>NC_048598.1:19199888-19525721 GCF_003668045.3 Cricetulus griseus | reverse complement strand
GTTAAGCTAGCTCAATTTTTTTTGTTTGTTTGTTTTATTTTGTTTTATAAATCTTGATGTTGGGCAATGTGTTCATGGGTTTCAGTGTACAACATAGCTAAAAAGAAAGCTTTAAATAATGACTTCATGTAACTAAAAAACAAAGAATTGGATGGTTAGTTAAGATAATTATATAGGCCTCTAAAATATGAAAGTTAAACAAGTGACCTATTTTTTGGCAATTGTAAGAGCTACTGCCTATGTAAATGGTTGTGGCTGAAGGGCTCCTGTCTGTGAGAAGTCTAAAAGATAAGTGTTTGACTGAGTGTGGGTTTCTCAGGAAATGCATAAAGATGTGGTTAAGAAATACAATGGAGTTGACCTGTTCCAGAAAAAATACATTTTTTAGGCGATTATATAGTAACTGTGTAACTTTTGTTTATAAGAAACATCCTTCTCTTTGTAATTGACTTAGTGTGGGGAATATAAAAAGGGTTTTCAAAAAATAAAGAAGTAGAAACTTTTATCCCTCAGAAAAGAAGTCTGTGTGTTTTTCTTGCTGACTCTGCGTCTTGTTCCCAGTCTCGCTGATCTGTAGAAGACTGGTCCTTCTGTAGGTTGTAAGAGCCGGAGCTTGGCTTTCCAGGGACACACATATACTGAACTATTTGCTCCATATGGCCCCTGCTACAGTTAGTTAGCTTTTCCTTGGCAATAGTCCTAAAAATACAAATAAATGAATCTGTATTCTAACACAACCTTACTTATACACACAGAAACTTGAAATTCATATAGTTGTCCTCAGCCACACAATATTATCCTTTGGATTTTTTCCCTGAACATCTAAAAAAATGTAAAAGATACGTTTAGTTTGTTGGCTATTAAAAAGAGCTAATCTATATAAAAACAGGCAAGAGACCAACTTTGCCAATTCCTGATCTTAAGCAAAGATACTATGAATGTTTATAAAATATTTGAAAGTGAAGTATATAGGAACAAATACAAAATATGAGAGGGAAAAGTTAAGAGTGTAATACTGGTTGCAAGGTCTTAACACAGCATATAAAGCAGTGTAATATTTTTGAAATATATTTTGTGTAATTAAAGGTAGATATTGTGTGTCCTAGTGAAATAATTAAAATATTTTAGAGATATGTAAATAATACAATGACATTGTGATTTTAAGGTCAGAATAAGCCAATAGAATACAGGAAGGCAACAGCCCTCACTTGTCTACAATATACTGTTTTTTTCCATAAAAGTATAAACACAAATGAAAATATAGAAAGGGTATTTTTTCTGTAAATACTACTAAAACAATTAGATATCCATGTTAAAAATAATGGACCCAATTCATAACTCACAAAATTAACTAAAAAACAAAAATTGGCTCAGTTGTAAAAATCTGGAGCTTTAAAATATTCGACTGGATTCCCCATGGCTTGTATTTAGGCAAAATTTCTTCTCTATGACTCTAAAATGCAGTTTACATAAGCTATAGGTGTTAGGATCTGTTTTGTACCCATTTATGTGGTCATTTTTTAGACAAGCTTCCCTGGGCTGCTGAGTAGAAATTATGTTCAGTTCAGGTGCAATATTCTGCAAATATCTGTTAGATCTACTTGATGCATAATGCCATTTAATTCTGAAGTTTCTCTACTTTTTTTGTCCCAGTGCCCTGTCTATTGGTCAAAGTGGTGTGGTGAATCCATCTGCTCTTACTGAGGTGGGGTTAATTTGTGTCTTGAAGTCCAGTAGCATGCTTTTTGTAAATTTGGGTGAGCCAGAATTTGGCACATAGATGTTTAGTAGTATCTTGCTGACTAATTGCTTCCTTGATTAGAGTGTGCTGGCCTTCTTTATGTATCCTGAAATTGGTTCCTAGCCAGCAGAGTAATCTTATAATTTTGACCACTTCATTGGATCATTTATGGTAGCATAGAAAATGATATTCTGTGATCAAGGGTTATGATGACTAAACTGATTTTTATAAATAAGTAAATATATAAACATACATATACTAGGCACTCATATAACTATACTAATGTACATATGTAAATAACTAATGTCTGTGTGTAAATATAAATGCATACACATGTATATGCTATTAGCATAATATTATGCAAGGATATATAATATCTAACTGTCATCTAAATGTAGGATATGACACATAATCAGAGAGTGAAAAATTGAAAGTGAAGCAGGACCTTGTGATTCTTGGATCTTTGGACACAGTACATAATGGTAGAACTTCAGTGATTCTTTCCCATATGTCAGTTGGAAATGAATAGCCTTGGAACTTAGAGTAGTGAACTTTCTCTTTCTGCCCCCAGGGTATTCACACTTTTACCACTAATACACACATCCCAGTTCTCTGCCTTTCTACCCAAAAGTAAGTTAGTTGCCTTCAATATCTGCCTGATATAAGTCTTTGCTTGGAATAACTCCCAATAGCTCTACTTGTCAACTTGTACTTTACATGCAAGTGTAAAGCAGGAACTTAGATGGGAGAGCTACTGACGAACCCTGGGATATGAGTAAAGGAGTAGACTCAGATAGTCTGCTTCACAGGGCTGACAGTTCTAGCATACTAGTGCCTTCATGAAACCACCAGAGAATCCTCATTTGGTAAAATAATCAGTATTTCTTCCTTAGCCAGTGAAACTCCTCCTTGGAGCATAAGCCTTGGTAACTACAGTACAGACTGCACTCCAGACCCTACTTTTAACTTGGTTTCTCTGCATAGAACACAGCCTGACCCTTCAAGAAGAGGCCTCTGTCCTTGGCTATCTCACCCAAAGTACAAGTTGACATATTTCTCAAGCCCGGTCGGTGTGTTTCACTCTGATCTGCACAGCACAGGCTATATACTTCATAACTTATAAACAGATGAAAGAGACTCCTGGGGAAGAACTGCTTTAGATAAAATGTTTATTATTCTTTTCTCAAGCTTTGAAACATGCATGTGGAGAATATGAAATGCAGAGAACCTAAAATGTATAAAGAACAAAGTCAAAGAGTACTATTCTCTAGAATTAAGAGCCATATTTTATACATATTTTTCACTATGTGCTGCATATATTTTTTTCTGTAGCTGAATCTTATTACCATAAACATCATTGCCAATGTTGTTCAGTTGTCCTTAAATTGGAGTGTAGGGATTTTCCATAAGTGAGTAAGGATTGGGTGGTTCCAGGTCTCTCATCCTAGCCTGGATGACCTGGAAGAAGAAAAGAATGAAGTCAGATCAGCTGAGAAGCAACTTGCCACACACCTGTTTACACACACTGTCCCCACACTGTCTCTGTGAGCCACTTCTCTTTCCTTACCTAGCTCCTTTACTGAATCTTGAGCCTAGTAATCAGTGTTGCTCCCAGTGCTTGAGAGCATAAAGTGAGCTAGTCACACCCTACCAGGCGTCAGCACAGACAGAAGAGCAGGAGATATGGCGGAGCAATGGTAGGGATGGAGAAACAGCAGTACCCAAGTGGAAGATACTGTTGCACAGATGGTTAATAGGGTGGTACAGAAGGCATGCCTTAAGCAGCTGCAGGGGTTTGAGGGGAATTTGGAATGTTTGACTTATAGTCTTGAGAATAAGGGAGATCTGAAAGCATTTCCCTGTGACTCAACAGGTCAGCCCTTATATTTCACCTATGCATTATTGCTAGTCTTTGGCAGTGTTTAGTGAATCCCATCATGTGACAAGAGCCTGGACTTTGGTTCTTTGTGCTCTAATTTGCTTAAGGCATCCTTGTGAAACATATGGTTTTGTTGTGAGTTCTGTTCATGATCCTTTATGATGAACATTATTTCCAAGTTGTATTTGAGGGGAAAATCAAGTATAGGTCTGCTAAAATTACATAGCAATAAAATGACTCTTAGTGCCGTTCTACTATACCTATTAGATCAGTGTCTCACTCAGCCATCACTAGAGAAGCTTCCTCCTGCAGTAAGTGGAAACTAATTCAGAGACCCAAATCCAGACAATATGCAGGTAATGAGAGACTTTGGAACATTCTGTGCTAAATGGGATGCTTTCATCAGTGCCCCACTCCTCCACTTCCCCTGGAGCTCAGGAGACTATGTGGAAGAGGAGGCAGAAAGACTGTAAGAGCAGAGTTATGAAAGACAACAAGGAAACAAGGCCTTCTAAACATAGCAGGATCCACATTCGAGCTCACACAGACTGTGGCAGAATGCACAGGGCACTCACAAGTCCGACTCAGGAGGGGCCCCAACGCTGTGAGAGGAAAGTGGATCCAAGTTCCCATCCTTAACCAAAAAAACTATTTCTAATGGAGAGATGCTTGCAAAGGAAAAATTAGTTTCCTCTAATGGAATCTCACTGGGTATACAAACCATACTTAAAAGTTGATGGCTAACTCAAAATGGATTCAATGGTAGTTTGGGAAATGTTGTTGCTGTTCTTGCTAATAATGCTTTGAACATTTTTTTGCTAATGGTATTTTCCTTGTATATTATGGTTTCTGATCTCTTGTTTCTAGTGTGTGTGTGTGTGTGTGTGTGTGTGTGTGTGTGTGTGTGTGTGTGTTGCTCCTGCTTTTCCTTTTTGTTTATTCTGGTTAGTTTGTTTTACACGTTTGTTTCCTAAAGATAAAGAGAGAAAAGAGGGATGGAGTTGGATGGATGGGAAGGTGGGGAAGGATCTGGGAGGAGATAAGGAAGGAGAAACTGCGTTAAGAACATATTCTATGAAAAAATATTTTTAAGAAAACAAAAGCAAGAAGAAGCAAAGCAAAGCAAAATAACCCCATTTTGAAAATGATGGTAAGAAAATGTTTACATATATTAATGTCTAAAACTGAATCTACTTTCTGTTGCAACCAAGTCTTAGCAGAGTATTAAAAGGGTTTACTAGGAAGAATGACAATTCCTTAGGCCACACACCTGCAAGTAACTGTGTCTCCCGGATCTCAGCTGCCACTTATCCATACTTGTGCTCAATTCAAAGCAGAAGAGTCTAAGTTTATCCCCTGGCTCACAGTACATATTGGTAAATTGTCCGTGTACCACTACTTCCATCTTCCCTGTTTTATCTTCTATTCCATAGTAAATGAATTCATTCTTCACTGTTTTCTGCAAAAGAAATGATTAACATTCATCGTCTGAGAAATGTGTAAAGTATTGTTACATCTATGAGACATAAATACTGTTAGCTTGTCCCTGATAAGACAAATACAGGCCCAATTTAGAATTATGGGTATAAGACAACTTCAGGGGTTCTCATTCACAAACCAGAAAATGTCTCCCAAGCTTTTATTTAAGGTCTTTATCTGATGGGTTATTAGAGAAAAACTTTCCTTCTACCATATTGTAGAGATGAGAGGTAAGGAGCCCAAGTAGGGAAAAATAAGAATAAAACTGATTGCCATTGTGGGTGTCTTCGATATTACTTCAAGAACTAAGAAGGGTGGCTTTTGGCTCCTTGTGAGTCTGAGACTATATAAGTCGCAATGAAATGGATGATACTTTCTCAGTGCACACATGTATTCTCTGTTCCAAGTATTTCAAATATTAAATCTGCACCATCTAGTTCTGCTTTCCTTACTTGTGTTTTGTTTTCTTTGTTACGGCTATAGCCAGATGTACTTGCACAGTCACTTAGACAAACTGCAGAGAACACCAGGGATAAAAGCCAGATGCCATTGCTGAATATGTACAACATAATATGACACCATACTTTGAACAAGTATTAGGTCATCTAGGTGTGCTATTTACTGGGAAATTGGCACTGAAAGACACCACAACTTAAGTTCAAGAAATCCTCAGTCTCCTCTATTTCACTGTGCCCTGTCACAGCTTGAGAGAGAAACTGTTATATTTGTTTCCTTAAGAATTAATATAGCCGGGCGTTGGCGGCTCACGCCTTTAATCCCAGTACTCAGGAGGCAGAGGCAGGTGGATCTCTGTAAGTTCGAGGCCAGTCTATCTCCAGAGTGAATGCCAGGATAGGCTCCAAAGCTACACAGAGAAACTCTGACTCGAAAAACCAAAAAAAAAAAAAAAAAAAAAATAACATAGAGGCCACTTGCTTAACAATCACTTGATGAATCTAAGTCCAGTCAGAATGGCTAAAATCAAGAAAACACTGGCCAGATGATTCTGATATGATGACTGTGGGGAAAGGGGAATCCCTATTCACTGTTGGCTAGATTGCAAACTAGTACAAGCACTCTGGAAATCAGTGTGGAGATTTCCCTCAAAGCTAAAATGCATCTTTCATATAACCAATTATACCATTGCTTGGCATATGTCCAAAGGAATTGATACCCTACTCCATAAATACCTGTTCAGACATGTTCAATGATGATTTATTTACAATCGCTAGGAGATGATGACAATCTAAATGTCTTTCAGCTGAGAAATGGATAATGGAAATGTGATGCATATCTAAATTGGAATACTATTTAGCTGTAAAAAATGAAAATTGCAGGCAAATGCATGGAACTAGAAAATGTGAGTCATGCAACACAGATGCAGGAAGACAAATATGTGGAGTGTCTCTCCAGACACCAGGGCTAGCAGTGTTGATCCATATGCGACAGGAAGAAAATCAGGTTCAACCCTGCTCAGTAGCAGGTGTTGTTTCAAACTTCTAAAATCTGACACTTGGCAGTTTATTTCAAGTGTATTTAAGCATTGTACAATTCTGGAAAAAAATTTCTGATGACCATTAACTCAATCCTGTGTATACAAAAACACTTAAGACATGTTTACATTGAAACTTTTTACAAAGTACATATGACCCCTTCCATAAAGACGGGTTCTATTGACTGAGAAACAGTGCTCAAGAAAAGGGTCTAGGGAGAATGACTGAGATAAATGTAAGAGTTTGTGGGTGCCAGGCGTGGCCTGGTCCTACGAACAGCACAGAGGTCACCAGGCTATTAACCATACCTACTTCCAGACTTCTGGGCAGAAAACAGGTTAAACACCTCTTCTTTTGAAGAGACAACCCTGAGTGTTTAAACTTCCTGGTTTCCCTAGTGATTATCTGTAAGCAAAAGGACCTTGTGCCCTCTGCACAAATGTATATGTTTTCTCTTATTTGTGGATGCTAGCTCCAAATTTTTTGGTGCAAGTAAATAACCTAGAGTAAATGCAGATCCCAGAAAAGTAAAAGTGGACCATAACAGAAATATTAAGGATGAGAATAGTAGGGCATGGTATCTATGAAGGGAGAAATGGGGGAAAATGACTGTGGGACACTCACCTGGGAAGGGAGAAGAAATGACAACACAGAGGGGGATGGAAGGAGGAGACACAATTAACATTGATGTATGGAAAAGCCATAGGGGGATATATTATGTTGTTTTAACTTAAATTACATATAACATCACACAAACACACACATATGCACACTTACATATAGTTTGATTGAGGTTATGGCAATTGGTATGACAACCTTCCCACCCAAAAACAAACAAACAAAAACCTCCTAGACCTTCTAACAAAAACTACAGTGCCAGGCATGGGAAATTTCCTTTCAGCTTGTTAATCAGGGCAATGCAACAGACCCCATAACAATATAGGCTCCTGCCAGGCAAATAATGTAAGACCCTCTTGCTGAAGGTATCACATAGCTGAGACACAGAATTTGGAGGAACTAACTATATTATCCAGAAGCCTCCTCACTGATGACTTATTCTTATAGTTTCAGAAGAAGCCAAAGAGCAATGAATAGCCCTATCCCAGGTATAATGACAATGAACCACAATGATGATCAGCATGGTAAGATGTTCTGAAAGGTGAAATAGTGGCACTTACATCCTGGAAGTAACCAACTGTTACTTTATTGGATATAAGGTCCACTCATTAGGAAGGAATATGAATGCAGCACCATAAATCATTGGGACATGGAATCTAGAGGAAGAGCCCCCTCCACTTTCCTGAACCAGTGTAATTTCTAACTACATTCTAAATACTTATTGTTAGTATTCAGGTCTGTCCTTGGGGTTCTGACAGGATACACCCTCAGCTGCAGCCACTAAGAGCACCACCTGTGCACATTCACTATGTTCCCTTTGAAAAGGGACCTGACTACCTCCCATCTTCATCTCTCTCTCTCTCTCTCTCTCTCTCTCTCTATCTCTCTCTCTCTCTCTCTCTCTCTCTCTCTCTCTCTCTCCTCTCTCCTGATCCTGTCTCTGGAGGCCAGTCTTCCCCCTCCCTTACCCATTTTTTATGATCCCTTTCTCTAATAAAATCCCCTCCACATGAACCCTGTCTCATGGCATCTTTCTCATGCCACTTTTAAAATTACAACACTTACAGGTACAGGCAGGTGACCCTCCCAGAGTTCCCCTCCCAACAAAGAAGCTTCTTTGTGCAGCAGATAAAGACCATTACAGAAGGCCACAACTGTCAAAATGCAGAGATCAAATGACCATGGGGTGTCCTCCTCCAATTAATATGTTTTTAACATAATCTATGCACTCTAGGCTCAGGAATTATCACAGAAGAGGGGACAGGAAGAATGTAAGAACCAAAGAGTCAGGATACTTGATTCAAGATAGGTTCTTCTAAAAAATGAAATGAGAAGAGGATGTGAAGCAGAGTGGGGAAAATGGTATTAGAAGGAGCTTAGAGAAGCATCAGGGGGAATGTGATCAAGATACTTTGTATAAAATTCTCTAAGAATTCATAAAGCTATAAGTAAGTTGAATGGAATTGAGAACAGTTTAAAGATGAAGTGACCAGGATGTTAGCAACTTGCTACACACATACACACACACACACACACACACACACACACAAATTCATTTTACATACCAACTACAGTTCCCCCTCCCCTACTTATGCTCCTCCCAACCTTTCCCAAACCACTTCCCACCCACTCCTCAGAAAGGATAAGGTATCCATGGGGAGTCAACAAAGCCTGGCACATTCAGTTGAGGTACGACCAAGCCCCTCCCCCCTGCATTGAGGCTGAGCAAGGCACCCACCATAGCAACTTGCTTTCTTATTCTATTTGTCACAACAATTATCCCGGCAAGGGCTTCACCTATTAATTAAGTTACTACTGATATGTGTAGGTAAGGATGCAAACAAACAAGATCTTAAAGCTCTGTATTGATACGAAATACTATAAATGGATCATCATAGTAAAATGCTGGGTTTTGTGTGGAGTCTCTTTGTAAAACATTTTCGTGGCGATACCATGAGAACAATGTGAAGAGACTATCCCACACCTTAAAGTGGTAAGCTCCACTTTCCTCTTCCTGACCAGGGAGGCCTTGGTTTCTTGTGTACAGAAAATAGACCAAACTGCCAAGTTAAGATGTAAAATCTCAGGTTGCAAATGAAAGTTTACAAAATAAGGCAAAGTCTTACCCTATATACTGCGAATACTCCATTCACAAATGTTCCTACTCTTTGTGTACAAATGGTATTAATTTTAGGAGTTGCGTTGGCTCTCTGTCTCAGTGAAGGTGGGATATTCATCACAGTTTTGCCATTCACCTCTGATACACTGGAGGCGCTGTGTATTTCTAGAAAACCATTGCGGCCAATATAATCTGAGATGACAATGACATTGTTGATGATGAACTTTTCCTTTAGGACTTTGTCAAAAACCTTCACTCTGAAGAATTCAGTCTCCGTGGCCACTGTGGCATGGAACATAGTTTTGTCTTCTCTCATGTCGTATGTAAATGGTTCTGTTGCTTTTAATACCATCACTTGTTTGGGACCTTCCTGGTGTCCATCTTCCTCAGAAGGTCGCTTTGGTATAGTTTTCAGTCTTGGTTTCTGCATGGAATGTACACAGGAAAACCAGGCACAGTTAAGATAGACACTAAGGAATATTTTTATTAGATAGAGTGGAAAAAATCTAACCAATTCCTGATGTGATTTGACATAAGTGATAGGAAATAAATGGGGATCTGGGCAGTAACTCCAGCATGTACTAATTACTCACTGTAGGTAAATAGGTTGTATTAATATTTTATGGTGTTTGGGAATGCACTCAAGGCCTCCTGAATGCCAGACAGATTCTTTTCCTGTGAGCTACATCGTGAATCTAACAGCACGTTTTAAAAACTTAAGTTACAAATCTTTTCATACACACACACACACACACACACACACACACACACACACACACACACACACACACCAGTACCGTCTTGTAAAATAGGCTTAGGTAGACAGACAGACAGTGTAAGCACCCCAGGACTCTGATAATCTGAATAATTGAGACTAGAAGCTCTTCCACTTGCATAAGAGCAGCCCTGGAGGAGAACCCTGGACCTGGAAAAGGAAGGAAGAACAGTTATTTGACAACCTGTCCAACCTGTCTGTCTCCCCAGTACTTGGCACCCTGCAAAATACTTTTCTCTCTCTCTCTCTCTCTCTCTCTCTCTCTCTCTCTCTCTCTCTCTCTCTCTCTTTCTCCCTCCCTCCCTCCCTCCCCACTCTCTCTTCCTTCTTCCCTCTATCTTTCCTTCCTTTTCTCCCTTTCTTTGCTTCTTTGAGACAAGGTCTCCATATGTATTATTGGCTGTCTCTGTAGTTGCTGTGTAGATCAGGGTGTGTGGCCTTGAACTCACAGAGGTCCACCATTCTTTTCTGGAATTATAGGTGTATGCCACCATATCTAGATACTTCTTATTATTTCTGATTTCAACAGCATACTTTGAAATGGAGAAGTATGGTGGCAATGACAGGAAACCTAGAGACCACTGTAGGGGGATAGCTATGAACCCACAGCACTTGCTGATCTGATTCAGAAGTCCGTACTCAACAATGTGCTCCAATGGTTTCTAACCTTAAGAAGTTCACTCCCAATGTGACTTAAGCAGTACCTCAGGATGGTGTAAAGAACACTGGACAGAGGCGCATGGGACTTAAGGAGAAGATGCTGTATACTTCTTTAGAAATGAAAAAAAGGTTCTCAGGTGTTTTCAGTGTTTGCAGGAATAAAAAAGTACTGGAAAGAGCCTAATGTCAAACCACATAGCTTTATCTTTATAATGTATGAACTTTGCAATGTTTCAGATGATAAAATCATCTAAATCTGTAATGGTTGAATGGCAGTTCAAGATATGTTAACTATTTTAAAAAATATTTTGTGACTGTGTGTGTTGGGGTAGAAGTGTGTGTGTGTGTGTGTGTGTGTGTGTGTGTGTGTGTGTGTGTGTGTGTGTGTGTGTATGTGTGTATGTGTGTGTGTGACCACAGGACAACATTAGATGCTGGTTCTTACCATCTACTTTGTCTGAGACAGGGTCTCTCTAGCTCACTGCTGGGAGTACCTAACAAGCCGGCCTATGAGTTTCTGTAGATTCTCCTGTCACTGCCTTCAGTCTCTGCTTTGGAACACAAGGGCTTTATACAAACAGATGTTACTGTGTCCAGATCTTACAAAGGCCCTGGTGATTCAAGTTCAGGCTGTCAGGCTTATGTGGCAAGTGCTTTTATCCACTAAGCCATCTCTCAAGCCTGCTTAAATAAAAAATTAAAATCGTACGCTATAGAAAGATATGTGCATTGTAGTGCAAATCTGGTAAAGGACACTCTTCTTATATATAGCAAAAGATAAACAAGACTGGATAGTGAAATGTGGCATTTTCTAAAGAGATTCCAGATAGTTTAAAACTTACTTATTTTTGTGTATTATCTACTTTCCTAAGTTTTCTAAAATGATATTGGTATAATTAAAAGATGAAAAAGAAATCATTGGCGATATATTCTGCTTACCTTTATATTCTACATCATGTTTTCCACTAAAATATCACATTTATGGTCCACCAAGTGAAAAAATGTGGATGAAAGCCAAAACAACAAGAAGTAAAAAAAAAAAAAAGTAATTGTACCCTTTAAGGAACAGGGATGCTCAGGTGCTCACTGATTCATACGTTTTCTTAAAGGAGCCAAGCATAAGAGCAGTACAAAATGAATTTAGGGAAGGACCTCAAATCATATGATAAAACAGACAAGTGTCTCATTAAAATAAAACATCATATATCATAGGGGGCTCAAGGGAAATTCTCTGTTTTCATTCCCATTGCCATTTTATTTATGAGGACAGCCTATCATTACCTTGAGTGGTATTGCTGAAAACAGCAAAGTAGCAGAGGAACTGCCCGGTACTTTCGCTGAACACCACTGAGGAGTACTACTGCTGCTGGGCTGTGTCGCTGCAGACTGTAGAGGAGACTTAAAACTGCTAGGCATTGTTGCTGGGGTGTCCTGAGGGGTATTGTAACTGCCAGACACTGTTGGTGCAGACACCCAGGGACTCTTATAACCACTGGTCATTGTTGCTGGAGTCATCCGGGAAGCCTGGAAACTTCTGTACCCTGCTGCTTGAGGTGTCGAAAGGGTGTGGGCATTGCTGGTCACTGTCGCTGGGCTTGCTTGAAGGGCTGGGACACTGCTGGACGCTGTTTTTGGAGATTTCAGAGGATCTTGGTGACTATATGAACGTGTTGAAGTTACCTGAGCAGTGTGGATACTGCTGGAGGCAGTCACTGGAGACACCTGAGAAGTCTGGCCACTGGTAGAAAATGGTGCTGAAGGACCCCGAGATGTTGAAGGCTCTGGGGGAGTTTGCAGGCTGCTGGAGGCTGTTGTTGGAAGCCCCCGAGGAGTCTGTGGCTCTCTCACAGCCTGGCATCTGTTGGTTGCTGAAAGCTCTGGAAGTTTATGCTTTCCCTGGAGTGACTGTGCTGTTACGATGTCAGGTGATTTGGTGATTGTGTCTCTATGTTTCTGAAGGGAAATAGATGTTTAAAATTCTTTGTGTCCCGATAAATGGTTTTTAAAAATCAGATCAAATACATCTTCAAATACATTTTCCCCATTTAAAAATACTTCTGTTTTGTTAGCCTTCTCCCCCTCCAGGGGCTGTGGGAGTATTATAGATAACATATCTTAGAGACCCCCAGCATCTAGCCTCTTCCCGTGCTAATCAGAATGTCTCTTAGAAATTTGGCCACTAAATCACCGGTTTAGCTTAGAATCTCAACTCTGCATGTCTTATAAAACAGGTCAAAGGTACCCTGGTCCGATTTGACTCAGGGTTGTTGTATGGACAAGATTGACTTCACTTATGAATTTTTCTTCCCTCAGCTTTGTAATGAAATCACTCCAGATTGTCTGCTTTGTTGGTACACAGGAATCCCTGCCAGTACCCTTTCAGGTGATATGATTTTAAATGTGCAACAAGTACCCTGAAATAATGGACCACAGAGGTAAGATTTTGGGAGATGAGGTGTAGCTCAGCTGATATAGTGTTTTCCTAGTATGCACTAGGTAGAGCTCGTTTAAATATCTGCTTAGGTTAAGATCTTTTAAATACTCATTTTATATTTGGTTAAATGAAACTACTGTATATATGAATATATACACATATATTTGAAACATTTGTATATAAAGCCATACATAGTTTAGTGCCTTTAATACACTTACCTAAAACTTATATGAGGCATAAGCCTTAAAAGATCATAATTTAGCTTCAAAGGTAAAACGTAAAACATTGAAAGTGTGTAAAAACTTTCATATGACTACATGTCAATTATTCCTGTTTTCTTTGTGTTTCTGATCCCTTAGAATGTAAGTCTTCTGCAGCCAGAAGAAAGAAAAAGATTCATTGTTGGTATTTCAACAATGAAAGCCATAGCAAAGAAAGATGGGGGCTTTCTTCATTTTGAAGATAATGTCTGAGTCATAATAAACAATAAAGAGAAAATGAAAGGTTCTGCAATTCTAGTTGTAAAGGAGTGTGCAGGCTTTTCACCCAGAATCACATCCAATGAAGGCAACATTGCATGATTCTCTGGTGTATTTGTAAAATGTATTCATTAAGAAGTGTTTGCTCCAAAAAGAAAAAAGATAGATGATGTCATTCAAGCTGATATCATCCAAGCAAAAATGATTATTAATGGCCTTTTCTCCAGGGTTATATATATTTTAATTATATTACTATCATCATTGATGCTGACAGAAAATTAAATGTGCACATTTATTTAACATTCCAAGTAACCCAACCCTAAAAATTAAAATGACAAAACATTGATTGTAAAGAGATTCCTGGTGTAGTGGTAGAATGCAATAAAATAAATAAACATTTGTAAACAGCTGTCAGGGTTTCACAATGTACACTAGAGGGATGAATATTTACATTAAATAAGTAAGTTAGATTTTTACCATTGTGAAGACGTACGGGGTATCTTGGAAGAATGGAGCATAGATTTAATAATTTTTAATCATGTTGTGGCTCAACTGGTAGAATGTTTGCCTAATACACAGGAAACCCAATCAAAACTCATTTAAATATATGTAAAGAGAACATGTTTCAAATAATCTATCAGTACTATGTGATAACGCTGAATAAATGAAGCTACTATAGTTTGTTGAGATCATAAATTATTTCATAACAACATATACAGGACAGGAGAGGAAGGGTTAATAGAAACATTTGATAATGTAATGACTGACTTTATTATATGGTGGAGTTGTGGAGACTTCAGTTTCTGTAGTTTTATCTCCCTTTTCTCAAAGAAAAAAATGCATGTGTTTTCTACAGGTAAGGACTGATTTTTCTTTTTTGTGTGTTAAGATTGAACTTGGGGTCTCATGTGAGCAAAGCTGGGTTCCACTATGGAGTTTTATCCCCACCCCATACTACGGTCTTTTAACATTGTTTGAAGAACAATGATTTTAATACAAAGATAATAAACTCTGTGTTATTGGGTTCTGATTCTGTTGATTCATTTGGAACTGAATACTCTGAACAAATGGCCAGAGAAGAGCATAGGATCATCTCCTACAGGAATAGAAACATTTCATTTATGTCAGTCCTTTAATCACATTTGATGATGGGAGAAGTCTAGGCTTAGATTTAGAAAGTACAAGTTGATGTTTGATGCCCTTTAACAGGCTTTGGGATGTCATATCATTTAAACTGACTGCTACTTCTGAAAATATTTTTAAAGGTAGTAAGGAGGGTCTGAAGAGATGACTCAGGGGACAAGAGTAATTGCTACGCATAGATGAGGACCTAAGATTGCATCCCAGAAACCATAGAAAAATCTGAGCTTTTCATATGTTTGCCTGAAAGCCCAGAGTAGGATGATCTCTGAGACTTGCTGTCTACCAGCATAGCCCCAGGTTCAGGGAGAGACTCTGTCTCAAAGGAAAAAGGAGGGGGGAGTTAAGCAGAGTACTTGAAGTCCTCCTTTGCTATCAACAAATGCATACACACATGTATGCAAACCACACAGCCATACAAATATGTAAACCACACATGCACACACACACAAAACACTTGAAGTCCTCCTTTGCTATCAACAAATGCATACACACTCATGTATATAAACCACGCACACATGTATGTAAACCACACACACACACACACACACACACACACACCACATTCACAAAGTAAGTAATGATTTTATATTTTTGATTCAGGAAATTATATTGTAATAAAATAGTCTTGTACTCCTAACAAAATGAGTGACCAGTAATCATGAATTTGTTGATTCTTCATTTTGCTAAGCCTTTGCACAGATAAAGAAGCTTAGATTAAGTACTCAGAGAAAGGTACTGAGGAGAGCCAGCTTAGTGAGATCTTAGACAACATACCTCTAATGAAGGCGTCTTCATAGTTGGTTCTAATTTCAAAGCTTCCTTTGTGTTGGAGCTAAGGTGAGAAGTACAGGATTCATCATGCTTGGGTCTTTTTGAAACATGTTTGACTTTTCTTTGGTTTTTATTTTTCACTGATGAAATAAAGAAAAGATGATAAACTGAATGAGGTTGTACTGTAGTAAGACAGCTGGAGTCCATCCAGTGCTATTTTGCCTCTTGCTTATATCTCAGTATACTTTCATGGGCGGACACCCAAGTCTCCCTGGGAAGGGGAAATAGAAGAGACTTGGGGATAGAATGAGAGCAGGTGGAGATTGGAACATGAGTGATCTAATTGCAGCCGGGGGGGGGGGTAGAGGGGAAGAGAACTAAAAGAAACTTCTGGAAAGGGGGAGTATTTTGGGATCAGGTAAAAAGCTGGAGCAAGGGAATCTACAAGGATGTCCCGAGCTAAGACTCCTAGCAATAGCAGATATGCAGCCTGAACATCTCCTGTGACTAGATTGTTGCCTAACCCAGTCATCAGAGAGGCTTCATCCAGTAACTGATGGAAACAGATGCAGACCCACAACCAAACATTAGGCTGAGCTCTGGGAATCCCGAAGAAGAAAGGACTGCAGGAACCAGAGGGGTCAAGGACACCCCAAGAAAACCCACAGAAGCAACTAACCTGGGCTCATAGGGGCTCACAGAGACTGAACCAACAACCAAGGAGCCCTCATGGGACTGACCTAGGCACTCTGCATATAAGTTACAGTTGTGTAGCTTGGTACTCTTGTGGGATTTCTAACAGTGGAAACAGGGACTGTCTCTGGCCCTTTTACAGGCGTTTGGAACTCTATTCTTCATACTGAGTCTTCTTGTCCAGCCTTAATACATGGGTAGGTGCTTAGTCTTACCGCTAC
Source organism: Cricetulus griseus (assembly GCF_003668045.3). NCBI lineage: Eukaryota > Metazoa > Chordata > Mammalia > Rodentia > Cricetidae > Cricetulus > Cricetulus griseus. The sequence goes on along the minus strand of NC_048598.1, from coordinate 19,509,216 downwards.
TTGATAGGTCATGTTTTGCTGATACTCATGGGAGACCTGCCATTGTGGGGTGGGAACAGAGGGGGAATTGGGTAGGGAAGGGACTGGGAGGAGAAACTGTGGCTGGGATGTAAGATAAATACATACACAAATAAATAAATGTATTTTGAAAAAAGAAATCTAAAATTTGCATGATGATATGCCAAATTATCTTCTGCAGGTCACCCCAAATTAGAGAAACAGAGGAAGAAATTGTGACCTAATCTGAGATATGACAATGGATTAATAGTGAACTTTGATTGCTTGTCTTTTGGGTCCCTTTTATTTTCTGATGTAAGAGCTCAGCATAAACCCCAGGCTAGTCTTAAACTGGAGATGTCTCTGTTCCAACCAAATGCTAAGATCACAGTGTGGGACAACATGCCCACTCTCTCTCTCTCTCTCTCTCTCTCTCTCTCTCTCTCTCTCTCTCTTTCATGTATTTTGAACCCAGTAATGTTATAAAGGGGAACTTCTTCACATCTCTTAGATTCTGGATTCTACTTAAATAATGACTCACACTTGTTGCTATAAAATATATTAATGATGGTATACCTTAACTTAGAATTGTGTTAATTGACCTAAGTATTTTTAATTGTGTATTAAAATTTTGCTTTATAATTTTCTATCCATTCCACTTTATTAGAAGCTCTTGTTTCTCTGAGCAACTTCTGTTTTGTTGTTTTTCTTTCTTCACCCACCCCAAAGACATCTACCACCAAATACACTAGAATTCTTTGTAGGAAAGGAGTTGCCTAAGTTTCCAACAACTTGTTAAGATCTGAAATGCTGCCATTCTATAGGTCCCAATGCATACACTGGGGAAGAGGCATACCAGCCATAAACACTGCAAGGAGATAGCAAGGTTGGGGAGGGTAGATAAAGAGTGGACATCCAGGCTGCTCCCGTATTACCTTTTTCCATCTGCTTTCTAAGTGTATGAACAAGGTCTCCAAGTTCTGGAATATTTTGGAACAGTTCTATCAGTATGCTCAATCCAGCATCACTTTGGAACTTTTCTTCCATTAAGTCAGCAATCTTAATTCTATCATAATCATCTTGCATTTTCTTATTCAGTTGTAGGTCAGGGGTCAGTAAAGACTTAAGTACTCTGAAATGGTAGTCACTGATAGACTGTAATCCTGAAAGAAGAACAATTTTCTTGTATTCGTTCACCATCTCTCAAATTATGGGTAAGCCTACAAGAGAAAAACAGTATACAGAATTACACATATAAATAGATAATTTCAAAAACAGGGTGTGTCTAGGTGAGTGAACAACCATGCCACAGTGTTGTCCATAGCTGTGGGTGTGAGAAAAGGAGAATTGATTACTAATTATGGCACTGTGAAAAATGACCAGAAAACTGCCCAGTTAATAAGTAAGTCTAAGAAATTCTTCCCCATTGATGATAATAGCTGTCTTAGGTCAGTGATGATTGTGATAGAAGAAAACATGGAAGTCAGTGGTTGTTACAGCATTTAGAGTATGGGCTATGAGGTTGAAATCCTGGATTCTTTTTCCATTATGTATATCTGATGTTGGACCGTTTTCCATTCTTTATTGGGCTGGAACATGTTCCTGGCTTGCTTAAGTGGCCTGTTTGTAAACAGGCTGCACCTTCTCTCCATGTACAGGAATGAGTGTTGACTTCAATGGGGTGACCTTTCCTGGGGCATTGGTCCTGATGCACTTGGCACTTCATTAAACAGCTTCCATTGGCATCCTGTTTCTCCTGAGGTTAGACCTTGTTCTTTAGGTCTTTGTGCCCACAGTACTCTCTGATGACAACATTTACTGGGTGAAATTATTTCAATAGCTATCTGGTTTTCCACCTTTATGCTTGATTTTCTTAGTTTGTTTTCTCAGCCCATAGTGCCAATTTTCTCTGTACAGGCCATGTTTAAGCCCTGCTAAAGTAATTTCATAGCTCATCAGTTTTTTAAAAATATTCCTTGCTTCCTAAAATATATTGGAATGTATTGGTTAATCTGCACCTTTCACGTATTTTTCAGTTATATTCTTGATACCACACACTTCAGAATACACAACACCCCTTCCCTTGCCAAGCTTTGTGAGATAGACGCTGTCTTTTTCATTGCCATTCTCACCCCACCTTCTCTGAATGCCTTCTATGACAACTGTTAGGAATCAACTGAGATTTTGCCTTCTGGAAACTCTCCAAATTGCTAACTCCCAATGAACAAAATGTCCTCTTCTAGATATGATTAGGAATTTCTGTACATCCTTTATAATTCTAGGGGATGGATTCTAATATCTGCTTAAATTTATAAGTAATTTTAGTTATGGGTTATGTGTGTGCATGTGTGTGATATTCTAACCAGAATGCTAAATATTCTATGACTATTAACTTTTTTGAACAGGATTACCAGCCCAGAGTATGCCTCAGAGTAAAACCTAAGCAGAATGAAAACCAAAGTTTCCTGGGTGTGCCTCTGCTCCAGGTGTGAAACCCTTCTCAGAAAGAGAAGAGACAGGAAGTATATCAACAGGGTCACTGAGGGAGGCAAGATTTTAAGCTCACCAGTGCTTTTATCTTCAATTGTCAGTTGCAAGTCATAAAGAGAAGGCAAGGAGGGCAGTATAGACATACCATAAAAAAATGGCCATAATAGAAGCCAGAAAAATGTGTTACCAACCTACTCAAAGGACCTAGCATAATCTGTTAATTAACATCATTTGTCAAATTTTATTTGACATATGTAGTTAAATGTTATTAATAAGACATTCATTAAAGGTGGAAATTTTAAAATAAATCATCTGCATATTAACTAATGAAAGCTCATTTTCTATATTAGGATTGTCTTAGTTAGAAGTGAAGATAAAAATTTGTATAAAAAACAATAAAATGATTATAGTTTACCTCCTAGAAATAGATAGCAGTTTTAATAATAGAGTTACCTAATAATAGCTATAAAATCAAATTTTCACGTTTTATTTAGGAGTGTATACCTCAATTACTGAATGAACAAGATCATAACTTTTGTAAAGGCTTAGACAATATTGATTTAATATACATACAGTTCTGAAACCAACATTTAAAAACTTCTGTAAGAGTAAACGTGATGGACATATCACAGTGCATAGAGTCTTCACAATATTCTAAAAGTATATAGTATACATCTATTTCTAAATAAATATCCACCTCTTTCCTACATCTTACCACCAGAAAACAAACAAACAAAAACTATGAAAGAAACAAACAAAACCATTATATTTCAGAATGTCAAAGACCAACAATGTTTAAATACCACTTTTCCTACAAAATGTGGAAGTGGATGAAGAATATTAAATGTGCTTATGAAATCATCAAATCAGTGTTTATAATAGCTATAAATCCGAGACATTTTCTACCACATACGCCCATTGGTCCTCATGCTGTTTACTATTGGGATACTAGATGATACAGCTTGATGGCCCGATGCATTTTTCACTGAATGTTATTTCATGGTCATTTTTCATGCCACTAATTCGTCTGTACTCAGTCACTCACCACAGTCACCAGGTTCTAAGTGTGCCCTAGCCGAGGTATCCAAAGCCTTCTCCTTATTATTCGCCTATTCAGACTTATCTCTAAAAAGTTTGTTTGGTAATCTGAAATATGTGAAATGCATTTCTCATGGCGCAGTTCTCTGTGCTGGAGGGATAATGATGTCTGCCATCTTTCTGACTGGACCTTTTGATCCCAGCTACTGTGGATTCATTGCTGACTGCAATAGCCACCAGCTCTGCTTTCTTCTCTCTCAACCAAAAGTTCCACAAGGATTCACCTGTACTCTTGTGCATTTCACAGAGTATCTAATCTCCCCAGAAATCAGGGAAGGACTCACCTCGTTAGAAATTTCTTCAGTGGTGTCCAGGTGTCCAGATTTTGCATTTGCAGCATAGGATGTAATTCTCTCTCTCTCTCTCTCTCTCTCTCTCTCTCTCTCTCTCTCTCTCTCTCTCTGTGTGTGTGTGTGTGTGATGAGAGAGAGAGAGAGAGAGAGAGAGAAGAGAGAGAGGAGGGAGGGAGGGAGAGAGAGAGAGAGAGAGAGAGAGAGAGAGAGAGAGAGAGAGAGAGATGTCAGATGTTAAAATAATAAAAAGTATAGCTCTTGGAAAGTGACCCAGAGGATTTTGTAATCTCCTGAAATGCCAATGAACCAAAATATTTACAGAGAGAATAAGCAAACTGACACTGGTTAGATTCGATGCACAGACTGAGCTGTACTGGGTGTCTTATCCTGTGCTTTTTTGTGGTTAGAGGAGTGATAAAAACAATGAGATAGCCCCTCACCGATGTTCATAGCTTTCGATTTCCTCAGACAGTGAAACTCAAGAGTTTTTTTTTTCTGTAAACACTTAATTACCAAAAAAGTCAAAGAGTTATTACACCTGGGATTTTTCTTCAAAATCTTCATAGGTACAAGATTTAAATTTACAGTCTCCAGGTCTCACAAACTTACCAGTGAGTCCCTAGGAATCTACATTTCTTTGAATGTGATGAAACCTCAGATCAAAAGTCCAAGTCACCCAGCCACTGTCTATCATGCTCAGGATGCAGGCAGCAGTGGCAGGAGAACTTGGCTGTGTCACTTTCGAGCTGTCCTTGAAGAGATTTCAGAGAAAATCTGAGATGAGTTAGCTCTTGGTTTAAGTCATTCTGTAGCATCCACTCATTCATTGGTGGTTCCCAAGGCCTGGACTTGCAGAACATAATGTCGGTACAAACCAGCAACTCCAAGCTCCAAACTCAAATAAATAGAAAGCAATTTGGCATTGCCCTCCCTCCTGGTTCTAGAATTAAGCTGCTTTCCTTCAATGACAAAGCTAATGCTTCTTCAGTGTTTCTGCTTTATTTATGGGTAGCCACAGAGTGCATTGGGGCCTTGAAGACAGTGGAAAAACCTTGAGTTTGGGTTAAGATCACGGGCTGAATTAATACTTGTTTTGTGGTGCTTTTCTGTGAAGAGTGTAAGAATTTGGAGCTGTTGTAATCCTGAGGCATGGAGCCTAGAATCATTTTAGAGGAGAAGCTTCACTTGAGGAATTGCCTACACTAGGTTGTTCTGTGGGCATGTCTGTGAGAGATCACCATGATTATTAATTGATGTGACAGGATTAACCCAGTAGGTAGCACCATTTCTAAGGCATATGGTCCTAGGTTGTACAAACACTGTTTAGCTAAACATGAGCAAGGGAGCAAGCAAGAGAGATAGCAGTGATCAACATTTTGTTGTTGTTTCTTCTTGGAGTGCTTGCCTTAAATTCTTGGCCCAACTTTCCTCAGTGATGAATTGTACCCTGAAAGTGTAAACCAGTAGACCCTTTCTTTCCCAAGTTGCCTTTGGTCAGAGTGCTTTATCACAACAATAGAGAAGAGCCTAGAACACCAAGGTTAAAAATCGGTGCTATGGGGAGTAGCAGGCTTAGAGTTCATTGAAGTTGGACCCCTCCTTTGTGGTTAGCTTTCAATCCCATGCCCCATTTCTTCGGTAGCCCTATAAAAGTGACAAAGCAACTATTTTGTCTTCAGATTTACAACAAACAAACAAACAAAAAACAAACAAAAAGAACATGGAGAGGTAGAACACTCAAGGTTTTGTAGAGGTTCACTAAAGGAAAGCCACTTTTTCCTGGTTAAAAATTTGCCTGAGTGAAGAGATGATGTTCTGATCTGCTCCAAAGATCAGAAGATTATACAGTATTGCTTTCTCCTTCAAAAACTAATCCATCCCTGGTGTGGGGATTTCTTCAGGTGTCAAAGCAGCCAGCAATATGTGAAGAGGTGAGATTGAATACTCAGTTCAGAATGACTTTGTTTAACTGGCATCAAACTTCCAGGGGTTTGATGCCAGGCATTTTTCCCCCAACACATTTAAACACAGTATAATTTGGGGGCAAGGAAGTGTAATTACTTTGAAACTCAACACAGAGTACATGTCATTTCTTGCAAGAAGATGGAATCTGGAGATAGGCTACCTGCATTACCTTGAAAGTCCAGGGAAGTATCTGGCCTAGACTCAGTAATACAGATAGCGCAGAAGTCATTTGGGCTATTAGCCATCTCTGGTCCTGATTGTGGAAACATGGAAGCCCCAGGATGTAAGGGTCACTTAGATTACTAGCCACTTTGGTCCTGGTTGTAGGAGCTTGATATGGCCTGGTCCAACAGATAACACAGATTACTAGTCTATTAAACACCTCCAATCTGAATGGAAGAATGGGTTTTAAATGCATTTGAGAAACAACCCTGTGTGCTTAACAGTTCTGGTCTCCCTGGATATCTGTGGGCATAAGGACCCTACACATCAGTGCCTATCAATTACCTGACAAGGGAAATCACTCCTCAGGGAAATCTGGTGTACACAAGATGTGCAAAGAAGATGGCAGGATGCATTGTTTCCTTAATGAGATGAAAGACGTGTACATATTGAAGTCCCTCCCCTGATATATTATATTAACTCTACCATGTAACACTGTGAAGCCTACCCATTCTTCTAGGTTCTCACTTTATAAAACACCCCTTTTTCCTCTTTATCTTTTTATTTTGAACAGTGGCCCAAAGTCTACACACTCTTTCCAAGACAGTCTGGGTATTTTGTTCTTCCTCTTGGGCCTGTTTCCCATTTTGCTATGAAGCCACCTGCTGATTGATGTCCATGGCTGTACATGAGTGCTTTCTTGTACCCCAAATCAGAAAGACATGGTGCTATCTTTTTTCTATTTTCCACCTCCCTCCTTCTACCAGCTACCTAGATTTATAGAATGCATGCTTGATTGTTTTTCTCCGAAACACTTATGAAATTGTCCCCAAGCTTCCTTTGGAGTCAATTTTTAAATTTTTTTATTAACACTACTAAGAACTCCAAAAAGATCTTTTATTTACTAGAATAATAATGACAGCACTAATCTTTGTAAACAAACATAAGTATTCTTATGGCAGTTTGACAATATGCCTTTGAGCAAAACAAAAGTAGGAGTCTCCTTTTGGGAGCCTATTCCTGCTCTATGAGGTTCTGGCCATGAGCAAAGTACCAGCCATGGATTTGATCTAATGCAGTGGAACTCAAATCCATGCCAAAAGCAGATGGTTACCACTTTAACAGTAGTGCAAAAGAAACCACAGCAGTTCTAGTGGATTTTCTCTCTACTTTGAATGGAATAATAGGGCATTGGTTTAGAAAGAGAAGAGTTTGAGTCCTTATGTAAACATTTGGGCATATAAGCCAGTTTCTGCCTACATTGTAATTATCTTTATGGAATAGAGTTGAAGAGCACAAGAGTGAATAAAATTTCAAATTTGTCCAAGCTATAGTCTGTCCACACCTATTGTGGAAAACACATTCTTTCCTACTCTCTTTGTCTTGTATTTTTATATGAGATTGCCACAGATCGGGTAATTTGTAAGAAGCAAATATTTATTCCTCACAGTTCTGGGAGCTGGGAAACCAGAGGTAAAGATTTGGGAATTTAGTGAGATTTCTTGCTGAGTCCTTGTTACCTGTAAGAAGGGAGCTTTAATTTAGAAAATGTTCCCATAAGATCTAGAGGTAAGGCTTTTTCTTAGTGATTGATGGGGAGGTCCAGCCTATTGTGCTTGGTGCAATCCCTGGCTGCTGGTTTTTGGGTTCTGCAAGAAAACAGGCTGAGCAAGCCATGAAGAACAAGTCAGTAAGCAGCACCCCTCTACAGCATTTGCATCAGCTTCTGCTTCCAGGTTCTTACCCTGTGTAAGTTCCTGTTCTGACTACCTTCAGCCATTAACAGAGATATGGAAGTGTAAACTAAATAAACCTTTTCCCCTATACCTTGCTTTTGCTCATGGTGTTTCAACACAGCAATGGAAACCCTAAGACACCAGAGCTTAGTGTGTTCAGATTCTTGACCTCTTATTCAAGGAATTTGAGTGAAGGCACCTCCAGATTTCAAATTAGATGGGAAACTTTATTAAAAGCTAAGGGGTATTTCAATTAGGAAAGAATAGGAAGTCAAGAGGAACAGCAGGTCATATAAATGAAGATACTCAAGTATAACAATTATTGTCTAGGAATTAGTTGTGGACTTCAAGAGAAGTAGGAGGTTGGTTGTCCAAGGGATACAGCACAGGTGATTCTCTATTTTGATTGACAAGCTTGGGTTCAAAAGGATTTTATTCACTGCAAATGTCCCTTCTCTTGATACATCTAATGAAAATTTCATGCATACTCAATTATATATATAGATAAGATGGTAAATAGGACACAGTTAGTCTCTTTGTACAAGTACCCAAACCAGTCTAGATGGATCAGGCTAGGTCTTTTTGTTTCAGAACATGTTCTGGGATGTGTATCACTAAAGAATTGCTTAGAAAGTAACTAATATATGTTTGAAGCACATATATCTGAAGCCTGATGCACTTGAGGGTTCTAGGTTGCCAATTGCTTTACAGTTGTGTTGTTCATGGAGGAGTTTGCTTGCATAGTATGTGCAGGTAAGGCTCTAAAGCTGCCAATACACTGTTAGAAGAGGGGTGGGTGGAAAGCCCAAGTCAAGTGGAGTCTTAGGTTGTTAAACTATAACCCATGCTTGATTGATTCATCCATATATGGTAATGATACAAAAAACCCTAGGGAACAATTCTCAAGACCATTTTTGTAGTGGTATTAATTCATTTATGAGAATTGATCAAACCCTCATGACCTAAACATAATCATTAATCTCCATTTCCAACATCACTGGACAGGGGAATGTTTACTCCACAAATTTCCAAGGGGACAGAAACATTCATCTTTAGCTCTTATCTCTTTGTATTTGCTCTTTCTACCCTTTCTTTGTTCCTTTCCTTCATGTTAGGTCATTGCCCAGATTATTGATAATGATTATAAATGTAACTGGATCTAGAATCACCAAGGAGGTAATACTCTGGACATGTTTGGAGGGCATTTTTATTTTTTAAATCAGCCCAAATGTGGGTGGTAGCATTCCACTAGAAAAGGCTGTGGAAAGAGAGGCTGGGTGGTGGCACATTCCTTTAATTCCAGCACTCTGGAGGCAGCGGCAGGCAGATCTCTGTGACTTTGAAGCTAGCCTGTTCTACAGAGTGAGTTCTAGGATAGGCTCCAAAGCTACATAGAGAAACTGTCTTGAAAAGCCGACACGCGCGCGCGCGCACACACACACACACACACACACACACACACACACACACACACACACACACAGAGAGAGAGAGAGAGAGAGAGAGAGAGAGAGAGAGAGAGAGAGAGAGAGAGAGAGAGAGAGAGAGAGAGAGCACTCCCCAGCAGCACATACGGATCTCCACTTCCTGAGGCCGATCAGGAAGTGATCAGCCACCTCACTCTCCTCCACACCTGAACTGTGAGCAAAAACAAATCTTTCTTTCCTTCAGTTGCTTTTGCTAGGTATATTGTCACAGCAAGGAGAAAGGTAACCAACAATACAGGGAGCCTTCCTTGAGGCTGATGACTAGTCTCTTAATTCATTTTCTTTGCTTTGGTCTAGGACATGTGCCTTGTGTTCTCAAGCTTTCCATGACCTTATTTCATCCTGTAATTGGAGGTGACATTTCCTTACTGCTGCCAACAGCACAATGTACTCTTATCATCCACTTTTGGAAGTTCTTATTTCAAATGACTAAACTCTATAATTTACTCATGAAAAATTGTGCAAAGGACTTCACCCCTTTCTGAGGACACTGGTCTTGACAATTGCATTCTGGGCTGGATTTCAGCCTCTAACTGCTTTTTATTGATAGTTTGATTTCTCTGAGGGTGGCATAGTCTGTTCCTTTATGAGTGAGGCTTTGTACTTAAATACCACACCCAAAGCATAAGTATTTCATGTAATATATTTACACTACCCTGATCTGCAAATACAGCTCTTTATTTATTATTTATTTATCGGTTTATTTATTTGTTTGTTTTTTGTTTTGACATCCTTACTCAAGTTTCCCTTTCTTCCTCTCCTCCCAGTCCCTTCCCTTCAATTCACTAATCCTCCATTTCTCTTCTGAAAAAGGCAGGCCTCCCATGGATGCCAATCAGCTAGGTTATATCTAGTTGCAGTGAGACTAGGCACCTCCTCTTCTGCCGAGACTGGGTGAGGCAATCTGGCAGATGGAAAGAGTCCTAAAAGCAGACACCAAAGTCAGAGACAGCCCCTACCTCCACTGTTAGGAGCCCCAAAAGAAAATGAAGCTACACAACTGTAACATATATGAAGAGGGCCTAAGTCAGTCCCATGCAGACTCCCTGGTTGTTGGTTCAGTCTCTATGAGGGCCTATGAGCCCAGATTTGTTGATTCTGTTGGTTTTCTTGAGGTGTCCTTGATCCCTCTGGATCCTACAATCCATTTTCTCTTTCTTTCACAGGATTCTCTGAACTCTGCCTAATGTTTGCTTGTTGGTCTTCGCATTGTTTCCATCAGTTGCTGGGTAAAGCCTCTCTTATGACCATTAGGCTAGGCACAAATATATTAATATAGAAGAATATCATTAGGAACCATTTTATTGACTTCTATTTCCCAGTCATGTTTGGTTCTATCCTAGGTCTCTGGGCTGTCCTGTCTCTTGATTTTGACCTTCCAGGCAGTGTCAGGAGTGAGCTCCCTCTCATGGTATGGGTCTCAAGCTGGACCAGTTATTAGTTGGCCACTCCCACAATTTCTGCTTCATCTTGACCCCAACATATCTTGTAGGCCAGAAAATTTGTAGGTTGAAGGTTTTTGCCTATGTTGGCATGGTATCTCAGTTCTTCCAATGGAAGTCTTGCCTAGTAACAGGAGATGGCCATTTCAGGCTCCATATCCCCCATTGCTCAATCTTAGGTAGGCTTCCCCTCACAGATTCTTGAGAGTTTACATTGCACTAGGTGTCTTAGTTAGGGTGTCTATTTCTGTGAAGAGACACTGTGACCATGGAAACTCTTATAAAGGAAAACATTTAGTTGGGGTGTCTTATAGTTTCAGAGGTTTAGTCCACTGTCCTCATGGTGGGACATGGCAGCAAGCAGGCAAACACGGCGCTGAAGAAGGAGCTGAGAGTTCTACATTTTGATCCAAGACAACAGAAAGTGATATGTGTGTTACAGTGAGCATAGCTCAAGCAAAGGAGACCCCAAGGCCTAACCCCACAGTGACACACTTCCTCCTACAAGGACACTCCTGTAGACAGTTTCTTCCTACTTGGTCCCATTGCCTTTCAGTTCCAAATAAACACACAGAGGCTTATATTAATTATAAACTGTTTGGCTGATGGCTCAGGCTTCTTATTGGCTAGCTCTATCTTAATTATTAATCCATTTCTATTAATCTAAGTATTTCTAAATGGGCTTGTCTTACCAGAGAATGCCCGGACCTGTTACTCCTTTGGTGGCTACATGTTGTCCCCCTTGTGATTCTCCCTCTGTGTTCCTCTTCCCAGCATTCCTATTCTGGTAGCCCCACCTATACTTCCTGCTTAACTACTGGCCAATCAGTGTTTATTCACATACAGGGCATACCCCATCACACTCCTACTCTAACAAAGCTATACTTCCTAATAGGGTCACTGCTTTTGAGGTCTCCTTTTTTCAAACCATCAGCGATATCCCCCAATTCCAGTTGTCTTTCTCTCCATCCTCCCCCATATACCCAGAGGCATATACCCAGAGGACACTCCACTATACCACAAGGACACTTGCTCAACTATTTTTCTAGCAGCTTTATTTATAATAGCCAGACACTGGAAATTACCTAGAAGTCCCTCAATCAAAGAATGGTCCATTTACACAATAGAGTATTAACCAGCTGTTAAAAACAATGATATCCTGAAATCTTTTGGCAGATGGGTGGGACTAGAAAAGATCATCCTAAGTGAGTTAACCCAGACTCAGAAAGACAAACATGGTATGTCCTTATTTATAAGAGGTCTTACCTGTAAACTAAAGGGTAGCCATGCTACAATCTACAGACCCAGAGAAGCCAAGCGTCAAGGAGGGCTCAAGAGGGGAACACATGAATCTCACTGAGGAGGGGAAATAGAATAGACATCGAAGGTGGATGGGGGAGGGGTCTGGATGTGAGTGGGGATGGCAACAGGAGTAATCAGGTACACACCCAGCTTTTTTTTTTATACAAGACACAAGAATTTTTATTTTCAAAAAAATAATGTACTTTTACACAAATCTACAGCAGAGTTCAACTGAAGAACAAATAAACTATACTATGTGCCTGGGTTCTGGTCAAAATGTGGGCTTGTTGCTATGGGGTTTCTGGAGGGGTGTTGAGGTCCCTCCAGTTGTGGCTTGGTGTGGTGAGATATTGCTTATGATTTATTAAAGCTAGCTTGAGGATTCAGAAAGCAAAGTCAGCCATAGGTCATAGAAGCCAGGCATACCCATTTAATCCCAGCAGCCAGAAGCTAGGAGGTGGTACACACCTTTAATCCAAGGACTCAGGATTAAGAGATAAATGGATCTCTGAGAGTTCAAGGCCACTAATATCTACACAAGAATGAATCAGTCTAAAAGAGAATTATAGCTCACACCTTTAATGCCAACATTAGGGAAGTATATAAGACAGAAACAACGTCTCAGAGAGGCATTTGTTCTCCAGCCACCCTGAGAAGAGACAGCAGTTTGAGACACGGTGAAGAACTCATATGTGGATCAGCCCTTTCAGTCTGAGCTAGAGGTGAGAGCTAGTGGCTGGCTGCTTTGCTTTCTGAGTCCTCAGGCAAGCTTTAAGAAATCATAAACAATATCTCACCACAGCCTGGTGTGCAGACCCAGTTTTAAAGAAAGTAACAAATGGAAGAATTTGTAGAAGCACTTGATTCAGTTTAAAAAGTTTTTTTTTCTTTCAAAGTATAAACATTATAAAATCAAATTACATACTTAAAATACAAAAAGTATAGAAAGACTAATGTTAAAATCACCATTTCCTAGAGCAAAGAAGTGACTTTTATTTGTTATACGCATGGCCTTTTTCTGTAGTTGGAACTGGATCTTATCGATACAAACATCAGAGGTTTCCAAGTCTCCACAATGAGAATTCATGAAGTCCTGTAACTGAAGCAGGATGGAGCAGTTGTTTCTCAGTTCCTAGCCTTGATGACCTTGAAGAAGGAAGTGAAGATATCAGCTCAGATCGGTTTTGATGGAGCTGGCCACACCCTTCCCTCTTTACTCCGACTGTCTTGTCTCTAAGAGCCATCCCTGGTCTTTCATCATTGTCTGCTTCTTTTAATGATTTTTCTGTTCCTGCAGCCAGATTTTCATCTTTGCTTGAGACTACCACATGAACTCTTTCCCAGCATGAGTGAAAGTGGAAGAGCCTGAGGTGTTGTGGAGCCATGGGTGAGAAGGAAGTGCAATACTTGATGACAAGGGTTGAGTGGAATGTGGAATGTTCTCACTGGGCAGGAGGGCAGGAGGACTGGAAAACAAAAGCCTGGTACAGCTGCTGGGAAGAGGGTTTCGAACTTTGACGTTGGTCCTGCGAACTCAGGAGGCCAGCCCCTATATTTCATTTGTTTCCACTACTATCTTAGACTTGCTTTAATATACAGTGAATCCTGAAGGGATGTATGTGTGTGTGTGTGTGTGTGTGTGAGAGAGAGAGAGAGAGAGAGAGAGAGAGAGAGAGAGAGAGAGAGAGAGAGAGAAGTGTATGGATGATTCTGGTATCTTTGTGGTCTAATTTGCTCCATGTATCCTTGTAAGCATATATTTGTTGTGAGTTCTGCTTGTGAACCTCAGTGATGGGCATTATTTCTATGTTGTCTATGAGGAACTTCAGAAAACCACAGAGCCAGAATTTGAAAAAAACTTTCTTAATCAAAACCATGTTCTTATTGGACAATCTCTCTGCTTTAATAAACTCAGTGCTTTCATTACTTAACACAGCACAAAACAGCTGGATGTTTTGGAACTGGGCTGCCTTAGAACTCATTGTGTGAACCAGGCTAGCCTCCAACTCACAGAGATGCATCCATCTGTCTCAGTCTCCTGAGTGGTGGAATTAAAGGTATGAACCACCATACTCTGCCAATATCATAATGGCTTCTGAGAAGTGCTCTGAATTTCCATTCTTTTCTATGATTAAAATTATCATATTTTAAAGGATGGAGAGGAATGTTTACACATATTAACTGAAAACTTGTTTCCTTCCACATGTTGAATTATCTCTGCAATACCCCCAGCTGTTTTAGTATAATATCAAAAGCACGATTCTTGGAGAGGAGGATGCTCCCCTAGAGCACGTACCTCCATGTTACTATGCCTAGTAGATCTCAGCTGCACTTTATCCTCATTTGATGTCAATTCAAAGCACACAAGTTTAAGTTTATCTCTTGGGTTACAGTCAACACTGGTCAGTCGTCCATAGACCACCACCTCCATCATCCCTGTATTGTCTCGAATTTCATAGCAAATGCAGTCCTTACTCACATTTTTCTGCAAAAGAAAGTAATACCCATCTTCTGAGAAATGGCCAGACACTGTCACATCTATGAGAAGCAAAGGGTGTTCCCAGAATTTTGGCTTGGACAGGAAAAAAATGGAGTTATCTGTTGAGACCCGGGTGGGGGAGTTGGGAAAAACAGCTTCAGATACTCTGTGTTGCAAATCATTGTTTGTGAACCTTTTTTCAAGCTTTAGTATAGACTGTGGTAGCTAATCTTGCTTGTCAACTTGACCTTATCTGGAGTCAACAAACACCCAAGCATCTGGACACATAGGTGGGGGATTATCCTTGATTAGATCATTTGAAGTTAGGAGACCATTTTAAATCTGAGCCACACCTGATGCCAGCAGGCAGAAAAGGAACAGAAAGAATGAAGCTTTTGCTTGCCCTCACTCTCACAGGCAATGTCATCAACTCTGCTACTGCTGAGAAATTCCTTTACTGTTTCTATTCCTAACAGGTAGAAAGAAGGGAAGAACCCTGCTTTCCCAACCCAGTGCATTCTGGGGCAGAAGAGTTCATTTGATTCGTATTCTGGTTGTTATAATCAGTACCTGTCTTAGGCAGTCAACTCTCATTCAAAATCAAATTTTCAAAAATGTAGCAGGTGAAGAAACCCAAAGAAACAAAATCTTAATGATAGTAGTATTGATGTAACTGTCCATGAATGATACAAATAGATGGCATTGCTTGAAAAAATGCCAGAATCTCTTGGCAAATCTTTTTCTAAAACAGTTTTCCTCATGGTACCCTGAAAAGTATATTGAGACTGCATTTTACACTTAAAGGCAGGAAACCCTATGCCCCAACAATGATCATGAAGGCCTTGGAGTTTGGCATGCAGTAAGTTAACCGTTATAATCTGCCAAGATAAGCCTGAAAGTCTAAGATTGCAGAAGAAATTTTATAGAATAATTCAGTGGCTTACCTCATATACCATAAAGATTCCATTCACAAATATTCCTCTTCTTTTTGAGCAAAGATAATTGATTTTAGGTGTTGCATTGGCTCTTTGCATCAGTGCAGTTGAGATAATCATTGATTGGTTAACATTTACCTCTGACACACTGGAGGCACTGTAAATATTTATGAACCCATTGCAACCGAAATAATCTGAGATGGTAATGACATTGCTTTTGATGAACTTCGCCTTCAGGGAAATATCAAACACCTTCACTCTAAAGAATTCAGTCTCAGTGGCCACTGTGGCATGGAACATACTTTTCTCGCTTTTTGTGCTGTATGTAAATGGTTCTGTTGCTTTTAACACCATCACTTGTTTGGGATCGTGGTGGTAACCATGTACCTCAGAAGGTTGAGTAGGAACAGTCTTCAGTCTTGGTTTCTGCATAGAATGTACACAGAAAAAAAAGGCACAATTAAGAGAGCTAATTAATTGGGGAGAGCAAGGGAAAAATCTGAACAATAGCTGGCATGGTATAACTTAGTTCATGGAAGACATGGAGTTATAGGTAAGGATGTCAGCTTGCACCAATCATAAGTACTAGATTATATGTACATTTCTCAAGTGTTGGCAAATGAAGCCAAGGGCACCTGTGTAGTAACTCACAATATGACAGCCGCAGCTGAGAAAATGTGAGTAGGACTTAAGGAGCAACTATCATACACTACCTTTAGAAATAAAGGAAGTTCAATTACAAGTGTTTTCTGTATTCTTTGCAGGTCCAGAAAAGACTGGAGACAGTCTAAAATCAAATCACACAGGATTATCTTTATAAACTCTTCATGGATTGTTTGAGATAATGAAATCACTTACATAGATAATGGTTGCTCGATTGTCAGCTCAACATATATTAAATATTATGTTAAACATTTTAAAAGTTTTTCCCACTCATCCAAGTGTAAGAATGTTTGCATTTGTGTGAGCAGAGAAGAGTAGAGGGCATCCTGTGGTGACAGTCTTTGCTTTTCACCTGTCTGAAAAAGGTTTCTTTCTTGTTCACTGCTGATTTTACATCATGTGCTGTTAGCTTTTGTCAACTTGACACAAACTAGCATTACCAGAAAGATGGAATCTAGACTGAGACATTAGACTGGCTTATGGTCCGGTCTGTAGGACAATTTTGTTGTTGTTGTTGTTTTTAATGATAGATGTGGGAATGCCCAGCTCTCTGTGGGTGGTGCCACCTCAGGCAGGTGTTCCTATATTATATGAGAAAGCAAGCTGAGCAAGTCATGGAGAGCAAGCCAGTAAGCAGTATTCTTTCATGGTCTCTGTTTCAGTTCCTGATTTCAGGTTCCTGCCTTGAGTTCCTGCCTTGGCTTCCCTCAATGATGAATGCTTTAAGCTTAAATACACTCTTCCCTTCCCAAGTTGCTTTTGTTCAGAATGTTTCATCACAGCAACAGAAAGAAGGCTAGGATAGGGATTAATGACCTAGTCCAAGATTGTAATAACCTCCATCATTGTATAGTGAAAACAGGAAATTACCTTGGCTGGTCTTGCTAGAAACATTCTTTTAGGGGCCTGGGCACTGCTGAATGCTTTTGCTGCAGACACTCGAGGGCCTTGGAAACTGCTAGATACTGTTGCTGGAGACATTCCAGTGGTCTGGGCACTGCTGAATGCTGTTGTTAGAGACGCACCAGGGACCTGGGCACTGCTGGATGCTGTTGTTAGAGACACACCAGGGAGGTGGGCACTGCTGGATCTTGTTGCTGGAGACATTCCAGGGGCCTGGGTACTGCTGGATGCTGTTGCTAGAGACATTTGGCGGGCCTGGACTCTAAGTGATATTTCTGGAGACACTTGACTCTCTTGGTCCCTCTTAGAAGCAGTTGTAGAAAACCGAGGAACCTGGACAATATGGGAAGGAATGGATGGCACCTTAGGGGTCAGGAGGCTGTTAGATGCTATTGATACAGACGCATGAGGAGTCTGTCAAACATGGGAGATGGATTGGTAAGCCCCCAGGGCATTTACAACAACAGTTCAGTATTTCTGGACCCATCTATTTAGGTTAAAGTCTTTTAACTGACGATCTAACAACTGTAGTTAAATTAAACTACTGCATATAGTCTATTGAGATCAAAATAATTTCAAATGGTATACCTTCTCAAGAAAAAGGATTAATTTTAAGTGAGGTTTAGACATAAGCATTTGATAATAGGATGAATGTTTAATCATACGAAAGAATCATAGTCTTCAGGGTTTGTGGGTTTGTTTCCACTCCTCCATGAACTACCTCTTTTTGTCTTGATAACAGTTGATTTTCCCTTTTCCTTTTTCTGTTGGAAACTAACTTGTGTATGCCAAGCTCTCATCTCCTACTGAGATTTATTGTAAACCCCCAGTCATGGTTTTCAATGTTAAATAAAGCACAATAACTTTAACACCAAGAGCATCAACTTATCATCGTTGGGGACAGCATTCTCTGAACAGAAAATCAGAGGTAGGATTGTCTTATACAGGAACAAAAATTTCATTTACATCACTTTTCTGTGCATCTCCGTGGCGACAGAAGAGCAGGTCTATGTTTAGAAAGTCCAGCTTGAGGTTTGATGTCCTTTAAGAGGCTTTGGAAAAGTATGTCCTTAAACTGACTGCCATTTTATCAATGTCTATAAGAAGAACGATGACTTAACCTGTTTTATGTTCCTTTATTGTGCCTGTCTGGGCTTATGTACCACTGAGGCCATGTGAAGGTCAGAAGACATCATCACATGGCTGTTAGTTCTCTCTTTCTAATATGTGGGATCTGGGAATCAAACACGGGTCATCAGTGAGGCAGTAAGCACCTCTGCCTGCAGAGCCACCTCACTTGCCTGAGTAATGATTTTTCATTCCCATCATAGAGAATTACACAGCACAAGTTAAAGTATGAGATAGTCCTGACACATGAATGACCATTAAGTATGAGACTGGTTACCCCACATCTCCACTTTTAAGATCCTATGACTAGACAGATAAGCATTCACTTAATGTAAAAAGGGGAAGAACCTTAGTGGATTTTCCACTGGGAGCTTAACCACCATACCTGTGAGTTCAGTGTACTCCTGCCTGATTCTGGTTCCAAATCTTCATTTGTGGTGGACATAGGTTGGGAAGAACTGGGTTCATCTCTCTTGCGTCTTCTTGCTGGGATGTTGCTTTTCTCCGTCTCTTTCCTTTTAGCTGGTGCAGGGGAGAAAATGCAGTAAACTCAGGAACACTGGTGTGAGACAACTGGCATTCATTCAATACTATTTGCTCTCAGCTCCTGCTTGTCTTGCTGTAATTGCCTACCTCTGTTTTGGAAGTTTGATGGGACCACAAGGTCACCCATGTTACCAAGTCAGGTACAGGACAGCCTCAGGAGTGTCCTTGTTCTCTCTAGGTGCAGAGGACACAGTCTTGGGACTCCTGTGTCCATCAGTCATGCCCTGCCCCAACTCTCTCATCCTACAGTCTGTTTTTAAAGAATTTAAAGTTTAGGTCTGGGGAGATGTTTCTGTGGGTAAAGCCCTTGCTCTGCAAGTGTGGAGACCTGAATCAACTATTTGATGACAAGTTAAAATGGCTATATAGAACTCCCAGGCTAAGCAGCAGATGTAGCCATATTCTAGCTTGCCCATTTAGCTGAAAATGAGAGCCTCGTGTTCAATAAGAGACCTTTGATGAGAAACAACATAGTGAGCAATAGAGGAAGACACACAGTGTTGACCTGTGGCTTCCAAATGCTTGTATGAGGATAATCAGTGACCAACCATCTTCTGTAGAAGACCACTCTGAATCAGAGAATCCTTGAAGGAAATGATGTGATTTGTGATGTGTGTGATATGACAAAATGCTGATAGTTGCTTTGACTTCCTACCTTTTGTTTCTGTTTGTTTTTATCTATTAATTTGTTAGTTATTTGTTTGTGCACTTCTTTTGGGTACAGAGTTTAGCTACATAGACCAGACTGGTCTTAAACTGAACATCTCCCTGTTTTCAAACTCCTGATTGCTAGTATCAGAGATGGGAGTGTCTATGCCAAGTTAGTCATGTTTCTTTTCTTTTTCTTAAGCCCGGTGACTATAAAATATAGCTATTTCTTACCTCTGGTAGGTAGACTTTCACTTAATTATTGACCACAACATTTTTTTTTTGTAGAATAGATAATGTTGAGTGTCTTAATGGAGCATTAATACTAATTGGTTTAAATACTTTAAAATAAAAATTATCTCAATCTTTATTTTATAATTTTCTCATCTTTGTACAGTAGTGGAAGGTCTCATCTCTTTCAACAGCTTCTGCATTTTTATTTGCCCCAGTGCCCTCAAAGATAGACAACCCCCAAAACACAGAATTCTTTATAAGAAGGAAGATTTTTATGCTGTTGATTTTTTTTTTTACATCTGAAATGCTGCCCTTCTTTAGATGCTGAGGTATACACTGTGAAAAGTGATGTCAGTTATGATCACCACATGGAGCTAGTGTGCAGCTGGAGAAGTTGAAGAAAGGGTGGGCATCCAGGCTGCTCCCATATTACCTTTTGCCTTCACTTTTTTGAGTTTATCAGCAAGGTCTCCAAGTCCTGGCATCTCTTTGTACAGTTCTATCAGTTGGTGCATTCCAGCATCTTTTGGGAACTTTTCTTCCATCAAGTCGGCAATCCTAATTCTGTCATAATCATCTTGCATTTTTCTATTTAGTTTTAGTTCTTTGCTCAACAAGGACTTAACCATTTTAAAATCATGGTCACTGATACCCATTAGTCCTGTCAGAAGAACAATTTTCTTATATTCATTCACCATTTCTCAAATTACAGGTGAACCTAAAGGAGAATAATAGCATACAGAATTACACACAGTCACAGACAGTTTCAAAAACAAGGTACACTTAGACAAGTCAATGACACATGCCACAGTGTCCATAATTGCAGGAAGACATGGTGCTGGAGAAACATCTCAGAGTTCTACATCTGGATCCACAGGCTTCAAGGAAAGCCACTGGGCCCACCACTAATGACATACTTTCTACAAACAAGGTCAGATCTACTCCAACAAGATCTTATCTTGTAATCCTTTCAAATGGTGCCACTCCTGTTGATCAGGCACTCAAATGTATGAGCCTATGGGGACGATTCTCATTTATACCACCAGAAGTGTTAAAATTCTGGATCTTCTTTCTAGTACTCAGTGATGTTGGTGCTTATTCCTGGATGTGGTTCCTGACTCTTGTCATACTATTTTCTGAAGTTGCTTGGGGCTTCTTAATGTATGTATGAATATTGGTTGACTACAACACAATGGCCCATGCTGGGGGCACTGACACTTGCCCACTTGGCTCTAAACATTTCTCACTGACATTCTGATTCCCATGGTGTTGGATACTGGTCTCAGGGTCCTCTGTGCCCATATGATGGTCACTGTGCTCAACACCTACATACTCTCTAGTCAGGTCACAGAATTTATTGGGTAGGATTATGTCAAGAGTTGTTTGTTTTTCTCCTTTGTGTTTCATAGCCTTTGATATCATGAGTCAGTTTCAATTGTTCATTGAGTCTGTTTTCTGTATTTAAACCATTATTAAATTCAGTTCAAATCCCCAATAGTTCCTCAATTTGTTAAAACATCTTGCTCCTTAAAATATCTCGGGAGGCCTCCAATGATCTTTGTCTTTGTATTTGCTTCTTTATGCCTAGTATGAGAAGCTTTAGGGTTAAGTCTTCCATCACTTGTCCTGCTTTGTGCTGTTGCTAATTAGAGTTTAATTGTCATTCTCACATTTCTTTCTGTCTGACTCCTCATGGTAACTTTTAAGAAGAAAAAAAAGTGAGACATCTTCTGGAAATTTCCAAGATGCTAAAAAGAACATAGTCTCATTCTGTGAT
The DNA here is from genome assembly GCF_003668045.3 of Cricetulus griseus. Lineage (NCBI taxonomy): Eukaryota > Metazoa > Chordata > Mammalia > Rodentia > Cricetidae > Cricetulus > Cricetulus griseus. The sequence goes on along the minus strand of NC_048598.1, from coordinate 19,487,931 downwards.
TCTTCATCTCATTTGAGCTTTGTGTACTATCTTGGTGACTCAGCATGTGAATGGATTCCAAGTTAGCTTAAATCTGGAAGTCATTTGGGTTAGGAATTATGTTTTGTGTATCTTCTGTATAATGGGAATGCCACATTTTCTGGGTCTGTTCACTGCTTTCCTTTTGAGAAAAGTTAAGCATCAATTGGTTGAAAAGGCCAAGACAGTGAAGGAAAATCCATCTAAGGAAACATCAACGTTAAGATGATTAAAGATATTTTAAAAAGTGACCACTCTGTAAACCTTCAGACATGAAGACTACTGTCTTAGGGTTTCTATCATTGTGATAAAGCAATGACCATAAATATCCTGGTGAGGAAAGGGTTATAGCCTTAAAATCCTGCTCCTATTTCACTTAATGATAGACTGTGGTGTAGAAGTTAAGCCAAAATAAGCACTTTCCTCCACAGGTCACAGAGGAGTGCCGCTTACTGGCTTGTTCCCCATGGCTTGTTCAGCTTGCTTTGTTACAGCATCCAGGACCACTAGTCCAGATATGGCAATGCTCACAGTGAGCTGGGCCCTCTACATTAAACACCAATCAAGAAAGTACTCCACAGGGACGATCAAGGGCCAGTCTGGTAGGGACATTTTCTCAATTAAAGTTCTGTTTTACAAAATGACTCTAGTTTTTTGTCAAGCTGACATGAAACTAACCATCACAGCTAGATCACCTGCAAAGATTCAAAGACACGATTAGAGCTCATTATCAACAGCAATTTGCCTTAAGCAAAAGTGTGTGGATTTTATATATACTGTTCCATGATGTCAAAACCAAAGAACTTTAAAATTATGAAGTTTTGATTAATTGCTTAATGATTCATGACAAACACATATCTCCAAAAGATAATGTGTGGTGACAGGAGGCCTGAGTACTCTGTGTGTATCCCATTTACATGTGAACTATGATGTTTTGTTGTTGAAGTACTGTCTTGATTTGGTGATAATGATCCTAATCTCAATGATATTTCCATTAATATAGGAAATAGGCATTAATATCCATCTGCAGTTACCATATTCTGGATAGGAAAATATATTCTCACTGGCATCAAGAGATGCAGTCAACTTACCATGAATTAAAAATGAAAAAGAAACAAAACTTGCTGATAGTATCTTAACCCAGATAAAATAAGACAGTTCTAAAATGTACTGTTTGATATTACAAGCCTTAGTAGTTTCAAAAGTCAAAAACATAGAAAAAGATATTAGAATTAACTGTGAGAAAGCCATAAGTAAAATTGAGTGTACTTCAGAGTAAAAACTAAGCAGAAATACAAGCTTCGCTGGTCTTGCCTCTGTATCACAAGTGAAACTCTGATCAAAGAGATGAAAACTAGGAAGGAAATACGGTTGATGCAGGGAGGCAAAGGGTGTAACAGTTCACTAATGGTTTCATCTTAATCTGTAAACATAACTTATAAAGAAAAGGCAAGGAGGAGAATACAGAAGTATCAGCAATGAATACTACAGCAAGAGCAAAACATAAAATTAAAAACAAAGAAGGTATTAATTATCAGCTTGAATATAAATGCCATAGTCAGTTAAGTAAAAGCTTTTGTTAATTTTTACTTAAGATATATAGCTATTGTTAATTCAATGATAACCAAACTACAATCTGTAGAACCCCAAAGGGTAGGTATAGAGTAAAGTACTAGAGTTGTGCTTCTCAACCTTCCCAATGCTGCTTCTCTTTAATACAGTTCCTCATGTGGTACCCCAATCTTAAAGTTATTTTGGTTGCTACTCCATAGCTATAATTTTGCTACTGTTATGATTCATAATGTAAGTATTTGATATGCAGCATATTTGTGAAAGGGACTTTTAAATTCCTGAGGGTTCCTGACCCACATGCTGAGAAACATTAGACTAGAGTGAAGTGCTGGATCTCCTTAGGCAAGGGAAATAGAATAAATAATTATGAATGGATGGGAGGCTGGAACAGCGGGATCAGTTGAGGAGGGAGAGGGGAGAAAGAGTTGTGCAAGGGGATATGGGGAGAGACATCTACAATTAAGGGCAATTTGAGGGGTAGTATAAAAACCTAATACAGTAGAAACCTAATACATATAATCTAAATGAAATTGCAAAATATATCAGGGAGACAGAGTCCCATCTAGCCATTTCTTGTCACCAAATGAAGCTTCCCACCAGAATTGGGTTACATTCAATTGAGTTGTTGTACAAAGGGGCCCTACAGGAATCCCCAGACAACCCAGACTGTTGTCAAGGCCAAAGGTTGCTCTCTTCAAACTGACAATAAGGCCCCATTGCTGAAGACAGCACCCATACAACTCATTGAACATGGAGATGTCGAGTTGGTGCCTACATAAAGCATTGACCCCTACTTGCTAACATCTTTGGTATATGGAGGTACTCTGCATATACCCAAAAGAGAAACACCAACCCAGCTACAAACCTTTTGATCTACAAGGGTGTTCTGCTTGAAAGATATGTGAGAGTAACCAACTAATAACTGATTTGACTTAACGTCCACTCCATGAGATGGAATCAATGACCTGACACAGCTTGGGTGATCAAGAACCAGAGAGTAGATAGCCCAGGGACCTAGAGGAAAACCAAATAATACTTGTCTAAAAAGAGAAAAACAATGCAGTGAAAAATGACTCCTAATGATATTTGCTATACTAATAAATCAATTCCTTGTACAGCCATTATCAGAGAAACTTCCTCCTCCAGCAGCTGGGAATCAATGCAGAGACCCCACAGTCAGGCATTATCCAGAGAATAAGAGACATTGATACACACAACCCTCCATGGGATGTCTCCATCAAATCCCTCCCCTCAAAGCTTCCCATGGAAGAGCAGGCAGAAAGAGTGTAAGAGACAGAGTGGAGGGAAGACACCAGCAGAATAAGTCCTCTAAACCAACCTAAGCAAAGTGCACATGAACTCACTGAGACTCAAGCAGCATGCCCAGGGCCTGCCCAGGTCTACATTAGGTCCTTTGCTTATATTATGGCTTCCAGTTTAGTGTTTTTATTCAATTCTTAAGTGTGCTAATGAATGGGTCTCTGATTCTTGTGCCTTCCCTTGGACTTTTCCCTGTGTTTGTTTGTCTTTGTCTGACTTGGATGTGATAGTTTTTGTTTTACCTTATTATATTTTATTTTGTTGTATTTTTTTTAACAACTGAACTGTCATTTAAACCTGCTGGGAAATCGATGGAGTGATGGTGGGTATATTAGTCTCTCCAGGGCAGACCTCAAGTTCAGGAATAGATAACTAAAGCCTTCCTCTTACCCACTTACTCAGGCTTACACTTAGGAAGTTTATTAAACAACCTGAAATATGCAAAATGTATTTTTCTTGGCTCATGCCTCTGCAGTGGAGGAATAAAGATGTTGCCATCTTCCTGAGTGAACCACCCGAATCCAGCTGCTGCAGGTTCATTTCTGAGGGCAGCAGCCACCAGCTCTGCTTCCCCAACCCTAGAAGAACCAGCAAGATTTTCCCCTCTGTTCTTGTGGTTTTCATAGAGGTAGCTAATGTCTACAGAAAGAGGTAGAACTCACGTTGCTGAAAGTTTCTTCAGAGGTGTCAGGATCCTGAGGTCTTCTACAGGGTAGGATACAAGGCTTCTCCCCTCCTCCTCCTCCTCTTCTTTTTCTTCCTCTTTGTAGAGTGTGTTAGAGGGGCCAGTCGGTGTTTGTGTGTGTGTGTGTGTGTGTGTAGATAAGCTAATAAGTCTCCTAGGAACTGGAGAATGAAATATACAGAAGTTCAAAGGTTATACTACTTGAAGGACTGAGCCTTCCTGGGTGCCTCATCCTGTGTTGTTTTGCAGGTAGAGGAGAAAAAGAGTGAGCCTCCACCCAGTGCTTTCACAGCTTTCGATTTCCTCATACACTGAAACTCAGCAGTTTCTTTCCTGTACACATTGTAGTTACCATGAAAAGTCAGAGATGGTGATGCTTGATGTTGTTGGTTTTTTTTTTTCTCTTGGTTTTTCTTACAAATCTTATAGGTAGAAGATTCAAATTTCAAAGCTTTGTATCCAACCAAATCACAAGTGAGTCCCTAGGAATCCAAATTCCTTTAAATGGTATGAAACCTCAAAGGGAAAGCTGAGTCACCAGCACAATGCTTTCTTTCCTGTTCAGGATGAAGGCCAAAGCAGGAGGAGAGATTGGCCCTGTTAGTTGCCAGCTGCCCTTCCATGGATTTCAAAGAAAATCGGAGATGAAATCACCTTTGGCTTAAGAGCTTCAGGCAGCATTCAATCACTCACTTATTAATTCCCCAGCCCCGAATGAACTTTCCAGAGTCTAATGTTGTTACAAACATACCACTTGGACCTTGAATAGAGTGTAACATGAATAATACAAACCCAGAGACAGATACTGTGGTTCAAGCTGAAGATCAGAAAAGAAAAGCAGTCAGACACTAGAGAGCTCTTAGCTATACCATATCTTCAGACTTAAAAGGAGTGAATTCCTGTCTCCTCCCATTTTATATTCTCTTGTACTGGGATTAAAGGCATGCACCACCACCGCCCAGTTTCTATGGTTAACTAGTGTGGCTGCTAGGATTAAAGGAGTATACTACCACCAGCTGGGCCCAATGACTGTGGCTAGCTTTACATTCTGATCTTCAGGCAAGCTTTATTAGATCATAAACAATATATCACAACAAAAGAGAAAGCACTTTGGCATCAGCCTTCCTCTTGTCTATAGTTAAGTTGGCCCTTTTCACTGATAAAGATAATCACTAAGAGAAAACTACTTCCTTATGGTCAAAAGAATGGAATCTCATTTCCACCTCTGGTCCTTGGTAGAGAATGACATTCTAATTAGTTCCTAAGTTCAGAGTACTGCATCCTACGTTGTTGCCTCTCTTAAAAGTCATCCAGGCCTACAATCTACTGGCCTAAAGACCATTCTTCCAGCTGAAGACAAGCTAAGGAGAAGGCAGGAGTAATTATCCCCTTAATGAAATAATAAACTTAGACTTCATAGAAGTTCCTCCACTCACAAGCCACTTAACAGAGCTTCTCCTACATAGCAAGCACCATTAAGCTGGCTAACTGTTCCAAAACGCTAAAACTCACACACATTTCCCTTTTCTTTCTTTCTATCTTTTTCTTTCTGATACTAGTCCAGTACCTAGCCCCATTTACTTGATAATTTGGGAGTTCTCATTTACTCTGAAGCCTGCCTTCTCTACTGCCATGTAGCTGCTGGCTAGCCTCCACTACCAAGCATGCCTGCTTGCATGTACCATAACCCCGAAAGACATGACTCTTCCTCCTAGTCTTCCCACTGTAGGCATTTATTGCGATTTACAGATCGTATGCCTGGTTATTTTTCTTTCAAAATGTAGTAAAATTGTCCTTGAACCTCCTTCAAAGTTCATTTCAAAATTTTTTTCATTAACATGATTAAGAACACAAAAAAACCCACCCCAGTTTCCATGTTAACAGCAATATTTATTGAGGAATACAAACATGAATATCCAGAAGGCAGTTTGACAGCAGGCTGTTTACAACAGCAGCAGCAGCAGTAGGTCCTCCAGCCATGGATGGGATTTTGAACAGGTGTACAATACCAGACATGGATTTCTTCCCATGTACCAGAACTCAAATACTTCTAGAAAGCCATTGATTAGCCCTATAACATTTGTGTCACTATTATACTGGCTATTCTAGTGAATGAATAATGAAAAACCACACAGTAGTTCTACTGGCCTTTCTTACTACTTTGAGTGAAATAATGATGAAGCATAGGTTGGGGTTGGAGAGCAGAGTATGTCTTTGTGTAAACACTAGGGTACTGCAAACCAGATTTTACCTACTACAGACAGATTTGGCACTGTTATTCCATCTTTTGGCTTAGCATGCAGGGGATATGTGAGTAAATGAAAACTCAGGTTTATTGGACTTACTGGTCTCTTGTACCTAACTACATAGATTGCTGGTATCTTTGTCTAATTTGTGTTTTTATAGCATAAGTTCACAGACAGAATAGTTGACAAGAAACAGAAATTTATTCTTATAGTACTGAAGGTTGGGAAACCATTTGATGGTGCTTTGCTGCTGTTTACATGTTAACAATGGTTGGGGCCTGGGTAAGGTGTTTCTGCATCTCAGTTGTCTGCATCTCAGACTTGAAACAAAAGCTCACATAGATTGCAAATAGCAGGAAAACCTTAGTCAAAGCCAAGCAATAGCATAGACGGGAAAGCAATGTGCAAGATTTCAAAGTATATATTTAATCAAAAATAGTGATTTAGTTAAAAGAATATATATCATGCAGTAAATTGTCACCCTGTATGATGTTGCTGGAAGCACTTGAGGATCCTGGAGACCATGGGACGCTGTTAGAAGCATTGGAAGAGCCTGAGAATGGCAGGAGACAAAGTTAAAGGTGCCCTGAAAGAATGGACTGTGCAGTCAGAGTGTCATGGAATAGGCATCTAGATCAATTGGCAGAGTGCTTGAGCAGTATTCACAAAACCCAGTCAAGACTCATTCATGCATCGGACTAGGTTCAAGTCTTTTAAATTGCCATGTTCTAATTCTGGCTGAATAAAACCACCACATAATGAGAAACATTTGCGTATAAGATGACAAATCTATTTAGAGTTTTTCAATATACTTTTCTACTTTGAGATTCTAAATTCTTCTTCAAAAGTAACAGGTAAGTTACTCAAATAACATGATGTCCATCATTCCTGTTTTCTTGTGTATATTGGTGATTCCATGTGGTTCAAGTTCGATAAATTAGAAAATAGCTTTACCAGGCTGCTGTCATCCAAACCAAAATTATTATTAATAATGACTTTTCATCAAGGATAATGCAATTTTATAATTATATTAGGAGCACCATTTAGGAACACAACTAGTTAGATAAACCTAAGATTATGCTGCATAATCCAAATAATGCCAGTGTAATTATTAAAAAGAATTATATACTGGTCATCTAGAGTCCTGATACATTGTTATCATACGATAAAATAATCAGACTTTGAAAATTGTGGCTGGGATCTCAAAATATATACCTGATGAATCATAATATTAATTAAATTAACAAATTGGAGTTCAGATGAGAAGATATTTTGTTCAAGATTATGTTTATTGTAATTATGTTAAGAAGGCATCTATCTGAGTAGGAACAGAAGGTCTTACTTTTGATGAAGAAAGAGCTGGGAGGGTTTGCTGGAGCCCTAGGGTCTGTGCTGGTGTCTGATATGGTTACAAACCCACAATTGCCTGTTTCTTGCAGTATCATTAGAATTTTTGCTTGAGTTCTTCCTTTTCTGAATGAAAAAAGACTTAAATAACTTATTTCTGGATAAAGGTTTTATTCCACACACAGCAATATCTTTTTATAGAGAATCTACTCTCAAGTTTCCTCTGGATAACAGCATATCCTCAGATGCTCATACCATCTGCCCTCCAGCTACCTTAGTCTTCTCATATTTATTAGAATTATTAGGATTATGTTTTAATGTTAACTTCACAACCATGGGCATCATTTGGCAGTTTCATATACTTGTGTCATTACACTGTTCTCTGTCCTGGTCCTTTCCCCACTGCCTTCTCCTTGTTCCTGTATTTCTCTGGCTTGTTTTCTTCATTCCTCAAACTGATTTTCACTTCTCTTTTCTTAATACATGTATTACATCTCTAGTAATCCCCTTCCTTAAGATCTCTTCCTCCTCTCTCAAGATTCCCTTTCTAGTTTAATGAACTACACACACACACACACACACACACACACACACACACACACACACACACACACTGCTCTGTCACCAATTAAAATCCAGAGAACACTTTCATGTCTAGGGATAAAGAGTGGGTTCTGTGTGTGTTGCATACTGACTCCAGATAGTTCTATTTCTAGTTTGTTTCATTTTAATAAAGAACATTCCTAGGCTATTGTGATTATAGTTTACTAAAACTGTCTCTTTCTAATCAAGATAATATACAAATTGTTTCCAATACATGTCTCTAGCCTCATAAATCCCAAGCAATGACAGAAATATTACTTTCACCTTTTATGAGAGATTGTTAAAAGAAATGTAGACTCTTAGAACTAATATAATCAATAACATCCATGGGAAAATTAAACTAAAATCAGGCAGTTCTTTTCTGTAGGAACCCAGTCTTCAGAGTCATCCACTGTTGTTCCACTGGTGGTGAGGACAACCTGGGTAGGAGTGTAGCTCAAGCCTTGAAGCTGGGCGTTGGTGGCACACGCCTTTAATCCCAGCACTTGGGAGGCAGAGGCAGGTGGATCTCTTGTGAGTTTGAGGCCAGCCTGGTGTACAAGAGCTAGTTCCAGGACAGCCTCCAAAGCCACAGAGAAATCTCAGCACAATTCTTCACAGAACTTGAAAAAACAGTTCTCAACTTTATATGGAAAAGCAAAACATCACTGTAAAATAAAAGAACTTCCGGAGGCATCACCATCCATGATTTCAAACTCTATTATAGAGCTATAGTCCTGAAAACAGCTTGGTATTGGCACAAAAATAGATAGTTAGACCAATGGAATCGAGTTAAAACCCTAATATTAACCTGCACACCTATGAACGACTGATTTTTGACAAAGAAGTCAAAACTATACAATGGAATAAAGAAAGCATCTTCAACAAATGGTGCTGGCATAACTGGATGCTGACATGTAGAAGACTGCAGAAAGATCCATATCTATTGCCATGAACAAAACTTAAGTCCCAAAGGATCAAAGACCTCAGCATAAACCCAGAAACACTGAACTTCTTAGAAGAGAAAGTAGGAAATACCCTTGAAGGAAGGAATTGGTACAGAAGACTGTTTCCTGAACATAACACCAGTAGCACAGACACCGATATTGACAATTAATAAATGGAAACTCCTGAAACTGAGAAGCTTCTGTAATGCAAAGGACACAGTCAACAAGACAAAATGACAGCCCATGGATTGGGGAAAGATATTCATCAACCCCCACATCTGACAGAGGGCTGATCTCCAAAATTTACAAAGAATTCAAGAAGCTAGTCTCCAAAATACCAAATAATCCAATTAAAAAGTGGGGTACAGAACTAAATAGAGAATTCTCAATAGAGGAATCTAAAATGGCTGAAAGACACATAAGAAAGTGTTCAACATTCTTATCCATCAGGGAAATGCAAATCAAAACAACTCTGAGATACCATCTTACACCTGTCAGAATGGCTAAAATTGAAAACACCAATGACAGTTTATGCTGGAGAGGATGAGGAGAAAGGGGAACACTCCTCCACTGCTGGTGGGAGTGCCAACTTGTACAGCCACTTTGGAAATCTGTATGGCGATTTCTCAGGAAAATGGCAATCAGTCTACCTCAAGATCCAGCAATTCCACTCTCAGGCATATACCCAAAAGAAGCATATTCCTACAACAAGAACATCTGTTCACCTATGTTCATAGCAGCATTATGTGTAATAGCCAGAACCCGGAAACAGCTTAGATGCCCCTCAACTGAAAAATGGATAGAAAAAATGTGGTACATTTACACAATGGAGTACTACTCAGCGGGGGGAAAAAAGCAATGGAATCTTGAAATTCGTAGGCTGGATAGAACTAGAAGAAACCATCCTGAGTGAGGTAACCCAGTCACAAAAAGACAAGCATTGTATGTACTCACTCATATGTGGATTTTAGACATAGAGTAAAGGATTTCCAGCCTGCAGCCCAGGCTGCTAGAGAGGCTGGTAAACAAGGAGGACCCTTAGAGAGACATACATGGTCCCCTGGAGAAGGGGAAAGGGACAAGGTCTCCTGAGCAACTTGGGAGCATGGGGGGAGGGGAGAGGGAACTAGGAGAATGAGAAGGGGAGAAGAGAAGGGTTGAGGAAGACATGATGGGGCAGGGAGGTTGAGTTGGGGGAAGAACAGAAGAGAGCAAGATAAGAGATAATATAATAGAGGGAGACATTATAAGTTCAAAGAGAAATCAGGCACTAGGGAAATGTCTGGAGAGCTACAAAGATGACACCAGCTAACAATCTAAGCAACAGAGGATAGGCTACCTTAAATGCTCTCTCCTGATAATGAGATTGATGACTAATTCATGTGCCATCGTATAGCCTTCCTCCAGCACCTGGTGGAAGTAGAAGCAGACACCCACAGCTAAACCTTGAACCAAACTGAAATCCAGATGCAGAGAAGGAGGACTGATGAGCAAAGGGGTCCATACCAGGCTGGTGAAACCCACAGAAACAGCTGACCTGAACAAGTGAGAACTCTTAGTGCCCACACTGATAGCTGGGAAATCAGCATGGGACTGATCCGGACCCCCTGAATGTGGGTGTCAGTGAGGAGACCTTGGAAAGCTATGGGGCCTCTTGTTGTGGATCAGTACTTATCTCTAGCATAGGAAGGGACTTTAAGAGCCCATTCCACATGGTGGGATACTCCCTGAGCCTAGACACAAGGAGGTGGGCCTAGGCCCTATCCTAGAGAAGATGACAGACTTTGAAGACCCCCTATGGAAGGCCTCACCCTCCCTGGGGAGTAGAAAGGTATGGGATAGGTAGGGTGTTAGTTGAGGGGGGGGGCATGGCGAGGAGGGAAAGGAGACGGACCTGGGATTGATATGTAAAATAATTTTCTTTCTAATAAAAAAGGAAAAAAAAAACAAAAAAAGTCACATTAGAAAATAGTGATTTAATTTCTATACTTATGTCCCCTTCTGTAGAATTGTACAAACTTTCTTGTGCTCACCACCCCAATTAATTTTTTCAAAGCTCTAGGTTACAGGTAAGCACAGAAATTATATCAAGACACATAAAGTGGGGTAAAACGAAAAGGAGTAAAATAGGGGTGTTATGATAGGAGTTGATGGCTGTAGGTGTGACTTGGCTTATCTTCCTTTGTCCTCTCAGCCATGGCAGCCTGCTTTTGGTTTGATCTTACTGTCCAGCAGGAAGAAAGCTAACCCCTAATTAATTCCAATAAGGTAAATGCTATGAAGAAAGAACAGAATCTTGTCTGCTCTTCTCAGAAGGGTGTTTCAGTGAGGAACAGCCTGAGGATCAGCCAGCCTGGCACCTTAGTGTTGAGTGTAGATTGGCTAGTGGAGAGACGGGGTGATGAACTTGAAAACAGGGAAAAAAACGTGTGTCCAAACAGCTGCTGAGAGGTGTATAGAACAATGTGACTAAACTTTATCACAAGCAACAGAAAAAGGGCTTAGGAGAAACTCGATAGCAGGGATGGACATGCTCTTGTGTCCTAAACTCATAATCTCCTAAGCAAATGCTCTGTCCTACACTGAGATCCTGATACATGAACTTGATAACTTAATGATTGATTTACTTGTATGATGAAGTCAGTGGAATCAGGGATTAGTGAGGAACTTCTCCAAGGTTATGATCATTCTGGTGATATGCTTTAGGGCAGCACTAGCATTGGGAAGAGGATGGCGGCACCTTCTTTGAGAATCTGCTGGGTAGTGATGGGTTCTCACAAGGAGTTCGGGGACAATCCTCGTCTTCCTGTGTGTTGACAGCTGAAGATCTCACAGGAAGCTGCTTCTACTGGGTAAGCTTCATTTTCCCAGATCCTTGAGGTGTTGTTTCTTTTTCTGGGCTTGTTTCCCTTTTTCTGAAAGATTAATGTTTGCCATTTTCTCTTGGTAATACCGATTTTCATTTTTTGTTTGTTGGAGATGAACTGGGGGCCCCGTGCTTTTGCGCTTCATCCCCAACCATTAGTATTGTTTCTAAATACTAGATAACATAATATTTTTAATACCGAGAGAGCTCACTTTATCTTAATATATTCTGATTATACTTATGTCCTTGGGACTCAACCCTCTTAAAAGATAGTTAGAGGTGAGCACAGGGTCACCTTACACAGGAGCAGAATCGTTTTATTTATGTCTCTCTCTTCGTCTTTGTGGTGACAGAACACTAATAGGCCTACAGCTAAAAAGTCCTAGTTTAGAAGATTTTATTTTTGTTTATTTACTTTTTTAAAAGACAGGGTCTTGGTTGGCCTGGAACTTGCTATGTAGATCAGGTCCAGTTTAGATTTAAATCTTTTAACCATCTTTGGAAAGCCATGCTATTTAACTGACTATCACCATAGTAAGTACTTTTTGAAACATGCAATCATTTTGTGTTTCCATCGCTGGGAATTATATTGCACTGAAGTAGTTCTAAAACAAAACAGATAACTAGAAACCATCAATTTGCTGACACTAAACCCCATTTTCACTGTTTTTTTGAACTAGGTAAAGCACTAATTTTTCTCAAAAAGGACAAAGAGGGGAGGAAGAACCAGGGTAGAAGCTTTTTGCTTGAGAGCTCGGCCCCTTTACTTGTGATGACAGGGTCTCTGGGACTGATGCTGGTCCCAGCCCTTCGTTCACAGTGGACATATGTTGGGAAGTACTGGCTTCAGCTGGCTTTTGTTTGGCCAATGCAGTTTCTTGTTTGCCTTTCTTTGTCCTTTGAATTGATACAGTAAAGAAAGCACAGTGGACCAGGAAGCTGTTATTAGAAGAGCAGAAGTTGATCCTACCACTTCCTCTCAGTTCCTGCTTGTGTCTCAGCGTGCAGGCCTACCACTGCTCAGAAGCCCAGCATAGACACAAAGTGGCCAAAGGTATCACGCCAAGGACAAATACTGCCTCAGGTTTCTTAGCCTTTCCCAGGCACCATGAACAGTCTTCCTCTCTTGGGGATTTCTGTGGACATCCATCAAACCTTGCTCAGACCCTCTTATTGTATAGAATCACCATGCATGTGTGATTCTAAAGTTTATATGATGATAATGGTTTGTCATCATCTGCAGAAGATCATTCCAAATTACAGCAACAGAAAAAGAAATTATGATTTAAATTGCGACATGGCAAAGTGGTGATATTTGACTTTGACTTCTTACCTTTTTTTTTTGTTGTTGTTGTCATTTTGTCTTTTGGTACAGGGTCTATGTAGCCCAGGCTGGTCTCACAATGGAATCCTCCCTGCTCTAACTTCCTGAGTTCAGATGGCATAGGTATGTACCACTATGCTTAATTTTTATCGTGATTTTTGTACCCACTGATTTATAAAGGGAGCTTGATAATATCTCCAAGATACAGATTTACTTGTTATTAATAAATATTGTCACACATTTAATGCCAGATGAATACTAATAATGGAGTAAATATATTAATTAAGCATGAGCATTAAAATATTTAAATAATTATCAATGAACTTTCCTCTAAATTAGTTTTTATTTTAAAATACTTCATATAACATTAATTTGTTTTATGTTGACTTTCCATCATTTTCTGCCTTCAAATTTTAGTTTCAGATTTTAATTTTGGTATCTTAAGTATATAAATGTTTGGCCTGCATGCATGTCTGTGCACCACATGTATGCCTGGTGCCTAAGAGCAACAGGTGGTGAAACTCCATGTAGGGGCTGGGAATCAAACCTGGATCCTTTGAAAGAACAACAAATGCTCTTAACAACTGAACCAGCTCTTCAGCCCATAACATTAATTTCTTATCCGATAACTTCACATGGGCATGCAATATGCAATTCATTCTGGTTCAATTAAGTTTTTAATTTTACTTTGCCATTTTCTTTTTATTTTATTATTTTTATGTTTATAATTGTAACTAGACCACTTTTAAATTAGAAACAAGTTTCTTTTACAGGTCAATCCCAGTTCCCTCTACCTCACCCCCATCCCAACACCTTTTTGCTCCCCAGGGAGGATGAGGTCTTCCATGGGGATCTTAAAAGCCTGTCATATCATTTGGAGCAGGGCCTAGACCCTCCCCCATGTATCTAGGCTGAGAGAGTATCCCTCTATGTGGAGTGGGCTTCAAAAGTCCATTCATGTACTAGGGATAAATACTGATTCACTACCAGAGGTCCCATAGATTTCCCAGACATCCAAATTGACATCCTCGTTCAGGGGGTCTGGAACAGTCCTATGCTGGTTTCCCAGCTATCAGTCTGGGGTCCATGGGCTTCCCCTTGTTCAAGTCAGCTGTTTCTGTGGGTTTCTCCTGCCTGGTCTTGACCACTTTGCTCATCACTCCTCCCTCTCTGTAACTGGATTCCAGAGTTCAGCTCAGTGTTTAGCTTTGGGTGTCTGCTTCTGCTTCCATCAGCTACTGAATGAAGGCTCTAAGATGGCATATAAGGTAGTCATCAATCTCATTATCAGAGAATGGCATTTAAGGTAGCCTCTCAACTATTGCTTAGATTGTTAGTTGGGGTCAAACTTGTAGATCTCTGGACATTTTCCTAATGCCAGAATTCTCTTTAAACCTATGATGGCTCCCTCTATTATGGTATCTCTTTTCTTGATCCCCTCTTTTCTTCCTCTGACTAAATCTTTCTGCTCCCTCATGTCCTCCCCTCCCCTCCTCTTTTCCCCTTATTTTTCTCCTAGCTCCCTCTCCCCTCCCCCATGCTCCCAATTAGCTCAGGAGATCTTGTCCCTTTCCCCTTCTCTGGGGGACCATGTAAGTCTCTCTCAGGGTACTCTTTGTTTCCTTGCTTCTCTGGCCCTGTGGATTGTAGGTTGCTACTTCTTTGCTCTATGTTTAAAATTCATATATGAGTGAGTACACACCATTTTTGTCTTTTTGTGACTGGGTTCTGTCACTCAGGATGGTTTCTTCTAGTTTCCTCCATTTGCCTGTGAATTTCAAGATTCCATTTTTTCCCCACTGAGTAGTACTCCAATGTGTAAATGAACCACATTTTCTCCATCCATTCTTCAAGTGAGGGGCATCTAGGTTGTTTCCAGGTTCTGGCTACTACAAATAATGCTTCTATGAACATGGTTGAACAGATGTCCTTGTTGTATGAATGTGCTACTTTTGGCTATATGCCTAAGAGTGGAAACTGCTGGATCTTCTGGTAGACTCATTCCCATTTTCCTGAGGAACTACCATATTGATTTCCAACATGGCCATACCAGTGGCACTCCCACCAGCAATGGAGGAGTATTCCCCTTTCTCCACATCCTTTCCAGCATAAGCTATCATTGATGTTTTTTATTTTAGCCATTCTGACAGGAGTGAGATGGTATCAAAGAGCTGTTTTGATTTGCATTTCCCTGATGGCTAAGAATGTTGAACACTTTCTTATGTGTCTTTCAACAATTTTAGATTCCTCTGTTCAGAATTCTCTATTTAGTTCTCAATTTTTAATTGGATTAGTTGGTGTTTTGGTGACTAGCTTCTTGAGTTCCTTGTATATTTTGGAAATCAGCTCTCTGTCAGATGTGGGGCTGGTGAAGATCTTTTCCCATTCTGTGGGCTGCCATTATGTTTTGTTGACTGTGTCCTTTGCCTTACAAAAGCTTCTCAGTTTCAGGAAGTCCCATTTATTAATTGTCGAGCTCAGTGTCTGTGCTACTGGTGTTATGTTCAGGAAGTGGTTTCCTCTACCAATTCGTTGGAGGGTACCACCTATTTTCTATTCTAAGAGTTTCAGTGTGGCTGGATTTATGTTGAGGTCTTTGATCCATTTGGACTTAAGTTTTGTGTATGGGAATAAATATAGATCTATCTGCAGTCTGCTACATGTCAGCTTCCAGTTATGTCAGCACCATTTGTTGAAGATGCTTTCTTTGTTCCATTGTATAATTTTAGCTTCTTTGTCAAAAATCAGATGCTTGTAGGTGTATGGGTTAATATCAGGGTTTTCAATTCAATTCCATTTTTCTCTGTGTCTATTTTCATGCCAATACCAAGCTGTTTTCAGGACTATAGCTCTATAATAGAACTTGAAGTCAGGGATGGTGATGCCTCCAGATGTTCCTTTGTTGTACAGGGTTGTTTTGGCTATCCTGGGTCTTTCGTTTTTCCATATAAAGTTGAGAATTGTTCTTTCAAAGCCTGAGAAGAATTGTACTGAGATTTTGATGGGGATTGCACTGAATCTGTAGATTGCTTTTGGCAAGATTGACATTTTTACTATGTTGATCTTACCTATCCAAGATCATGGGAGATCTTTTCCTTTTCTGGTATCTTCTTTAATTTCTTTCTTTAAAGACTTAAAGTTCTTGAGATACAAGTCTTTCACTTGTTTGATTAGCAATACCCTAAGGTATTTTATGTTGTTTGTGGCAATTGTATAGGGTGATGTTTCTCTGATTTCTTTCTCAGCACATTTATCGTCTGTATGTAGTAGGGCTACTGTTTTTTTTTTTTTGTTGTTGTTGTTGTTGTTAATTTTGTTATCCTGTCACTTTGCTGAAGACATTTAACAGCTCTAGGAGTTCCCTGGTAGAGTTTTTTGGGTCACTTATGCAAATTATTGTATCATCTGCAAATAGTGAATGTTTGACTTTTTCTTTTCCAATTTGTATCTCCTTGATCTCCTTTTGTTGTCTAATTGCTCTAGCTAGAACTTCAAGTACAATATTGAAGACATATGGAGAGAGTGGATAGCCTTATCTTTTTCCTGATTTTAGCGAAATGGCCTTGAGTTTCTGTCCATGTAATTTGATGTTAGCTGTTAGTTTAATGTATATTGCTTTTATTATGTTTAGGTATGGTCAAGGAAGAAATAAAAAAATAAATTAAAGACTTCCTATAATTCAATGAGAATGAAGACACAACATTCCCAACCTTATGAGACACTTCGAAAGCAGTGCTAAGAGGAAATTTCATAGCACTAAGTGCCCATATGAAGAAACTAGAGAATAGTCACACTAGAGAATTGACAGCACAACTGAAAACTCTAGAACAAAAAGAATCAAATTCACCCCATGAGGATTACATGCCAGGAAATAACCAAATTGAGGGTTGAAATCAATAAAGTAGAAACTAGGAAAACAATACAAAGAATCAATGTAATGAAAAGTTGGTTCTTTGAGAAAATCAAAAAGATAGACAAACCTTTACCCAAACTTACCAAACAGCAGCAAATGAACATGCAAATTAACAAAATAAGAAATGAAAAGAGGGACATAACAACAGATACTGAGGAAATCCAGAGAATCATCAGGTCATACTTTGAAAACCTGTACTCCTCAAAATTCAAAACTCTAAAGGAAATGGACAATTTTCTGGATAGATATCACTTACCAAAATTAAATCAAGAACAGATAAGCAACTTAAACAAACCTATAACCCCTAATGAAATAGAAGTAGTCATCAAAAGTCTCCCAACCAAAAAAAAAAAAAAAAAGCCCAGGGCCAGATGACTGCAATGCAGAATTCTACCAGAAATTCAAAGAACAGCTGATACAAATTCTCCTCAAAGTGTTCTACACAATAGAACAGAAGGGTCATTGCCAAACTCCTTTTACAAGGCTTCAATAACCTTGGTACCCAAGCCACACAAAGACACAACTAAGAAAGAGAACTGCAGACCCATATTCCTCATGAACACTGATGCAAAAATACTCAATAAAATACTGGCAAATGGAATCCAAGAACACATCAGAAAAATCCATCATGATCAAGTAGGCTTCATCCCAGGGATGCAGGGATGCTTAACATATGGAAATCCATTAATGTAATCCACCATATAAACAAACTGAAAAAGAAAAAAACACATGATCATCTCACTAGATACTGAAAAAGCCTTTGACAAAAGCCAACACCCCTTCTTGATTAAGGTCTTGGAGTGATCAGGAATAATTTCATCATTTTCTAATGTGTCTATTATATTGGAATTTATGATCTCATTCAATAGATTCTGATTTTAAAAAAATTCAACTCAGTCCTGAGGACTGAGGACAGATACCAATGTCAAATACATAAAATTATTGTATGAAAGAAGTTCTTGAGGATGATTACTAGCTGGGGACGGTTGACAAAGGGTGGGCTCCCAGCGTGGTCCCTGTTTCCTTTTGCCTTCTCTGTTTTAAGCTTTTTCATAAGGTTTTCAAGTTTTTCGGTGTTTTGATCAGTCCAGCATCTTCTGGGAATCTGTCCTCCATCAGGTCAGCCATCTGAATTCTATCATAATTATTTTGCATTGGTTTAGATAGTCTTAATTCTTTTCTTAATAAGCCCTCGATTGTCCTAAATTGGTAGTCATCTAGGTCCTCTAATCCTCTTAAAAGAATAATTTTCTTTTATTCATTCATTATGTCTAAAATTATGCATGTGCCTAAAAGATAAAAATGCATATGATATTACATACATACACAGACAATTCCAAAAATACAATATTCTTGTATAAGTGAATGGCCCATTCCATAGTATTCTCTCTCTCTCTCTCTCTCTCTCTCTCTCTCTCTCTCTCTCTGTGTGTGTGTGTGTGTGTGTGTGTGTGTGTGTGTGTGTAAGAAAAAGAGATTTAAATACAAGATGTGACACTGTTAAAAATTAGCGTGGAATTGATCTGTTAATAAACAAGTCTAGAAATTCTTCCCTGTTAATGTCTAACTTAAGCCTGTCATGGTTTGTGGTGGAAGAAAGTGTGGAAACTAGAAGTCACTATAGCCTTTAGAGTTGTGCGTGTTAAAATCCTGAGTCCTCCTTTTATTCCTTATTAGTGCTGAGCTTGCCCCTGCGTGTGTGATTGACTCTTCCTGTACCCTTGGCTGAAGTGGCTTGTGTGCAAACGGACTGCATGCTTTCATCATAAACAGGAATGATGGTTGACTGCAGCCCTATGGCCCATCTCACTTCCTATTTCTTAAGCAGTTTTTATTGTAATCTCGTATATGCTGGTGTTTGCACCCTGCTCTCTGTGTCTTCTTGTGCCCCTATGACTGTCACTTTGCTGAACATCTGTGTATTTTCTAGTGTCAGGTCACAATATTTACTAGGTGGAATTATGTCAATAATTGTTTGGTTTTACTCCTTTTAGGTTTGATTTCCTTAGATGAACTCATTTGTTCACAGAGACAGTTTCCCATCTCTGTGATGTTTAAACCATACTGAAGTCCTACCTCAATTGTAGAATACAAAATTTGAAAAATTTGACCTTTTATGACTTGTGACAACAGAGGTATATCCAAAATATAATTATATGTGCAATCCAAGAGGCTGTGTTTACTTTTAATGAATCTGACCTACATGTGAGCATCCATGTTTTGTTGTGGAAATAAAATTGTTTTAGGTTTGGGCATAATGATTGCATTCAGAATATATAAGAGTGAGGTAGCCAAATTCTCAATATGAGAATATATTCAGTTCCACCAGTATAAAGGGCGTGTGAGCTAAACATAATTCAAACCAGTTTATTTAGCCTAGGGAAAAATGACACAGCATGGGAAATTCTCAGAAATATTCTACTGCACTCAGATCCCAGTAATTTATAATGGTAAGATGGGAAGAAAACAGTGAGTAAAACTGAGAAATACTTCAAACCAAGGGTGTGCTTCTGCTTCAAAAGTGAAGCCCTGGTCAAAGACAGGAGGAACAGAAAGAATATCAATATGGTTGACAGACAGAAAAAAGGACATCGAGTTGACTAATTTATTTGTCTTAAAATGTAAGGAGGAAATGCCATAATGTGAAGGACAGATAATGAAAACAAAACAAAGCAAAAATACAGTGTTATCAGTCTATGCATGAAGAGACTAGCCTGGCACTAAAATTTTAAATTTAATTTTTGTTACCCTTTAATGACATGCACGTATATGTTGTTTGTGAAATATGTCTTAATGGTGGAATAATTTAAAAATAAATTACTTTACCCAATAACAAAAGGAAAGCCAGATTGTTTATAGTAATGTACTTTTAAATGGAATGCAGGGAAAGTTTTTTTAATAGCTATCACAAAATTATACAGTTGTACTTTACATTTAAAAAGTCACTATTGTGGCCTATGAATTTATTTAATAAAATAGTGCATTGCATTTCTTACTGCTCATGTTCATTCACGTCTCAAAAATAGTGTTCTAGAATATATTTTGTTTCCTTTGTGCATGTATGTACACACACCTACTCACATATATACATAGTGGACATTCCATTTGTGATGAGGGAGCACACACAAACTGTAATTTGAAAGAAACACAAGAAAAAGCTAACACTGATCCATGGTTGATTCAACATTGTGACTCTCAGTTACTAAATGGACAAAGTGAAACAGCTGCAAAGATTTAGAAAGTTTAGCAATTTAATTGATAAACTGGGGAGGATTCATCTAATATGGTAACAGCCCCCCAAATCAGCATTTACAATGTTCTTTTCAAGTATACATGAAGGGCTATATCAGAGCACACGGGCAGCCTGTAAAACATTCCACAAGTAAGTAATAGAAATCTGTTTCAAATGAGCTCTAACTCTTCCCCATGTCTCACTGTAAGAAATTAAAAACACCAACTAACCAAAACAGTGAACTGTCCAGTTGATGGAAATTCTCTCTTGTAGTGATTGAATACTGCTTTGACAGCTGGAGTACAGGGCAGCAGAGCAGGTTGTTAAATGTCATTATAAAAGCATTAAAACATGTTTTGTTTGAGTAGCTGATCTGAAACATTTCTACTGCACATAACCATCACCTCTCATGCTGTGTAATAGTGGAATACTAGAGAGTGCAATTCCAGGTCATTTATCTTTTTCACTAAATAAAAATTTATGTTAATCCATTCATTTCACTATCCTATCATTTACGCAGTCAATCACTAGTCAACAACTTCCTTCTCTCTCTACAGCCAAGATAACTAAAGCCTTCTTCTCATTTTCTATTTACTAGTACTTACACTTAGAAAGTTATGCCGGGCGTTGGTGGTGCACACCTTTAATCCCAGCGCTCGGGAGGCAGAGGCAGGCGGATCTCTGTGAGTTCGAGACCAGCCTGGTCTCCAGAACGAGTGCCAGGATAGGCTCCAAAGCCACACAGAGAAACCCTGTCTCAAAAACCAAAAAGAAAGAAAGAAAAGAAAGAAAGTTATTTTACAAGCTGGAGAGTGACTGCTCTTCCAGAGGTCCTGAGTTCAATTCCCAGCAACACATGCTGTCTCACAACCATCTACAATGGGATCTGGTGCCCAATTCCGTCATGCATGTGTACATGCAAACAGACCAGTCATATACAAAAATACATATATCTTTTTTCAGTATTTTACTGTCCTCAGTGATCAAAAAACATTTGTGTTGGCTCCAGCCCCAGGAAGGGTAGAATAATGATGACTGCCATGTTCCCTAGTGAAGCATTGGAATCTGGCTGCTGCAGGTTCACTGCCCTGAAGGCAGCTGGCACCAGCCCTGCTTTCTCCACTCACCTCTGAAGGAGGCAGCACTGATTTCCCCTGTGCCCTGTGTGATTCACAGAGAGCTCAACTCTACATAGCAGAGGCAGGACTCACCTTGAAAATTTCTTCAGCAGTGTCCAGATGCCAGTTCCCCTCAAGGCAAGAAGCAGGACAATTTTCTTTTAGTAAGAAGATGGAACTCCCAGAGATTGGACCAGGATGTTACAATCCCCCAACTGCCAAAAGCATGAAGAATTTTTTCACTCTGTGAAAATCTCTTAGTAGCTTGTCTCACTGAGCAGTGTGCCCCCCTACCTCGTCTCAGTGTCTGTACACCGGCAACTTTGAGGCCGGGCACTGCTGTGGTTACTCATTCCCCCCAGATGCACCCATTATAACTATTTTTTAATTGCAAGAGTTTGCTGCTGAAATGTTACATAAGCAGCAGAGAGTCAAAGCAGATTAGAATGAAGAAAATGAAGAGTATCAAAGCTGAACAAAAACGAAGAACATGACCCTCAGATCTTGTACGTGAGTCTTTATATAGATAAGACTTTCCTGAACACCCCTACTCTAAGGCATTCTAATTATAACCCTATGCAGTTCTGGGAGCTGGACTCCAGGGCTGCATTATGTAGTGCAGTTACTTTTGGTTTAAGCACTACTAAATCATTCTCTCATTCATTAATAGTTCTCCCAGCCTGAAAATAACCCAAGAAAGATTTCGTCACACACTTACAAATGTAATGATGGATAAATGGGAAGGAATTAGCTGCCATCTGGACAAGTGCTAAACTGCTTTCCTTTAGTGATTAAGTTAATGAGTCCTTAGCATTTCTGCACTATTTGTTATTTATGGCTGAACCCAGCAGGTATAGTGGGTCTATGTAATAACACCATTGAAGCCTTGACAACTGTGGCTAAGCTCTTAGGTGTTAGTAACATCAGGAACCTGAAATGACCATTAACCTATTTGTTTTCTGTCAAGGACAGTGGGGACTCTCTGGTGTCTCATGTAATTGGAGACACAGTACAAATGGTGCCAGGCAGTGGATGTCGGTGAGAACACTCCAGCAGATGTGCAAACAGGAATATGTTCTTGGGGTGATATCATTCAGCAGGTTAGGGTCCCATGTGCACATAGGCATGCAAGAAAGTTTTCAAATGCTGGTTTTGGGCAGCTCTTGTGCCCAATGATTTTGACAGAGAGAATGTAGCAGTCAAGCAGGCAGCAGCAGTTACAATCCTGCCTTCTAGTCCTGCATGCAGTTTGCTCATAAGTCTTGGGCATCAAGGCTCTATTGCTCTTGTGTAGTCAGACCTAAGCCATTCACACCCTCTGCTTTCCAAACCTTACAATTCCTGAAGGCTTAGGAACTCAGCATTCACTTGGCCTAGGATTATAGCTTCATGGAGAGCTTGGGTATTGGGAGTCTTCAGTCTTGGACAGCAGCCAGTGTTAACGATTCTAGGTCTAGGGTACCTGAGAACCTTGGCTCCAAATGCTCCACAGGCCTCAGGAAGTCTTCCTATGGTCATTATCTACAGGTTTTCACCTCTAATTCTCTATGCCTTTGGTACTTAATCCTCTACTTCTGCCATGCTGCTGTGACCTGTTGAGACCACTGTCCTTATATTGTTTAGCTGCCCCTTCTGGAAGCCTGCAGTGTCATCATGTTCATTTGCCATGCTGACTGCCTGCATGTCATGCTGCTCTGCTGCATGCACCTTTGCTGTAATGCTGCCACTTCTGCTGGTTCCTTTTTCCTTTTCCTTTTTGGTTCTTATTGGTTTTTATAAATAAAAATTCATACAGCAAAATTTTCCATGGTCTCTTCCCTTTCCCGTCTCCTACCAGATTTTCCCTATCTCCCTACTGCTCAACATCATCAACAAGCTTCCCCCCTCTCTCTCACACACATACACAAATAGAAAAACAAACAAACAAACAAACAAACAAAGAACCAGCAATGTTTGAGGGAGATCTAGGGATTCCCTTTGGCCAAAAATTCAACAAGACTTAACCAATTCCTGGTACTGGGGAGTTTCATGAGGTGTATAGTGCTGGGTATGAATTTTCTCTTCTGTTGCAGACCTCAAATCCAATCTGAAAGCAGTTGGTTACCGCTGTAATAATGGTGCCATTATTATGCCAAGTATTCTACTTTTTTTCTTTTCTTCCAAACTCAAAAAGAAACTGACAACTTTGCTTCTGGTCTTCTCTACACTGTGAGTGGCATAAGTTCGGGCAGGAGAGGCGTTGAGTCCTTATGTAAACATCAGGGTGACTGCAGTTTTCTCCAGGATCTCAATCTTTCACTTTTCTTAGAGGACAACTTGTTAACACACAGGGTGTTATCAAATGCATGCAGAGTAGCAGGACATTTAAGAATGGGTGGGAACACCCTTCCTACAAGGAAGATCATTAGGGTCAAGAAGAAAACAACTTAGAAGCTACAGGAAATCCCTGAAACCAGATTAAATATGTTCCCCCATCCCCAAGAAAGTGTAGACTGAAAGGAGTGTTGCTAGGCACTCACAGACAAGCTAATATTCCTGGACATAATAGAAACCAGTCAAGCTACCTGGAAGAGGCTCAGAGCAACTGAACTACCTGAGAAAGACACTCTCTAATGTATTGTACTGTCCTTAGGCTGTCAAGTGTGTACTAGGTTTCCAGCTGTGGAGGACCAAATAATTCCGTTATGAAATATTTTGAGATCCAGCCTCCAGTTTCACTCAACAGGAGCAACCAGAAGCTCCAGTCTACTATTGTATTGCTAATTAAGAGCAAGTCTACTATTGCTTACCATAGCCTCAGTATAGGATGTCTCCTAGTTTGCATCTCTATTGGGCCTAAGCATCTGAATAGGCCTGCACCTGGACAGAGGGACTAGGTGTAAGTAACTAGGGAGGGTTAGGAGCCATCAAGAGACAGGAGAACAGGACAGAAGTTATCTCCTCGTGGTCATGGCAGGATGGCTAAGAAACAGCCAAAAAGATGACAAAGGGAAGACTCTAGTTTTACAACATGGAACTGAGAGATCTCTAAAGATGACAAGAGGCCTGTGTTTGGTCTTTATTGCTGCTGGGTTGCTAGGAGTTTCCAGATCTACACACCCCCACTCAGGCCGAACCTCATGGGTTAAGACCGAGACATGCCGGGTCATGACACCAGCCCTTATGAACTGTCATTTCTTTTGATGATAAAACTATCTTTGAGTCATTTCTGTTCTTGTAAATAACGCCTTGTCAATATTACTATAAGAACCACAATAAATATGTATCTCATTATGTCACCAAATCAGATTTAAGTTATATCTAAACTTTGGCTTGGGGTTAGGAGATATTTGTTTACTCCTCTTCAGAAATATTGTCCTACAACATAGATATAGATTAATTCCAGCCTACTGTATGTAGGTAGGTTTGACACCGTTATTTTCATCTTTGTTGCACAGCATTTGTAGTCCATATAATTTGAAACTTTAGTTCTATATAAGATACAATTCCCTGTTTCTTACTATTATGGAAAATACATAATTTCCTTTTGTTTTGTATTGTGCCAGGTAACTACAGATAAAGTGTTATATAAGTAAAATAAATGTAATACTGAATGTTGAAAGCTTGGAATCCAAGACCTAATCTTGAGCATTTGATGAGGTTTCTTCCCGTGTCTTTGTTACAGGATATGGGGGTGGTCAGAATCCAAGCCTGGTGTTTTCAAAATCTTCTATTTTCATTCAAAGATTTGGGGTAAGACTCACACAGATAGCAAATAAGCAGTGAAACTTTATTCATGGAAAAGTGTCAGTACCGATTAGACAAGAATATGTATGAAGAGCAGTAAGTAGTGAGCCACTTGAGGACAGGAGCTCAAGGGCCCCAGTTTTTGTTTGGAGCCCCTTTCATGGAGTTCAAGAGAAGGAGCATTTCTAGGGAGGCTTTCAGAATTGAATCAGCGTTGATAGAATTTCCTTCTCACATTGATGACCTTAAAGAAGAAAACGTAGATGTTAAATCCGTTGAAATGCAGATGGTTCCACTCTTCTCTCTACAGTCCTACTGTGTCACGTCCCCCTTCTCACTCTGGCCTATCTCTATAATGCCTCTCCGTCCTTGCAGTCAGCTTGTTTGGAACTATGAAACTAACTAGTCACTCCTACAGGCTTGAGCACAAAGCTACAGTGGAAAGGGCTGAGGTACCTGAGGTAAAGATTGAGTTGCTGATTCTCACTGAACTGCAGGTTGGGAGGAGGGAGAAAAGGCTTTGCTGGTGCAGCTGCTGTAGGGGAAGGTTTGAA
This sequence comes from Cricetulus griseus, assembly GCF_003668045.3. NCBI lineage: Eukaryota > Metazoa > Chordata > Mammalia > Rodentia > Cricetidae > Cricetulus > Cricetulus griseus. Next base: position 19,462,481 of record NC_048598.1, on the reverse strand, counting down.
ACTTTGGCTGATGGTCTGAGAAGGATGGTACTTTAAGAGCATTTCTATGTGAATATCCACGTGATCCCTTATATTTCTTCTGTTTACACTGTAATAGTGACCTTTTTAGTAAAAGTGTAAATTGAATCCCACACAGTGTGTAAGTATGACAAGGATTGTGGATTTTAGCATATTGTGGTCTGATTTGCTCAGGGTAGCCTTGGGGACTTGGCATTTCTTTTCATGATCTTATGTAACACTGAGAATTTGAATGTTACAAATGAAGTCCCCAAGTTCTTTGTGTTTCAGTCTTTGGTCAATTTGAAAAAAAATCAGAGTCAGAATTTGAAACAAACATCTTAATTAACCTGAGTCCTTCTGAATTATCACTCTGCTTTGATAAAGAAATAGGTTTTATTATTTAACTAACCATTTATCAATTTTTGAGTCTATCTGAATTTATTTTCTTTATTATTATTTAAAAACCCTTACTTAAAAATAATGTAAAAAATTTATTAAATACACAAAGCTTAATTTTCCTCCACTTGTTGGATTTTCCATGCAATGCTAATAGTCAAGATTTACTAGAGTATTAAATATGTATTTATGATTCTTAGGAAGAACGATATTTCCCAGAGCACACACCTGCATGTAACTGTGCCTTACAGACCTCAGCAGCCATATGTTTTCACTTGAGGTCAATCTAAAGCAGACCAGCCGAAGTTTATTGCCTGGCTCACACCTGATACGGGTCAGTCGTCCATAGACCACCACTTCCATTGATCCGGTATCATCTCCAATCCAATAGTAAATCTCATTAATCCTCTCATTTTTCTGAAAAACAAGTTAACTTTCATCTTTTCAGAAATGTGTCATTGCTTGTCGAATCAAGCAGAAATAAAGTGTGTCGGCATAAATGTGGCCCTGACAAGGAAAGTGTGGCTCTTAGGTTTAGAATCGTAGGCACAAGGGCCACTGAGATAGCTCAGTGGGTAAGGGTGTTTGTTGGCAACCTGATTATCTGGGCCATATTACCACTACTCATGGTAGAAGGACAAAACTCACATAGGGGAGCTTCTCTACTGACTCCATAATGCTTTCATGGTCTTTGTATTTCCTCTCAATCCTCACAGACAAAATGAATAAATAACTGGAAAGAAAAAACCCTCAATTACAGGGATAAAAGAGTTTAAGGTATTCTGGAGAACAAAACTTTACTTGGTAATCACTTTTGAGGTTTTGTGAGCCTAGCCTTTAATGACGGAGCCATGAGTGCATCTCTTGGAAGCCACTGTTAAGTTTTACCTACCTAAAGACTTCATCTGCTGGGTGTCTTTAGGACAGTGAATATCTTACTAAGTACTAGTGGTAACATCAGAATTGCTGAGGTTTTTCAGGGATCTGAGTAAGGGATCAAAAATGAAAAAACAAAAATAAATAACAAAACCTATTTAGTTACCATTGCAAGTTTCTTAGGTATGTCCAGGAAGTCTGAGAAGAAAGGCTACTTGTGACTCATTGTGAGTCTGAGAAACATTATTATAAGATATTTTAATTTAATTTATTTTATTCTTATTGAAAATAAAGTTATTTCCATAAAACTATGTTCTACTCATAATTTCCCTTCCCCTACCTTCTCCTATATAATCCTCTCCTCCCTACCTTTCCAACTGCACACCTTCTTTCTCTCTTAAGAAAACAAACAGGTGAATAAAGAAGTCAAACCAACAAGAATAAAACAAAGTGTACAAACTGACAGACATAAAAGGAATAGCATGATAAATACACAGACATACAGAGATAGACAGACAAACACACACACACACACACACACACACACACACACACACACACACACACACACACACACCTCCTTTTGAAATGGTTCACATTTGTTCAGTTACCCAAGATTTGCTCACTCCCTCCCAATCCCTCAAGGGTTATATCTACAGCATTTAGTTCTGATATTCTAGTTTGTGTCCCAGTTATTAACTGTGTAACCAAATGTACTGGCACAAACAAAAATAGCATAGATTAAACTAAAAACTGTGATTCATACACAATGAATTATGGACTCAAACATTGAACAAACATACTGATGAAATGGTACATAGGCACTTAAAGAAACACCAGAAAGTCACAGATTTCCTTTAATATCCTAGATTTCATTGTCTCATTGTAAATTGTGAAATTAAACTAGTTTGTTAAGCTCTTCTTTCTCTCATTATTTAAAATATTAGTCACTCTGCTAAAAGGTCTTGTTAAAAATTAAAGACTATGATAATGAAAACACATCTTGGATGGTTGGACATGGCCCTATTTTAGGGCAGAGTAGTCTATTTGGCTTTTTATTCTCATTGTCTCAAACTGTATCTAGTTTATGAGTTTTAGTTTTCCTTCACACTGACTTGCCTATAATATGGGTAAGGAAGCTATCAAAGAAATAAACTCTGAAATGAAAACGTGCTATAAACTGAACAGTGTCTGGGAATAGGATGGCTATAGATGGATTTTCATAGTGAAGAAAATTCCAAAGTTTACTGATGAATTTAAAAAATTCTCATGGTAGTATGTTGAAGAGAAGAATGATAAGAGACTATCCCAAACACCAAAGTGATTTTACTTATATATTCTGATATGAAAGGCAATTGCTTTCTGTGTTAAGTAAGTTGAGCAAATTCCAGTGACAAATTAAAACTTAAAGCCTCAGATTGAAGAAGAAATTTTACAAATAATGCAATGACTTACCATAATTACCACAAACTCTCCATTGACATATGTCCCTTTTGGTAGTGAGAAAAGATCCTTGATTTTAGGAGTTGCACTGGCTGACTGCCTCAGTGTACTTGAGATAACCATCCTTTGCTTAACACTCACATCAGACACAGAAGAAGTGCTGTGTATCTCCAGAAATCCACCAACACCAAAATAATCTGATATAGCAATGATCTTTCCTGCAATGAACTTGTGCTTTAGGGCTGGGTCAAAAACCTTCACTCTGAAGAATTCAGTCTCAGTAGCCACCGTGGCATGGAACATCATTTTGTCTTCAACAAAATCGTAAGTAAATGGTTCTGTTACGTTCAACACCATCACTTCTTTGGGACCTTGCTGATATCCTTGTTCCTTAGAAGGCTCCTTTGGTATGTTTCCTCTCCCTAGTGTCTGCATACAATACACACAGGATCAACATGCATGATTCAGTTAGATCATAATTTCACTGAGTAGAGTGGAGAATATCTAAACAATGATTGCCATACTATAATGTAGGTAAAGGAAGAAATGGATATTTACCTAAATCACTACCTAGTGATTCCACTTAATATTAATTTAACCTGGTAGATGGAGGAGTTATATTTACAGTTGTGGGGAATGAAACAAAGCCTACAATGCTCTAGTCAAGTCTACCTAGGAACATTTTAAAGACTTCGATTACAAAACATTGACTAAAAAGTCAGAGCTTTCTGGTAGTGTTAGGTAGACAGCCTCAGGAAGATCCCCTCAAATATTCTTAATCAGAAAGGGTTCAAGCTAGCAGCTTTTCTATTTGCCTAATAGTGGACATGGAGGAGAATCCTGGCACAAGAACAGGTTTTTTAAGTCATTTTACTTTATAGCATGCCTCCTCAGTATCCTACTCCATTTCTGAGCATCAGGAAATTGCTTTGAAATGGAGGCAGCACTATAAAACTGAAAGAGACAGCATGGTGGCAGTCATGCCAACCTGGGTACCAGCTCATGGAGGCAGCTATAACTGGTAGCAATCTCAGAAATTTGACTTAGAAACTTGCAGACTTCACCCTGGGGGTGGCAGGGGTTAACTTTGATTCCTGATATATGTCTTCTAACATCAGGAACTATATTTCCAATATAACTGGCTCAGCAGTTTAGATGAGGAGACTGATTAGGAGATTAGATAAGAAGTTTTTTCAAGGTTATGATTGCTGTAATTGTATTAAGAAAGCATCAATGTGAGAAAAGGAAACTCTTTCATTGATGAGGAATGTCTTGGAGAGTTTAGTCTATCCCTGGGAGAGGTCTGAAGTTGAGTCTCAACAAAAGTGACCATTGCAGATGTAAAGTATTTGCTCAGTGAATGGGCAGGGATAAAGACTTCCAAGAGGAAACAGCATGTGTTAAAACACCTACGGAGAAGATCACAGAAATGTGAAAATAATCTCTAAAGTTGGGTCACCAGCAAAGGGAAAAGGGCTAAGAAGGAACTAGGCAATGGGGACTGATATGTTCTCTTGTTTATCCTTGTCTGTCTTCCCTATACTTTCTTTTGAACCCTAAGCAGAAAATTGGTTGACAACATTAGAAATCATATCATAAATACTTACCTTTTTAATACCATGGGGACTGTGATATATGATTTGTAACTTAATGAGCTATTGAATAATATGAGGAAAATCTTTGTAGTAGGGGAGCAGTGGGACATTTTTCCGAGGTTGTGATGAGTCCAGTGATGTGCTTGGGAAGGGAACAGGAAAGTGGTGCTTTGTCTGAAGAACTGCTGGATGGTGTTGGTGAATCATTATGAGGAGTCTGGAGACATCCTTCATTTTTTTTTGTATGTTACTTCCTGAAGGTTCTAGAAGCTGTGTTGGCTCCTGAGTGAGCTTCCTCTTTTTTTTTTTTTTTTTTTGCCATCTTCAGTATTTTGGGGTTTTTCTCTATTTATGAAAGAACAATATTTGTCTTTCTTTATTGATTTTCACATGTATAGGAAATCCAACCCCAGGGTTTTGTACAAGGTGAGTGGTGCTTTTCCACACAGTTTGATCCCCAGCCCTAGTACTATTTTTAGTATTAAGTAAAGTATCATATTTCCCAGGCCATAAGAATCTGTTTTATTACTGGATCCTGATTATATTTGTGTCACTGTTCACACCTCATTCTTTTTAAAGAAAACATTTAATTATTATGTATGCAATATTCTGTCCGCATGCATTCCTGCAGGCCAGAACAGGGCACCAGATCTCATTACAGATGTTAGTGAGTCATGTTGTGGTTTCTGGGAATTGAACAAGAGGACCTCTGGAAGACCAGCTAGTGCTCTTAACCACTGAGCCATCTCTCCAACCCCTGTGCATAACTCATTGAGAACAGGTAGATTCTATAGTGTAGTGGTTTGAATAAGAATGGCCCCCATAGATTCATAGATTTGAATGCTTGTTCACCAGGGAGTGGCACTGTTAGGAGATCCGGCCTTGTTGGAGTAGAAGCAGTTGCTGTAGATAACCTAGAAACCTGGACAATATGGGAAGGAATGGACAGCACCTTAGGGGTGAGGAGGCTGTTAGAGACTATTGATACAGACACATGAGGAGTCTGTCAAACATGGGAGATGGATTGGTAAGCCCCCAAGGCATTTGCAACAATAGTTCAGTATTTCTGGATGCATCTATTTAGGTTAAAATCTTTTAACTGACCATCTAACAACTGTAGTTAAATTAAACTGCTGCATATAGTCTATTCAGATCAAAATAATTTCAAATGGTATACCTTCTCAAGAAAAAAAGATTAATTTTAACTGAGGTTTAGACATAAGCATTTGATAATAGGATGAATGTTTAATCATACGAAAGAATCATAGTCTTCAGGGTTTGTGGGTTTGTTTCCACTTCTCCGTGAAGAAACCTCTTTTTGTCTTGATAACAGTTGATTTTCTCTTTTCCTTTTTCTGTTGGAAACTAAACCCCAAGTCTTGTGCATGCCAAGCTGTTCTCTCCTCTCCTATTGAGATTTATTGTGAACCCCCAGTCATGGTTTTCAATGTTAAATAAAGCACAATAACTTTAACACCAAGAGCATCGACTTATCATCCTTGGGGACAGCATTCTCTGAACAGAGAATCAGAGGTAGGATTGTCTTATACAGGAACAAAAATTTCATTTACATCACTTTTCTGTGCATCTTCGTGGCGACAGAAGAGCAGGTCTATGTTTAGAAAGCCCAGCTGGAGGTTTGTTGTCCTTTAAGAGGCTTTGGAAAAGTATGTCCTTAAACTGACTGCTATTTTATCAATGTCTATAAGAAGAACGATGACTTAACCTGTTTTATGTTCCTTTATTGTGCATGTATGGGCTGATGTACCACTGAGGCCATGTGAAAGTCAGAAGACATCACATGGGTGTTAGTTCTCTCTTTCTAATATGTGGGATCTGGGAATCAAACACGGGTCATCAGTGAGGCAGTAAGCACCTCTGCCTGCAGAGCCACCTTGCTTGCCTGAGTAATGATTTTTCATTCCCATCATAGAGAATTACACAACACAAGTTAAAGTATGAGATAGTTCTGACACACGAATGACCAGTAAGTATGAGACTGGTTACCCCACATCTCCACTTTTAAGATCCTATGACTAGACAGATAAGCATTCACTTAATGTAAAAAGGGGAAGAACCTTAGTGGATTTTCCACTGGGAGCTTAACCACCATACCTGTGAGTTCAGTGTACTCCTGCCTGATTCTGGTTCCAAATCTTCATTTGTGGTGGACATAGGTTGGGAAGAACTGGGTTCATCTCTCCCGCGTCTTCTTGCTGGGATGTTGCTTTTCTCCCCCTCTTTCCTTTTAGCTGGTGCCAGAAAGAAAATATTAATGAATGTGTTAGAGTCTTAATCTAGCATTAAATTGAACTCTATTTAAATGATTTTTCATTTTTCACTGTATCATTTTCTATTTTTTTCATCATGTTGGATACTCTAATCTCCTTTAACAACTGCTTTTTATTTTATTTACCTCAAATGCAAAAGATGTCTATGCAGAAATATATCAATTTTCTCTTTAAGAAAGGGTTTCTTGTTTCTGCTTCAAACAGCAATTGGATGACACACAAATAAGCACTGAACCATATTATTGGAATTCAGTTGAGGATAGGGAGGAGGGATAATCAAAGGAGCCAAGATAGGGCAGGAGAGACCTGCAGAAACAGTGGACCTGACCTACTAATAGCATGGAGATCCTTGCCATAAAGCTGGGGAAACAACATTGGATCAAACAAAGCCCTCTGAATGTGGGTGCCAGCTAGGAGGCCAAGACAGTCTATGGGCTCTAACAGTGGAGCCTGTCTTTTTCACTGGAGCACAAATGGACTTTGGGAGCTCATTCCATATGGAGGGATACTATTGCAGCCCAGATAGAGCAAGGAGGGCCTAGGCCATCCCCCAAACAATATGACAGACTTTGAAGGTCCCTGGTGGAGGAGTTGTGGGGTGGGTTGGGGGCGGTTGGTGGGGAAAATGGGAGGATGGCAGAACTAGGGAATGGGGGTGGATGGACATGTAAATATGAGCAGTAATTAAAGAATGTAAATTAAAAAAGAAAGGAAAAGGAGAAAGGAATTCTTGAAATTGTCAGTTTGTTGACATCTGAAATGCTTCGAGCCCTATAGTTTCTAGGGCACTCAGTGGGGAAGAGACCTATCAGCTCTGATCACTGCAGGAAAATAGACAGCTTGGGAAGGGTTGAGAAGGGATAAGTGTGCAGGGTGCTCCCCTGTTACCTTTTGCCTTCTCTGTTTTCAGGTTTTTCACAAGGCCTTTAAGTTCTTCAATGCTTTGACAAACTTCAATCAGTGTGTCCAGTCCAGCATCATTTGGGAATTTGTCTTCCATCAGGTCAGCTATTTGAAATCTGTCATAATCCTCTTGCATCTTTTTCGTTAGATTTAGTTTTTTTCTTAATAAGGACTTGATTGTCCTAAAATGGTTTTCATCCATGTCCTTCATTACTTTTAAAAGAACAATTGTCTTGTATTCACTCATTTTCTCTAAAATTATGTACAATCCTGAAAAATGAAAAATGAACATGGGATTACACACACATATAGACAATTTCAAAGCAGGGCTATTTCTGTGTGAGTGAATGACAGCAATTGATAAGGTGAAAGAAAAAAAGTTTAATACAAGCTGTGCCACTGTTCAAAATGGATGTGGAACTTGTGTCTTAGTAAACAAGTTTAGGAAATCCTTCCCCATTAGTCACTCTAGGTGACTTAGGCCAGTGGCAGCTGTGGTGGAAGAAAAGTGTTGGAATCAGTAATTGTTGCAGTGTTTAGAGTCTAGTCTATGATTATTAAAATCCTGGGTCCTTTTCCATCTTTAGTTGGCGTTGGAGTTTGTTCCTGCGTAACTGCCTGTGAGTTTCTGGTTTGTCTCATTTTGAAGTGATCCATAGGCAAATGGACTGCATCTTACTACAGTGTACCTGAATGAACTATGACTGAAGTAACACGGCTCATGCTGAGCCACTGAACCTTGTCCATCATGCTTCCCCTCAAAACACCCCCTCATTTTAGCATCTTGTCTCTCCTGGGCTTGGATTGTGATCTTTGGGTTCTTTGTGTTCACATCACTGTCAATTTCCCAAATATGCTTTTCAGAGCAGCACCCTAGAATTTATTAGATGGAATTGTGTCAATAGTTTCTTGATTTTATCCTTTCAGGCTTGACTTAATGATTCTTATTTGGTCATAGACACAATTTTATACCTACAAACCATGGGTAAATCCTCCCAGGATCTTTTAATACTTTCCTAATTTATTAGAAATAATCCTTCCTGATAAAATAATTTGTTGTCTTAAAATTATTGGCTAGTCAGTTCTCATAAAACTCCAACATATAACCTCCAGTTAATGTTCTTGGTTACACTCCAGAATTTCATGGTAAGACTCTACTGTAGAAGACACCCTCCTTGAGTTATAGAACATGGAGAAATCAAGGTGATATTTACATGAAAGCCTCATCCCTACTGGCCAGATTTTCCAATTCTGGAAGGTACTATGCACAATATTGGAGGAACAAAATAGTCATTAACTTTACTGTGTTGTTTATCCTTGGGATACAGTAACAACCAGTATGGCAAGACTTGTTCACTGGTGCAATAGTGCCATGAAGATTTGGGGATTAACCATCCAATTTGCTATTTGATTAGGGCCGTATGAGGTGAAACCCATAGCTGGCATCATTACTGAGACTGCAACCCTATGACTAGACTTCTCATAGACTCAGTTTGAAAACCTACAAATTTCATGCTGCTAAATATGAATAGAATTAAAGTTATAATTATGTTCATAGGTCTTTCAATTGTCATCAGAGATATTTGTAAGAAACTAATGACAAAAATTAGAAAAATAGAATTTTTTTTTTAAAAAATAGATTTTCTGGAAATTGCCTAAATCCTCCAATGGAATGAATGTTCTGTGTTGTAGCTCATTCACATTGTATGTACTTCCTTGACAATCTTCAGAGGATTGACAGAGCTCAGTGTTTCAGTTTTGGAATTATGCTTCTATGAACCTCAGTTTATTTGGATATTAATTTCTAGGGCTGTCAATTGCTTCCTTATTTATTGAGAGTAACTGAACACCATCTATGCTCAAAGAAACCCAAGGATGAATAGAAGATTCACACAAGAACATATGACAGGGAGATAATGAATATTAAGAAAAATACATACTCCGTATGCCATAAGACATTTAAAATTAGGTCATTTACAAATTCAAGGAGGAGATGAAAACTGATTCTAAACAGTAAAACTCCCTTCTTCAGAGCTTCATTCCAGTTTTTATGCAATAATGATCTCCATACCCCAAAGAAAATAAAAATATAAAGTTTTTATTTAGGTTGGCTCTTGTGTAAACACAAATATTTCAAGTACAACATAATATGTAATGACAAAGATTATGTGTAATTTTTATGGGTTCCATTTATGTGAGAAATTTCATTTTGTTTTTCAAGTAACATTCCTTTTGAATTTGGACTAATTATCCAACCTCAATAGAATTTCCAGTATGTCACAATATAGCATACATGCATCATTGCTAATCCCTGCCCATCAAATTCTGGATACCAATGTGTGTCCAGCCTCACTTCTAAACAGCTAAACACTTTAAATTTTCAGTGTTTTGAAACACATGACTCCTCTTCCAAATTTCAAAGCCTTGCTAAAATATCCAATGCATTTCAAAAATATCCAAAGTGTCAAAAATATCCAGTGTCTCTGTAAAGCACAGAAGCCTCTCTAAAATGCAGCCTTTAAAAATTCAAAGTGTCTCAACTGTGAACTCTTACAAAATAAAAATTAATCTACCTACCTTCTTATTCCAAGAGGGGAAAAGCAGGCCATAATTATGTTTAAATCATAGCAAACTCAAAATGCAGCAGTATGAAAATATTCTCTGGGCTCAAAGGGCTTTGGCAGCTCCATTTCTTCTGCTCTCCATCCAAGCACACACAGTGATTCTCCTATTCTTATCTACCTCTCTCCACACCTGCTGCCATCCTTGGTGGACATCCCATGGTGCTGACATCTCAAAAATGCTGGGGTCCCCATAGCAGCTTGTTGATACTTCACCAATGTCCTTTCATGGCCTTTACAGTGACAAGACACAGCAATTCCCTATGAACCCTTTATGCCTCCAAAACAGTGCCAACTTTTCACATTGCAAAGTTTGGTTTTCAGCACAAGGTACAGTCTTGCTCCTTTCTGGAAAGCCTCAACTTCTGTGTGCTGACAGTGAGAAGACATTTCCCAGATTATACCTCCATAATGCTGGGGCCTTCTTAATCACATCCTGTTCTTCGGTTCTAGCTGACCAGAATCACAGATTTGTAATTCAAAACATTGAGTCGTCTCAATAGTTTATTTAGGGGACTCTCAATCTTCCCTCTAAAATTTCCAAGCCAGACCTGCACCATCTGCACTGCCCTCTGCTTTATCTTGTAAGTTCCCACAAGAGTTCATCAATCTCTAAACATACAATTGCTTTTACATCCCAAAGTTGCAAACTTCTTTCATAATCCTTCCTAAACACAGTGAGGTGTGTCACAATAATATCCCAAAAAGCAAGCATCAATTTCTCACTTAGGTATAGGTTCTATAGCTGTGATAAAACCCCATGACTAAAACCAACTTGGGCCGACAAGGGTTCATGTCATTTTACACTCCACATCACAGTCCAGTATTGAAGGGAGTCAGAGCAGGAACTCAAGGATGTAACCTGGAGGCAAGAACTGAAACAGAAGCCACAAGGAACCCTGATTACTTGCTTCATCCTCATGGCTTGCTCAGCATTTCAGGAACACCGGCACAGGAATGGCACTGCCCCCAATGGGCTACATACTCACATCAATCATTAATCAAGAATATGCCCTACACACTTTCCTACAGGCTATTTTGAAGGAAGCCTTTTCTCATCTCATTATCTCTTTTCAGATAATTTTATCTTGTGTCAGTTACAAAAACCAACCAGAACTTACCCTTAGAAAGAGAAAATAGTTTAAACGAAAATTTGTATACCTATAATAGTGTATGGTATTCCTTAGTATTTTGTGTCTCTTCATAGGACCATAATAAGTAAGAACATAAAATATGTTTTGTTTCAAATGTGGAGATGCACATAAATCCCTTTCATGTGTATTTGAAAGAGAAAACTCATCTATGAACTTGAGTAAACCCACAATATTTTGATAGATACATCAGTATATTTCTCAAATACTAAATTAACACAGTATAAACATCTGCAAAACAAATTAGAATGTTTGAGAAACATAAATGATACACCAAGAAAGATAACATTACATGCATATATATTCTAAATTACTCTGTTCAGTACACATTAAGAACTCAAAGAGTACATGGGACAGCTTTAAAATATCCTAAAAGTAGGCAATAGAGATACATTTCTAATTAACTCTTCCTCAGCCCCTTACATTTTCCTTCAGAAAATTAAAAAAAAAAAACAAATTCGAACAATCTAAAGGTAAAGAAACCAAATAATTTTCAATATGACAGAAACTAACTCACTGTGATTGAGATACTACTGATAAAAAGATAATGATAACTATGTTTGTGGATGATCAGAAAAAGATGGACTTGAATAACTGTAGCAATCTTTGGAACTTTGAACTATGCATGTCTACTGTTTTTCATGCTGCTCAATATTGGAACACTAGGTTGCAGTTCCAAGTCCTGATGTATTTTCACTAAAGACTATTTCACAGTAATTCTTTGATGTCACTATCCTATTGTTTAACCAGTCATTTCACACAGCCAACTAGTTCCTTCTTAATCTCCAGTCAAGATAACTAAAGTCTTGGCCTCCTAGCTGGCACCCACATTCAGAGAGCTTGATTCTGTCCAATGCTGGTTCCCCAGGTTTACGACTAGGGTCTCCAGAGTGCAGCCAGTGTTTATCCCTAGAGCACAAATGGACTTTGGGAGCCCATTCCTTATGGAGGGTTACTATTGTAGCCCAGATATGAGAAGGAGGGCCTGGGCCCTACACCCAAATGATGTGAGGGACTTTGATGGTCCCCCTTGGAGGACCTCACTATTCCTGGGGAGTAGGTGGGGAGTCGGGTGGAGGGTCAGTGGGAAGCATGGGAGGTTGGGAGGGTGAGGGAATGGGGGATTGATATGTAAATAAGAGTACTTCCAAAATAAAATTAAAAAATGTAAAAAAAAAAAAAAAAGATAACTAAAGCCTTCCTCTCATTTTCCATTTCCTCATACTTACACTTAGAAAGTTATTTTATTATCAGCCTTAACCAAAATTCATTTTTGTTGCCTCAGGCCAAAAGAAGAGTGGAATAAAGATGTCTGCTGAAGCTTCAGAACCTAGAAGTTGAGCAGCTGGCACCAGCCCTGCTCCTTCCAATCTCCTCTGAAGGAAACAGTTCTGATTTCCCTGTTCCCTAATGGGGCCCTGGGAACTCTCAACTACATGGCAGGGGGCAGGACTCACCTTCTTGGAAATTTCTTCAGCAGTGTCCAGATCCTAGTTTGTCTGCAAGGCAAGAAGCAGGGCAAGTTTTATTCGAGTAAGGAGATGAAACTCTCAGTTTGGACAGGGATGTTGCAATCCCTCAACTGCCAAGAACATGAAGCGTTTTTAAAGATGGGAAAAATGACATTGGTCAGTCATTTCACTTCATTTGAAGTTGCGCAACCTTGAATGTCTTGCCCTCTGTTATTCTTGGGAGAGGAGGGTTGCAAAAGTGAAGACTCCTCCCATTGCTCTTAGCTTTCGATTTCCCCAGCTAGCAAGATTCATGAATGGCTAACAATGTTTTTGTTGGACAGTCCTGATTTAAGTAAAACTGACTTGTAGTAAAGTGGATATGATCTTTAAAAAAAAAAATAACAATTCCAATTGTAGAAATACTTTCACTGCTCTCCCTTTCTCAAAATAGGATTGGACTTAATTATTAAAGTTCTACTTTCCACAAAGATGGGTGTGTCACCTCAAACCTATTGAATGGTTTTATACTTAAATTTATATAACTGGACATATGAGTATGTTTAAACACTGGGAAAATTCTGTTACTGTCTCAGTAATGAGAAGACTCACCAGTGTTTCAGTTTGTATTCACTGGTCTGTTACAGGCAATGGCTATACATCAGGAAGTAGCTTGCCTTGATGATGTCATTTTAATTAGAATTCCCTAAGTCAAAGGATGCTGCCTTTTACCACTGAAAGGCACTTACTGTGGTTTATGTGTAATAGCAAATAAAGAGTATTTAGTGCTTCTTTATAGTTGATCTATTAAGTCAAAATACTTTTAGAAACCAGAAACTTAGACCTTACTTTTTAATACTTAATGATCTAAGACCAAGTTGTAATTCAGAATTGTGCTAAAAAGCCCATTCAGAAACACACAAAACTGGAACTTCTCTATATGTGTGACTGGTAGTGGCACTCTTTGCCAACTTCTTAGATAGAAAGATTAAAATAAAAGAGATAGTTTATAAGTTATCAACAAGAAGATAATTAAAAAAACCACAGATCATGAAAAACATTCGATTTTCTCTTAACTGCGTAACCTTACTTAGCATGAAAAACAAAGGTCTGTTGTACTCAGTTGGTTTCTTACATGTCTTCATAGTTGGATGTTCCAACCTTAAGCCTTCAGGTCCAACAGGCTTATCCATGGGTCACTAAGAAACACATTCCTCTGAATAAAGGCACATCTGAAAGGGAAGGAGGGAACCACCCAGATGCTTCTCCCTCCTCTCCACTCAGAGTGGTGGCGGCAGGAGGAGAATTGAGCAGGAGGATATTCCCACCAAGAACTAAACACATTTGCTTAGCAGAAGATACAGAGTACAACTATTTTGGTTTAAGCACTTACTAAATCATTCTCTCATTCATTAATAGTTCCCCAAGCTCGAAAATAACCCAAGAAGGATTTCGTCACACATTTGAAAATGTAATGATGGGTAAATGGGAAGGAATTAGCTGCCATCTGGACAAGAGCTAAACTGCTTTCCTTTAGTGATTAAGTTAATGAGTCCTTAGCATTTCTGCACTATTTGTTATTTATGGCTGAACCCAGCAGGTATAGTGGGTCTATGTAATAACACCATTGAAGCCTTGACAACTGTGGCTAAGCTCTTAGGTGTTAGTAACATCAGGAACCTGAAATGACCATTAACCTATTTGTTTTCTGTCAAGGACAGTGGGGACTCTCTGGTGTCTCATGTAATTGGAGACACAGTACAAATGGTGCCAGGCAGAGGATGTCAGTGAGAACACTCCAGCAGATGTGCAAACAGGAATATGTTCTTGGGGTGATATCATTCAGCAGGTTAGGGTCCCATGTGCACATAGGCATGCAAGAAAGTTTTCAAATGCTGGTTTGGGGCAGCTCTTGTGCCCAATGATTTTGACAGAGAGAATATAGCAGGCAGGCAGGCAACAGCAGTTACAATCCTGCCTTCTAGTCCTGCATGCAGTTTGCTCATAAGTCTTGGGCATCAAGGCTCTATTGCTCTTGTGTAGTCAGACCTAAGCCATTCACACCCTCTGCTTTCCAAACCTTACAATTCCTGAAGGCTTAGGAACTCAGCATTCACTTGGCCTAGGATTATAGCTTCATGGAGAGCTTGGGTATTGGGAGTCTTCAGTCTTGGACAGCAGCCAGTGTTAACGATTCTAGGTCTAGGGTACCTGAGAACCTTGGCTCCAAATGCTCCACAGGCCTCAGGAAGTCTTCCTATGGCCATTACCTACAGGTTTTCACCTCTAATTCTCTATGCCTTTGGTACTTAATCCTCTACTTCTGCCATGCTGCTGTGACCTGTTGAGACCACTGTCCTTATATTGTTCAGCTGCCCCTTCTGGAAGCCTGCAGTGTCGTCATGTTCATTTGCCATGCTGACTGCCTGCATGTCTAGCTGCTCTGCTGCATGCACCTTTGCTGTAATGCTGCCACTTCTGCTGGTTCCTTTTTCCTTTTCCTTTTTGGTTCTTATTGGTTTTTATAAATAAAAATTCATACAGTAAAATTTTCCATAGTCTCTTCCCTTTCCCATCTCCTACCAGATTTTCCCTATCTCCCTACTGCTCAACATCATCAACATGCTCTCTCTCTCTCTCTCTCTCTCTCTCTCTCTCTCTCTCTCTCTCTCTCACACACACACACACACACACACACACACACACACACACACACAGACAACCGCACAGACACACACACAAACAAACAATAGCCAGCAATATTCGAGGGAGATCTATGGAATCCCTTTGGCCTAAGATTCAACAAGAGGCAAAAATTCCTGGTATTGGGGAGTTTGATGAGGTGTGTAGTATTAGGTATGAATTTTTCTCTTCTGTTGAAGGCCTCAAATCCAATCAGAAAGCAGTTTGTTACCACTGTAATAATGGTGTCATCATTATGCCAAGTATTCTATTTTTTTCTTTTGTCCCAAACTCAAAAAGAAACTGACAACTTTGCTTCTGGTCTTCTCTACACTCTGAGAGGCATAAGTTCAGGCAGGAGAGGAGTTGAGTCCTTATGTAAACATCAGGGAGACTGCAGTTTCCTCCAAGATCTCAGTCTTTCACATCAAAGGAAAGCTTGTTAACACACAGAGTTTTAACAAAAACATGCAGAGTAGCAGGATATTTAAGAATGGGTGGAAACTCCCATCTTTCAAGGAAGATCATTAAGGTCAAGGAGTAAACAATTTAGAGGCTTCAGAAAGTCCCTGAAACCACATAGAATTGGGTATTTCATCCCCAGAAATGTACAGACTTTATGGAGTGTTGCTAGACACTCTCAGACAAGCTAATATGCCTGGACAAATTAGAGACCAGCCCAGCTACCTGGAAGAGGTTCAGAGCAACTGAACCAAATAAAAAGAACACTCTCCAAAACATTACTCTGCCCTTAGGCTGTCAAGGATCCTCTAAGTTTCTAGCTATTGTGAGATGTTACTCCTTTTGGTGAAAAAGCTATCTTTGAGTCATTTCTGCTCCTGTAAGTAACATCTTGTCAATATTACTACAAGAACCACAATAAGTATAAATCTCATTGGTTTACCAAATCATACTTCAGTTATATCTAAAATTTGGCTTGGGGTTAGTAGATATTTGTTTACACCTCTCGAGAAATATTGTCTTACAACATAGATATAGGATAATTCCAGCATACTATATGTAGGTAGATTTGACATCGTTATTTTCATCTTTGTTGCACAACATTTATAGATTATATAATTTGAAACATTAGTTCTGTATAAGATACAATTCTGTTTCTTACTCTTATGGAGAATACATAATTTTCTTTTGTCTGAGTCTGTTTATTATTGTGTAAGAACATTACAGATAAAGTGTTATATAAGTAAATAAATGTAATACTGAGTGTTGAAAGCTTGGCAATCCAAGACCTAATCTTTGGCATTTGGTGAAGTTTTTTCCTGTATCTTTTTTACAGGATATGGTGGTGATCAGAATCCAAGCCTGGTGTTTTCAAAATCTTCTATTTTCATTCTAATATTTGGGGTTCACACATTTTAAAGAAGCCGGGAAACTATATTCATGGTAGTGTAAGTTCAGATCAGACAAAAATATGTATGAAGAACAACAGTGAGCCACATGAGGAAAGGAGCTCAAGGGCCCCGGTTTTTGTTTGGAGCCCCTTTCATGGAGTTCAAGAGAAGGAGTAGTGAGGTCACTGAAGGGGTGTGACACAGGTGAATCTTCATTTCAATAAATAGGCTTATATTAGGTAGGCATTTCATTCCTGTTCATATCCCTTTCCACACAGTATTTTATTTTGATTATATACACACAATTATACATAGGAATAAGTGGTTAAATAGTATATTCATCATAAAAGTTCCCTGTGAGGATGGAGTTTATCTTGTTGTAATGTCAGCCAAACTAGTCTAGCCTAGATCAGACCATCTATCTTGGTACCAATAGTGTTCTGTGATATATTTGAATATAAGTGTCTTATGAAAGTATTTCTAAGGGCAGTAATAATTTTAATTGTTTGATATATATATATATATATATATATATATATATATATATATTTGCAACCTGATATATGTGTGTGTGTCCATGTGGCCAAATACTTTTCATTTATATTGTGAGAAGAATGCTGTGTGTACACAGGAGATACAGAAAATGGTCTCTGGCTGGATAGTGCATTTGTGACTATTGGACAAGAAAAGTGGAGCCTCGAGTGTCGAATCTGTTCCCCAGGCTAGTCTGTCTCATCTTCATGTTCTGGAAGAACAAAGCTAAAACAAAACAGATAATAAAAGAGAAACAAACATAATTCCCTTCCACAAATGATTTTCCAATGGATCTAGTTGATCTATTGATGGGAAGTGACCATGAACTAAACACACCCCATTAAGCCCAAATTTCCAGGATCAATTAGAATGGGAAATAAAACATGGATTTCTAAGATGAGAGTTGCACTCATCTTTTCTCTTCTCTCTTTCTGACATTATTTCTCCTATTAGCACTGTTTCTTTGCTCTTACCACCATGTCAGATCATTGCCTCTTGTGACTGTTCACATTGATTGTGAACCAGACAGGATCTAGAATCACTCCTGAGAATCCCTTGCCCATATACATGAGGTGCTTTCTAGACAGAGTTAGGAATTTGAAACACTCATCTTAAATGTGGGTGGTGTTGTCGAATAGATTTAGATTTCGAATTGAATAAAAGGAGAGAGAGAGGCACACACAGAGCACTCAGCTCTGGAAATCACCTCTTTCTGCATCCTGCTGTAATCACAATGTGACTGTCCATCTTACTCTCTTCTGCCATTAAATCATGAGCAAAATTAAACCCATTCTTCCTTCAGTTGCTTTGGTCAGGTGTGTTTGCAGAGCAGGGAGAGAGTTTACAATACTCCAGAAAGTCCTCTCTGGGAATCCTGACTAATTTCTTAATTCCTTAGTCATAGGGCTTGCTCTAAGCTATCAAGGTTTCCAAAAACATATTTCATACTAGAATTGGAGTTGAGATTCCTTACTGTTGCAAATATTATTCCCCACTCTTAGCATCCCACTTTGGGAGATTCTTTGCTCAAATAATTAAACTGCATACCACACACATTTACTCAGCAAAATGGGTCAAATCTTGTCCTGTCCTCAGCACATTAGTTTTGGAAACTACACTCAAGGCTGAATTCAAACTTCTCCTGTGTCTTATTAATGTTTTGTTTTTATTTTTTTCTCGGCAGGACACAGTCTGTTTGTTTTTGAATATGATTTGTCCTTAAACAATACACTTGAATCCTGTATTCCACAGATTTTTCTGGAGGCCAATGGCTTTTATTTTACAGCAACACTTAAATGGTTGAAAGATATTCCCAGGGAATCACTGCTTTATAGAAAATGTGAGTATTTTTTAACTTTAATATGAAACTTATAGATTACCAATTATAAAGGTTATATATAGAAACATGAAATTTAGATTAACACAAACATATATAAAGAATATAATAAAGCACAGTTTCCTAGAATTAAGAGAGGGCTGGGCTGTGGTGGCTTCAGGCCTTGAATCTCAGCAAAAGGGACACAGAAGCAGGCAGATCTCTGAGTTTGAGGCCTGCCTGGTTTACAAAGTGATTTTCAGGATATTAAAGACTAAACAGTGAAACCCTGTCTTGAAAAACGAAGAAAGAGAGAGTCAAACAAACAAACAAAGAGCTGGCTTTAATAGGTATGTATTTCAAAGGTAATATGTACATTTACATTTTGGACTTGAATCTTACATCTGCTAACATTATCCTTCGCATCCAGGTTTTCAGGAGTATGGTTCTAGGGAGCTTTTCATAACTGCATCAGTGTTGACAGACTTTCCTTCTGACATTGATGACCTTAAAGAAGAATACGTTGAGGTTAGATCAGTTGAAATGTAGATGGTTCCACACTTCTCTTGACATTCCTACGGACTAGTCAACATGAGTCACATCCGCTTTCTCACTCTGGTCTATCTCTATAATGCCTCTCTATCCTTGCAGTCAGCTTTCTTCCCTTGTTTAGACTATGAAACTAACTAGTCACTCCTACAGGCTTGAGCACAAAGTTACAGTGGAGAGGAAAGAGCTGAGGTACCCATGTTTTACCCTTTAGTCAATTTGAAAAATCAGAGAGTCAGAATTTGAAGCACACATCTTAATTATTCTGAGTTCTGCCCAATGAGATAGTTTTTATTATTTGCTAAACATTTATCAACTTTTGAGTATTTCTGAATTCATTTTCTTTATTATGATTCAAAAATCCTTACTTAAAATACAATGGAAGGAAGATTATTTATTAAATGTGCAAAACTTAATTTTCCTCCACTTGTTAGATTTTCTACACAATGCCAACAGTCAAGTTTTACTAGAGTATTAAAAAATATGATTCTTAAGAAGAATCATATTTCCCAGAGCACACACCTGCATGTAACTGTGCCTTACAGACTTCAGCTGCCATGTGTCTTCACTTGAGGACAATTCAAAGCAGACAAGTCGAAGTTTATTGCCTGGCTCACACCTGACACTGGTCAGTCGTCCATAGACCACCACTTCCATTTTCCCGGTATCATCTTCTATACCATAGTAAATGAAGTTATTCCTCTCAGTTTTCTGAAAAACAAATTAACTTTCATCTTTTCAGAATGTGTTAAAGCTTGTCACATTGATGAACAATAAAGAGTGTCAGCATAAACCTGTCCCTGAGAAGGCAAGTATGGCACCTAGTTTTAGAATCACAGGCACAAGGGCCAGTGAGATGGCTCAGTGGGTAAGGGTAATGGTGTTTGTTGGCAAGTCTGATTGCCTGGGCTCCATTACCAGAACACATGGTAGAAGGACAGAACTTGTTTGTGGATTTTCTCTTCTGACTCCACAATAGTTTCATGGCCTTTGTTTCCTCTCAACCCTCCCCAACAATATATAGAAATAACTGAAAAAATAGAATTATAGGAACAAAGGAGTTTAAGATGTTCAGGTGAGCACATCTTTTCTTGGAAATCGGTCTGGAGGTTTTGTGAGCCTAGCTTTTAATGTCTGAGCCATGAGTGCAGCCCTTGGAAGCCACTGTTAAGTTTTACCTACCTGAGGACTTCATCTGCTGGGTATCTTTAGGAAAATGAGTATCATACTAAGTACTAGTTTTAATATATCAGAATTGCTGAAGTTTTCTCAGGCTCCCAAGTAAGGGGCCAAAAATAAAAAAAAAACAAATATAAGTCAAAACCCATTCAGTTACCATTGCTGGTTCTTTAGGTATAAATATGAGGCCTGAGATAAAAGGCACTTGGTGCTCATTGTGAATCTGAGAAACATTATTATAAGTCCTTTTTTATTTACTTTATTCAATTTTTATTGAAAATAATGTTATTTTCAAAGAAAATGTTCTGATTATATTTTTCCTCTCCCTAGATAATCCTCTCCTCCCTACCTTTCCAAATCCACACCTTCTTTCTCTCTCTGTCTTAAGAGAACCAACAGGTGAATAAAGAAGACAATCCAGCTAGAATAACACAAAATGTGCAAACTAGCAGACATAAAAATGATATAGCATGAGAAACCAATAGGCAGACAGACAAACACAGCCAGCCAGATAGACAAACAGACATCCAGCCACACACACACACACACACACACACACACACACACACACACACACACACACAGAGAGAGAGAGAGAGAGAGAGAGAGAGAGAGAGAGAGAGAGAGAGAGACCTCCTTTTTAAATGGATCACTTTTGCTCAGTGCACACATGGATTCACTCTGCTCCTTCCTCACCCTCAACAGTTAAATCTACAGCATTAGTTCTGGTATTTTAGTTTGTGTCCCACTTAGTTTACTTATTAATTGTTTAAGCAGATGATCCAGCAAGTCAAAAACAGCATACATAAAAGTAAAAAGCCATGGCAGATTCTTACACAATTAATTATGAAATCACACATTGAACAAGAACACAAATGAAGTGATGTATCGCATGTAAAGAAACACCAGAACGCCATAGCATTGCTGTGGCTTGTTATAAATTGTGAAATTAAACTAGTCTGTTAAACTCCTCTTTCTCTCATTTTTTCAAACCTTAGTCACTCCTTCAAAATATCTTGATAAAACATAAAGAATGTGATAATGAGAACACATTCAATATATAATCCTGGCTTGTTGGACATGGTTTCATTTTAGGGCAGAATAATCACTTGTTTTTTTATATTCTCATCTTCTCAAACTGTATCTAAGTTATGGTTGATTCTTCATTCACAACTGAGTAAATATGGATAAGGAAGATCCCAAAGAAACAAAATCTTAATAGCAAGCATGGTATAAACTGAAGAGTGTCTGGGAATAGGATGGCTATAGGTGGATTGACACATCCAGGAAAAACGATAAAGGTTATTGAGAGATTACTTTCTTGAGGAAAAGAATGATAAGAGAATATCCCAATCTCCAAAGTAAGGAAATCTTAGACAAGTGTTACTGACATGTGTTAAGTAAGTTGTTAAGTAAGTTGAGGAAATTCCAGTGACAAGTTAAAACTTAAAATCTCAGATTGCAAAGAAATTTTATAATTAATGCAATGGCTCACCTTAATTACCACAAACTCTCCGTTCATATATGTCCCTTTTGGTAGTGAGAAAAGATCCTTGATTTTAGGGGTTGCACTGGCTCTTTGCTTCAGTGCATTTGAGATAACCATCATTTGGTTAACATTCACATCAGACACAGAGGTAGTGCTGTGTATCTCCAGAAATCCATTGGTGCCAAAATAATCAGATATTGCAATGATATTTTTTGGAAAAAACTTGTCCTTTAGGGCTGTGTTAAAAACCTTCACTCTGAAGAATTCAGTCTCAGTAGCCACGGTGGCATGGAACATCATTTTGTTGTCAATCAAATCATAAGTAAATGGTTCTGTTACTTTCAAAACCATCACTTCTTTGGGTCCATGCTGATGTCCTTGTTCCTTAGAAGGCTCCTTTGGTATGTTTCTCCTCCCTAGTTTCTGCATAAAACACACACAGGACAAACATAATTCAGGCAGATCACATTGCAAAAATCCACTGAGTAGAGTGGAGAACATCTAAACAATTCTTGTCATACTACAACATAGATAAAGAGAGAAATGGACATTTACCTTAATCACTACCTAGTGATAACAGTTATTACTAACTATGCCTGGTAGATAAAGGTATTATACTTATAGTTGTAGGGAATGAACCCAAAGCCTCCAATGCTCTAATCAAGTCTTCTATCTGGAAAAATTTTTAAGATTTCGATTACAAAACCTTGACTAAAAGTCAGATCTTTCTTATAAAAGGAATAGGTAGGCCGCCTCAGGAAGATCCCCTGAAATATTGTTAATCAGAAAGGGTTCTGGCTAGCAGCTCTTCTATTTGAATAATAGCACGAATGGAGGAGAATCCTGCCACCAGGAAAAGGTCATGGAGTCATTTTACTTTGATCCCCTGCCTCCTCAGTATCTGGCTCCATTCTGACCGTTAGGAGAGCACTTTGAAATGGAAGCAACACTGGAGAACTGAAGCAGAAAGCATGGTGGCAGTCATGGCCACCTGGCTACCAGCTCAGGGAGGCAGCAATAACTGGTAGCACTCTCTGAAATCTGACTTGGCAGCATACAGCCTTCACCCTGTGGGGGGCAGGGTTTAACTCTAATTCTTGGTGGATGTGTTCTAACATCAGGAAGTGCATTTTCAATATAACTGGCTCGGCAGATTTGATGAGGACATTGACTGGGAGATTAAATGGCAAGTTCTTCAAGGTCATGATTGCTGTAGTTATATTAAGAAAAGATCAACATGGGAACAGGAAGATGATCCCTCTGATGAGAAATGTCTGGGGGAGTTTAGTCTATCCCTAGGAGGGGTCTGAAGGTGACTCTCAGCAAAAGTGACCATTACAGATATAAAGTATTTGCTCAGTGAATAGGCAGGGATAAATACTTCCAAGAGGAAAACAGCATGTTTCAAAACACCTGCTGAGAAGGGCACAGAAAGCTGAAAATAACCACTGAAGTTGAGTCACCAGCAAAGGGAAAAGGGCTAAGAAGGAACTAAGCAATAGGGATCGATAAGGTCTTCTATTGTCCTTGTCTGTCTACCCTGTACTTTCTTCTCAACCCTAAGCAAAAAGTTGGTTGACAACATTAGAAATCATTTCATAAAAACTTATCTTTTCCATACCAGGGAGGTCATAATACAAGATTTGATAACTTAACAAGCCATTTAATAATATGAGGAAAATCTTTGTAGTAGGGGACCAGTGAGACATTTTTCCACATTTGTGGTGTGTCCAGACAACCTTAGGGAAGGGGCAAACACTGGCAATAGGAAAGTGGTACCTTATTTGAGGAATGAATGGATGGTGTTGGTGGAGGCTTTAGAGGAGTCTGGAGGCACCTGTCATCTTTTTGTGTGTTGCTTCCTGAAGGTGCTAGAGGCTGAGTCGGCTCCTGGGTGAGCTTCCTTTTCTTGCCACCTTCAGTTTTTATGGGTGTTTTTTGCTTTCTCTGAAAGAACAATGTTTCTCTTTATTGATTTTTGAAATTGAACCCCAGGGTTTGTACATGGTAAATTGTGCTTTTTTATACAATTTTATCCCCAGTTCTTAGTAATGTCTTAAGTATTAAGTAAAGCATAGTATTTTCAAGGCCATATGAACATTTGTTTTATTACTGGACTCTAAATATTTTTGTGACATTGTGTAAACTTCATTGTTAACAGACAGATTGTATAGTGTGGATGTTTGAAAAAGAATGCCCCCCCCCCTTAGACTCGTAGATTTGAATATTTGGTCACCAGGCTTCTAGAAGCTGTTGCTGAAAGTCCCTGAGGAGACTGCAGTTCACTGATGCAGTTCACAGCATGTTATTTGCTGACAATTCTTGAAGCTGGTGTTTTTTTCTGGGAAACTTCTGTGGCTATAGTACTATGATTTTGATGCCTGTGTTTTTCTGTTTCTAAACTAAATTAAGATTGAGATATTTTTAATACCACTTAATGGTTTTTGAAAATAAGGCCAAGTATATCTTTTCACTCTTCTGAAAAGAGTAATTTTACCCTGCCAGCTTTCTCCTGGGTTGAAGGAAGCATTTTAGAACATACTTAAGTATTTCTAACACCTAGCTTCCTCCCTTCCTAATAGACATAGACATTACAACTTCTCTAACAAGCTAGGTGCTGAATTTTCATTGGTCTGAGAAGGAATGCTAGCTGAAAATATCTTACAAAACTGGTCAAATATTATTTGGTTTGCTTCAACTCTTAGAGTTATTTTTTTGAGAAATGAAGTTTATAGTAAATTTGGCTTTTTTTTACTTTTCTTCATGTAAACTTTCTAATCCATCAAATATTCAATCCTTATTGTGCATACAGGGAGCCCACCTCCCCCCACACACTTTCAGGTGATGTGACTGAAATTATATGACAGGTACCATAAAAAAAATGGAGCACATAGATGGATTTTGGTGGAAGGGGATGTAGCTCAGTTGACAAAGGGCTGGACTAGCATGCCTGAAGCCCATCGGGATTCATTTAAACCTTTGTTTAGGTTTTTAAAATTACCATAATTCCAGTTAAACAAAACTTTTACACACGTGAGAAATCCTTGTGCTTCAGGCAACAGATCTAGTTATGGTCTTCATCACACTTTTATAATCTTAGAACTATAAAATTTTAAAGATTATAAATTTTCCTTTAAAAGTGAAGGTAAATTAGTATGCAAATACATTTGTATAATTGAATTGGCCCTTTTTTCTGTGATCTTTTTATGTTTTTGATCGTCCAAGGTAAGCCTTCTAAAATGCAAAAATTGCTATGAAGCTGATGCCATTCAAGTTACAATTATTACTAACTGTAGACTATTTTCCAAGAATATGTACATTTTGAATTATATTACTGTTATCATAAATAAACACATTTAATTAGATGTGCCTAAGGAGTTCCAATGCTAAATAACAGGACTCTACTATTAGAAAAGATTGAATGTTGGTCACATTGATTTTGTTCAACACATTTGGACCATGTAGTAAAATAAGATTTGTGTAAATTGCAGTCAGGATCTCAAAATATATGCCTAATTAGTGGATGGTATATGTGTATAATAGGGTATGTTAAAATGAGAGTAGATGAGGAGTTATTCCAAGGTTATGGTCATTGTAATTACATTAAGAAGGCATGGAAATGGGGACAGGATGTTGTTCCCTTTGATGAGATATGGCTGGGAGAGTTTAGTCTATGCCTGGAGGGATCTGAAGGTGACTCTCAGCAAAAGTGACCATTACAGTTATACAGTACTTGGTTAGTGAGTGGACAGGGATAAAGACTTCCAAGCGGGGAAATAGCATGTGTCAAAACACCTGCAGAATAGAAAACAGAATGGTGACAATAACATCTGAAGTTAGATCACTAGCAAAGGAAAAAGGACTGAGAAGAAACTGGGCAATAGGGATTGATACGGTTTTCTGTTTACCCTTGTTTGTCTACCCAGTACTTTCTTCTGAACCCTAAGCAGAAAGTTCATTGTCAACACTAGAAATCATTTCATAAAAATTTACATTTTCAGTCCTATGGAGGCTGTGATACTTGGTTAGATAACTTAAGGAGCTATTTAATAATATGAGGAAAATCTTTGTAGTTGGTAACCATTGAGATATTTTTCCAAGGTTATGGTCAATCCAATGATATGCTTGGGAAGGGGCAAGTCCTGGGAATAGGAAAGTGGTACCTTGTTTGTGGAACTGCTGGATGGTGTTGGTGGAGGCTTTTGAGGAGTCTGGAGACATCCTTGATCTGTTTGTGTGCTGCCTTGTGAAGGTTCTGGAAGTTGAGTTGTCTCCTGGGTGAGCTTCTTTTTATTGCCACCTTCAGTTTTTGTGGGTGTTTTTCTCTTTTTCTGAAAGAACCATGTTTATTTTTCTTTATTGATTTTCCCATGTGGGAAATTGAATCGCTGGCTTTATACATGCAAAGTTGTACTTTTCTATACAGTTTTATCCCCAGGCCTAAAAATGTCATTAGTACTAAGCAAAGAAGAATATTTACATGACCACAAGAATATTTCTTTTATTACCGGATTCTAATTATATTTCTGCAGCCTCATTCTTAAAAGTTGGATTGCATAGTGTGGATGTTTGAATAATAATGTCCTGCATAGAGTCACAGAAGTGACCAACAATGCTTGGTCACCAGGGATTGTCAGCATTAGGATGTGGGTCCTTGTTGGAGTAGGTGTACTTTGTTGGAGGAAGTGTGTCTCTGAGGTTTCAGATGCTTAAGCCAGGACCAGTGTGTCTCTATCTTCCTGCTGCTTGGAGATCAGGATGTAGAACTGTGGGCTACCCCTCTATCACAATGTCTGCCTGCATGCTGCCATGCTTCCCTCCATGACAATAATTGACTAAACCTCTGAATACAAGGAAGTGCTAATTAAATTTGTCTTTTGATAAGAGATGGTGTAATCATGATATCTCTTCGAGGCAATATAAATCCTAACTTGGAGATATATGATTGTCTAGCAGAGGAGTGGAAAAATTGCATCTATCTCGCCCTATATATCCCTGTAGTGGCCAAAAGTATTTGGTGTAGAATTACAAACATTGTATTGGTTTTTCTGTTTGTAAAATCCAGGTCACAAAACAAGTCTATTCCAGTAAATGGTCTTGAAAAAAACCACGTAGTGATTGTATGTTTGCATCATTGGGGAGTTAGACTGCACAAGTTAGAGCACATGATAAATCTGACACAAAATGAGTGACAGGTCACTATGAATTTGCTCACTTAGAGCCCTGTTCTCACTAGGACATTGGAATAAACACAGAGTTTGACATCTTTCTAAGGAATTAAGAAGGTAAGGAACTCAAGTAGAAACTTTTTGGTGGGAGACTGGCCACCTTACCTTTGAAGAGGCTTTATTTTTGTTGGATTCAACACCAGTAGGAAGAGATTTGGAACTACTGGGTTCATCTTGCTTTCCTGCAGTTTTATTTTTTTCTTTCTTTTGACTTTTAACTACAGGGATGAAGAAAACACAATAAATCCAGGGAAATGGTTAAGATGGCTGAACCTCATTCAGAATTATTTCATTTTCTTTCTTTTTTAAAAAAAATGAAATTGGTAATTCCTTCCATTTTCATTAGCAAGTTTACAGAAAGACAATGATTTCGTGTTGATATTAACAAAACCTCAATCCTTCGATTTTACCAATGTAGACTCAGGAGCCAGATGTTGGAGTGAAAGCCTAGTAGCTCACAGAGCCATAGTAAACACCCAGCTGACCTTCCTATTTCACTGGTGTCCCATAAACCCCCTTTTCCTATACTGTCTCAATGCAAAATCTTCCAAAGCCATTGTCCCTCACTTCTACTTCCTGTCCTTCTCTTTCACCATCCTCCTGGATTCCTCTTATGCTCAATGTTTTTTTCTTAATAATCCTATGTTCACGTCCTGTTAGCTGGTTGTTTGCTCTGCCTCTTGGCCTAGGGTTGACTTTATTTAATACTGTTTACAATATGCAAGCAGAAATCTATTGGCTTAAATTTGTGTGCTAGGCCTGAACCACACCAAATATAGAAAGAGTTTTTTTTTTTTTTTCAGGTAAATAATGTGATCAATGGGTGCACAGTGTGATCAAATATCCTGCCACACTTTCAAGAACTATTTCATCTGTACTCAGGTCTGTGTATTTCCTCTCTTCTGCTGCAGAGACTCCACCTGCTCAGAAGTTCTCCAGTGGTACCAAGTCAGATACAGGCATCGCCTTGAGAGATACTTTGCAAATCCCAGGTGTAGTGAACCTAGTTTCTCTATATTGGTAACTTCTGTTTTTATCATTACGACCCTATCCCTGCCCTCTTATCCCACAGACTGACTTTGAAAACAAGAAACTTTTATGGTGTTAGCAATATCTACCCTCTAAGGAGGATAGTTCCATGTCATAGAAAGAGAGAAAGAATTATGATTTGATGGTTGATGTAACAAAGTAGTAACATTGGATTTTGACTTCTATATTAGGGATATAGCTTTCTATGTAAATCAGGGTATTTTCAATTGGCAGTTCTCCTTGACTGAACCTTCTTATGCTACATTCCCAGGTCAGAGTGGTGTACCAGTATATCAAATATTTTTTTAAACCTTGTGACTTTATAAAGGGGAAATGTCTTCACATCTCTAAAATGCAGGTTTCTACTTAAGTTTTAGACCACGCATCTTAGCAGAAAATATTAATTAATGTGTAAGAGTCTTAATCTAGCATTAAATTTAACTCTATTCAAATACTTTAAATGATTTTTCATTTTTTAGTTTATAGTTTTCTATTTTTTCCATCATGTTGGATATTCTTATATCCCCCAACAACTGCTATTTATTTTATTTACCTCCAAAGCAAAAGTTGTCAATCCAGAAATATATCAATTTTCTCTGTAAGAAAGGATTTCTCGAAATTGTCAGTTTGTTGACATCTAAAATGCTTCAAGCCCTATAGTTTGTAAGGCACACAGTGGGGAAGAGACCTATCAGCTCTGATCACTGAAGGAAAATAGACAGCTTGGGGAGGGTTGAGAAGGGATAAGTGTGCAGGGTGCTCCCCTGTTACCTTTTGCCTTCTCTGTTTTCAGGTTTTTCGCAAGGCCTTTAAGTTCTTCAATGCTTTGACAAACTTCAATCAGTGTGTCCAGTCCAGCATCATTTGGGAATTTGTCTTCCATCAGGTCAGCTATTTGAAATCTGTCATAATCCTCTTGCATCTCTTTCGTTAGATTTAGTTTTTTTCTTAGTAAGGACTTGATTGTCCTAAAATGGTTATCATCTATGAACTTCATTCCTTTTAAAAGAACAATTGTCTTGTATTCACTCATTTTCTCTAAAATTATGGACAATCCTGAAAGATGAAAAATGGACATGGGATTACACACACATATAGACAATTTCAAAGCAGGGCTATTTCTATGTGAGTAAATGACAATAATTGATAAGGTGAGAGAAAAAAAAGTTTAATACAAGCTGTGCCACTGTTCAAAATGGATGTGGAACTTGTGTTTAGTAAACAAGTTTAGGAAATTCTTCCCCATTAGTCACTCTAGGTGACTTAGGCCAGTGGCGGCTGTGGTGGAAGAAAAGTGTTAGAATAAGTAGTGGTTGCAGTGTTCACAGTCGAGTCCATGATTATTGAAATCCTGGGTCCCTTTTCCTTCCTTATTTGTGCCGGAGCCTGTTCCTGGATATCTGCCTGTGGGTTTCTGGATTGTCTCATTCTAAAGTGATCTATATGCAAATGGACTGCATCTTACTACAGTGTACCTGAATGAACTATGACTGAAGCAACACGGCCCATGAGGAGCCACTGAACCTTGTCTACTAGGCTTCCCCTCAAACACCCCATCTTTTTAACATCCCATCTCTTCTGTGCTTGGATTGTGATCTTTGGGTTCTTTGTGTTCACATCTCTGTCAATTTCCCAAACATCTATATACTTTTCAGAGCAGCACCCCAGAATTTAATTCATTGGAATTGTGTCAGTAGTTTCTTAATTTTATCTTTTCAGGCTTGACTTAATGATTCTTATTTGGTCATAGACACAATTTTATACCTACAAACAAAGCTTAAATCCTCCCAAGATCTTTTAATACTTTCCTAATTTATTAGGATTATTCCTTCTGATAAATTAATTTGCTCTCTTAAAATTCTTGGCCAGTCAGTTCTCATAGAACTCCAACAAACAATCTCCAGTTAATGTTCTTGGTGTGGTTGAGACTCTACTGCTGAAGACACCCTCCTTGAGTCAGAGAACATGGAGAAATCAAGTTGATATTTACATGGAAGCCTCATCCCTACTGGCCAGATTTTCCAGTTCTAGAAAGTACTATGCCCAATACTGAAGGAACAAAACAATCATTAACTTTCCTTTGTTGTTTATCCTTGGGATACAGTAACAACCAGTATGGCAAGACTTGTTCACTGGTGCAATAGTGCCATGAAGATTTGGGGATTAGCCATCCAATTTGCTATTTGATTAAGGCCTGTATGAGGTGAAACCCATAGCTGGCATCATTACTGAGACTGCAACCCTATGACTAGACTTCTCATCATCAGAGAAATTTGTAAGAAACTAATGACAAAAATTAGAAAAATAGAAATAAAAAAAATAGACTTTCTGGAAATTGCCTAAATCCTCCAATGTAATGAATGTTCTGTGTTGTAGCTCATTCACATTGTATGTACTTCCTTGACAATCTTCAGAGGATTGACAGAGCCCAGTGTTTCAGTTTTGGAATTATGCTTCTATGAACCTCAGTTTATTTGGATATTAATTTCTAGTGCTGTCAATTGTTTCTCTATGTATTGAGAGTAACTGAACACCATCTATGCTCAAAGAAACCCAAGGATGAATAGAAGATTGACACAAGAACATATGACAAGTAGATAATGAGTATTAAGAAAAATACATACTTAGTATGCCATCAGACATTTAAAATTAGATCATTTACAAATTCAAGGAGGAGATGAAAACTGATCCTCAACAATAAAACTCTCTTCTTCAGAGCAGCTTTTAGTTTTTATGCAATACTGTTCTACAGATCCCAAAGAAAATAAAAATATAAAGTTTTTATTTAGGTTGGTTCTTGTGAAAACACAAATATTTGAAGTAAAACATGATATATAATAACAATTATGTGTAGTTTTATGGGTTCCATTTATGTGAGAAATTTCATTGTATTATTGAAGAGTCATTGCTTTTGAATTTGGACTAATTATCCAACCTCAACAGAATTTCCAGTATGTCACAATATAGCATACATGCATCAATGCTAATCCCTGCCCATCAAATTCTGGATACCAATGTGTGTCCAGCCTCACTTCTAAACAGCTAAACACTTTAAATGTTCAGTGTCTTTGAAACACATGACACCTCTTCCAAATTTCAAAGCCTTGCTAAAATATCCAATGCATTTCAAAAATATCCAAAGTCTCTCTTAAATACCCAGTGTCTCTGTAAAGCACAGAAGCCTCTCTAAAATGCAGCCTTTAAAAATTCAAAGTGTCTCAACTGTGAACTCTTACAAAATAAAAATTAATCTACCTACCTTCTTATTCCAAGAGGGGAAAACCAGGCCATACTTATATTTAAATCATAGCAAACTCAAAATACAGCAGTGTGAAAATATTCTCAGGGCTCAAAAGGCCTTGGCAGCTCCATTTCTTCTGCTCCTCCATCCTAGCACACACAGTGATTCTCCTATGTTTGTCTACCACTCTCCACACCTGCTGCCATCCTTGGTGGACATCCCATGGTGCTGACATCTCAAAAATACTGGGGTCCCCATAGCAGCTAATCTGATACTTCACCAATGTCCTTTCATGGACTTTCACAGTAACAAGACACAGCAATTCCCTATGAACCCTATGCTGGTCCTTTCTTAATCACATCCAGTTCTTCAGTATCAGCTGACCAGAATCACAGATTTGTAATTCAAAACATTGAGTTGTGTCAATTGATTCTTTAGAGGACTCTCAATCTTCCCTCTAAAATTTCCAAGCCAAACCTGCACCATCTGCATTGCCCCCTGCATTATCTTGTAAGTTCCCACAATATTTCATCAATCTGTAAACATACAATTGCTTTTATATCCCAAAGTTACAAAATTCTTTCACAATCTTTCCTAAAACAGTCATGTGTGTCACAATAATATCTCATAAACCCAGTTCCAATATCTGTCTTAGTTATAGGTTCTATAACTGGGGTAAAACACTGTGACTAAAACCAACTTGGACCGATAAGGGTTCATGTCATTTTACAATCCACATCACAGTCCTTTATTGAAGGAAATCAGAAAAGGAACTCAAGGCTGGGATTTGGAGGCAGGAACTGAAACAGAAGCCATGAGGAACTCTGATTACTTGCTTGATCCTCACAGCTTGCTCAGCATTTAGGAACAACTTCACAGGAGTAACACAGCCCCTGTGGGCTACATACTCACGTCAACCATTAATCAAGACCATGATGCTACATACTCACACAACCATTAATCAAGTCTGAGCAAGTGGGAGCTCACAGACTCCAGACTGACAGCTGGGGAACCTGCATAAGAACTAACCTGGTCCCTGACCTTGGGTGTCAGTTGGGGGCCTTTGGCCATCTATGGGGCTTCTGGCTGTGGAACCAGTATTTTTCCCTAGTGCATGAATGGGCATTTGGAGCCTATTCCCTATGGAGGGATACTTTGCTGAGTCTAGATATAGAGACAGAGGGCCTAGGTCCTGCCCCAAAAGATGTGACAGACGTAACAATCCCCTATGGGAGGCCTCACCCTCCCTGACTAGTGGATGGGCTATGGGATGGGGAGATGGTGGGGAGAATGGGAGGATAGGTAGGAGATGGAACTGGGATTGGCATGTAAAATAAGATTGTTTTTTATTTTAGTCATTCTGATAGGAGTAAGATGGTATCGCAGAGTTGTTTTGATGACTAAGGATGTTGAGCACTTTCTTATGTGTCTTTCAACCATTTTAGATTCCTCTAGTGAGAATTCTCTATTTAGTTCTGTACCCGACATTTTAGTTGGATTAGTTGGTGTTTTGGTGACTAGCTTCTTGAGTTATTTGTATATTTTGGAAATCAGCCCTCTGTCAGATATGGTTTATGCTGGAGAGGATGTGGAGAGAAGGGAACACTCCTCCCCTGATGGTGAGTGTGCAAACTTCTATAACCACTTTGGAAATCAGTATGGTGGTTCCTCAGGAAAATGGGAATCAGTCTACCACAAGATCCAGAAATTCCACTCTTAGGCATGTACCCAAAGATGCACATTCATACAACAAGGACATCTGTTCAACCATGTTCATGGTAGCATTATTTGTAATAACCAGAACCTGGAAGCAATCTAGATGCCCCACAACTGAAGAATGGATGGAGAAAATGTGGTCCATTTACACAATAGAGTACTACTCATCGGTAAAACAAAACAATGGAATCTTGAAATTCAAACACAAATGGGTGAAACTAGAAGAAACCATCCTGAGTGAGGTAAGCCAGTAACCGAAAGACAAAAATGGTGTGCACTCACTCATATATAGATTTTAGACCTATAACAAAGAAGTAGTACCCTACAATCCACACCATCAGAGAAGCTAGGAAACAACGAGGACTCTAAGAGAGACATACATGGTCCCCCGGAGATGGGGAAAAGGACAAAATCCCCTAAGCTAATTGAGAGCATAGAGGGGGGAGAGGAGTTAAAAGAAAGAGAAGGGGAGAAGAGGACAAGAGAGAGCAGGAAGATTGTCAGTGGAAGAATAGAGGAGAGCAAGAAAAGAGATACTATAATAGAGAGAGCCATTATAGGTTTAAAGAGAAATCTGGCACTAAGGAATTGTTCAAAGATCTACAAGGTTGACCTCAACTAACAATCTAAGCAATAGTGGAAAGGCTACCTTAAAAGCCCTTCTCCCATAATGAGATTGGTGACCTTACACACCACCTGAGAGCCTTGATCCAGTAGCTGATGGAAGCAGAAGCAGATACCCACAGCTAAGCACTGAGATGAACCCTGGAACCCAGTTGCAGAGAGGGAGGAGTGATGGGCAAAGGTGTCAAGATCAGGCTGGAGAAACCCACAGAAACAGCTGACCTGAACAAGGGGTTGCTCATAGACCCCAGACTGATAGCTGGGAAACCAACATAGGACTGTTCCAGAACCCCTGAACAAGCCTGTCAGTTTGAAGGTCTGGTTAATCTATGGGGCCTCTGGTAGTGGATCAGTATTTATTCCTAGTATATGAATGGACTTTGGGAGCCCTCTCCACATAAAGGGGTACTCTCTCAGCCTAGACACACAGGGGAGGGTCTACATCCTGCTCCAAATGATATGATAGACTTTGAGCAGAAAGGGGATGGCATGGGGGTTGGTGAGGGTTTGGGGAGAAGGGGAGGGTGAGGGAACTGGGATTGACATGTAAATGAAGCTTGTTTCTAATTGAAATACAAAAGAAAAAAAGAAGTGCAATGGCTATGTTAAAACAAAAACAAAATAAAATTGTTTTTAATTTAAATACAAATTAATTTAAAACAGAATATGCCCTACACAATTTTGAATGAAGCATTTTCTCAACTCAGACATCTCTTGCAATATAATTTTATTTTGTGTCAAATTGACAAAAATTCCAGAACATAACCTAGAAAGAAATAATATTTTAACTTGAATTTCTATATCAGTGATTGTGTATGGTATTTCTTAGTATTTTATGTCTCTTCATAGGATCATAATGTCACAACATAACATATGTTTTATTCCCAATGTGCAGATGCACACAAACCCTCTCATGTAAATTGAAAGAGCAAACTGATGTGTGAACTTGAGAAGATGCACAGTAATTTGACAGATGCAGCAGAATACTTTTCAAATACTAAATTAACAAGATATAAAGCCTTGGAAATTTTAGAATGTTTTAGAAACATATGTGATACACCTAGAGATAACCTTACACACATATATGTCTCATGTCAACTTCTAAAATACTCTGTTCAAGTATACATTAAGGACTCTAGAGGGTAAGTGAGACCCCTTTAAACATTCTAAAAGTAGGTAATAGAAATATATTTCTAAATAACTCTCCATCAGCCCCTTACATTTTCCACCTTAAAATTTTTTAAAAAATTACACACTAAAATAAAAGAAAACAATAACTTTCAAGATGGCAGAAACTAACTCATTATGGTTGAGATACTGCTGATAAAATAGATAATGATAAATACATCTGAGGATGATCAAAAAAACATGTACTTGAATAACTGTGGGAATCTGTGGAACTTTGAACTATCATGCTCATTGTTTCTCATGTTAGTCAATATCGGAATAGCTCCAGGCCCTGATACATTTTCACTAAATACTATTTCACAGTAATTTTTTAAAATCACTATCCTAATCATTACCCAGTAAATCACCAAAGCCAACAGGTTCCTTCTCTCTCTCCAGCCAAGATAACTAAAAAGCCTTCTTTTCATTTTCCATTTCTTCATACTTACACTTAGAAAGTTATTTTATTATCAGCCATGATCAAAATGCATTTTTCGTGGTTCAAGGCCCAGTAAGACTGCAGTAGCAATGTCTGCCGTCTTCCTAGTGAAGCACTAGAAAATAGGTGTTGTGGGTTTACTCCCCGGAAAGCAGCTGGCACCAGCACTGTTCCCTCCAATCTCCTGAAGGAAGCAGTTGTGATTTTCCCTGTCCCCTAATGGGTTCCACAGAGCTCTGAACTCTCTATAGCAGGGGGCAGGACTCACCTTCTTGGAAATTTCTTCAGCAGTGCCCAGATCCTAGTTTGTCTGCAAGGCAAGAAGCAGGGCAAGTTCTATTTGAATAAGAAGATTAAACTCTCAGTTTGAACAGGGATGTTGCAATCCCTCAACTGCCAAGAACATGAAGGATTTTTAATGGTGGGAAGAATGACAGGGGTCAGAGTCATTTCACTTCATTTCAAGTTGCTCAACCTTGAATGTCTTGCCCTCTGTTATTCCTGGGAGAGGAGGGTTGCAAAAGTGAAGACTCCTCCCATTGTTCTTAGCTTTCGATTTCCCCAGCTACAAGATTTGATTTTCTCCTAACTGCTACACTTAACTTAGCATGAAAAACAAAGGTCTGCTGTACTCAGTTGTTTTTCTTGCATGTCTTCATAGGTTAATTTTGCTAAAGGTTTGTCAGTCTTGTTGACTTTTCTCAAAGGGGTAACTTTAATTGATTCTCTGTAATGTTTTTATTGCTTCAATTTTCTTGAGTTCAGCCCTGAGTTTGATAACTTCTGTCTGGCTACCGCTTTAGAGTACCTTTTATTCTTGTTTGTATTTCTAGAACCTTCAAATTACTAATATAATACTTTTATAGTTTTTTTTTTTTGACGTTGATACTTAGTGCTATGAACTTGGCTTTTAGAACACCACTCACTGTTTCTCATAGATTTGGTTATGTTGCATTTTAATTTTAATTCTTTTCTAAAAGGTGTTTAATTTCCTTCTTGATTTCTGTTGGGCCCAGTTTACATTAGTAGAGAGTTGTTAAGCTTCCATGAATTTGCATACTACTGTAGTGGCATCTTATTCTGCCAGTGGACTTGGGGTGTGGATGTGACCCTGTATAAGGAAGAGGAGGGGCATGTGTATCCCCTTTATCCAGAGGCAGTTCTTTGTCCCTCAAAGACAAATAAAAACCCCTTACCCCCTACCCTTGTCCCCTTCTTCTTTTCCCAGTCCCCATCCCCTTTACCACTGCCTCCCAGACCGTTCTAACACAGACCTCCCCTTTCCCACTCTTAAAATGACACATCATTTGCTGCTGTTTTTCCGCCTGAGTCAGAAAGCAGCCACTTTAACTTTTCTTCCCAGCTTAATAAATGATCTCTCTATGAAAACAGTCATTTGGGTGTGGTGTCTGCCTAATGTAGGATCTGGAAGGGAGCCCCACCTGTTTGGGAATCCCCTTCAAGTTTGGTGGCTTACTTAGGAAGGAGATAGATTATCTTGATTGTTTTTGTTTTTGCATTGAGAACTAAACATCTCTAGTGGATCTCTGTCCCTTCTTTGCTGTGTGGATGTTCAGCTTTTTTCTCCTTGTTATTCTGGTCTGACAGATTAGGCCAGGAAAACAATGCTTAGAATTTAGCCTTGGAATCACTCTAGGTGTTAAAGTTAAGACTCCAACTAGCCCCAGATCTCAAGCTCTAATTGGAGTTCTGGATTCAAATTCCAAATAGCTCCCAAATTGGTGCAGTGGCTGGTGCTGATGTTAGGTAAGCATCTCAGTACTAGAATTAATAGCAACTCCTCTAGGTGGACTTTTTCTGCCCTGGAAGCTGCTCCCAAATAACAACTCTGTTCAGTTTAGGAGTATTACTAACTAGGTTCTACAGCTTACATTAATCCATTTTTATTAATTTATGTGCTGCCCCAAGGCCTTTTTTTTTTTAACCTCATTTGTGAACTTTCCATGTTGTTTCTTCTGCATTTGGCTCATGACTTCCGACTCAACCCTTATTCTACCCACTGTCCTTTGTTTGGCTCTCCTGCCTAACCTTATCCTGTCCAGCTATTGGCCAGTAGCTTCTTTATGAAACCGATCACAGTGACATATAGTCACACAATGTAAAGGGGCATTCCACATTTCTCTCTTTTTCTCCCATTAAAAAAGGAAGGTTTTCACTTTAATAGAGTAAAATTATTCACAACAAAAAGAAGCTACTCTGACCAAGGCTGTGAGTAGCATTAAACTACAAATATAAACTTGATTATTTTAGGGTAACTGATAATAAGTTCTGTAGTTTGTAGTGAGTTTTTTGTTTTTTTTTGTTTTTTTTGTTTTGTTTTTTTTTTGTTTTGTTTTTTTTTTTTGTCCTACCAGCCAACTTCCAAATCCCTACACAGATACTTTTTATTAATTATGAAATCTCTGTCAACAATAGCATAGGATTCTTTTTTTAGCTAGATCTTATAACCCATTTCTATTGATTTCCTTGCTGCCATGTGGCTTAGGGCTTGTTACCTCATCTACATATCATGGTTTCTCCACATCTCCATGTGACTTTGCCCTTCCTCTTCCCATAGTCCTCTGTGCCCTAAAAATCCTGCCTAGCTATTAGCTGTTCAGCTATTTTACTTTATGAATCTGAGTGACATATCTTTACACAATGTAATTAAATATCACACAACAGAGGTTTCTCCCTGTGGCCTGCTCTCTCCAGGTGAGAAGTTTTGATGAAGTGTATATGCTAGGTATGAATTTACTCTTGTGTAACAGGTCTCAAGTCCAATCAGAAAGCAGTTGGTTACTATGCTTACAGTGAGGCCATCACTGTGTCAGGTATCCTACATTTTCTTTTGTCCAGAACTCAAAAAGAAACTGACAGAGAGGCTTCTGGTCTTCTCCATACTGTAAGTGGTACAAATTCAGGCAGGAGAGGAGTTGAGTCCCTCTGTAAACACCAGGGAGACTGCAGTTTCCTCCAAGATCTCACTCTTTCACTTTTCTTAGAGGAAAGCTTATTAACACACAGGGTATTTATCAAAAGCATGCAGAGTAGCAGGACATTTAAGAATGGGTGAGCCGGGCATTGGTGGCACATGCCTTTAATCCTAGCACTCAGGAAGCAGAGGCAGGCGGTTATCTGTGAGTTCCAGGCGAGCCTGGTCTCCAGAGCGAGTGCCAGAATAGGATCCAAAGCTACAAAGAATGGGTGGGAACTCCCATCCTGGAAGAAGTAAACAACTTAGAGGCTTCAGGAAGTCCCTGAAACCAGATATAATGGGGTCCTCCATCCCAAAGAATGTAAGGAGTGTTGCTAGATACTCTCAGATAAGATAATATGTCTAGACAAAATAGAGACCAGCCAAGCTACCTGGAAGAGGCTCAGACAAACTAACTAGGTGAAAAGGACACTCGCCTAAGCACTGTACTGTCTATAGGATGTCAAGGGTGCTCTAGGTTTCTAGTTGTTGTGAGCTGTTACTCCTTTTGAATGAAGTGGTGATATAGCTGTTTTTGAGTCATTCCTCCTCCTGTCAGCAACATCCCATGATATTACATGCTTTACATGATGTTACTATCAGCTTTACTTGTACCCGAACTTTAGCTTTGGGTGAGTAGATATTTGTTTAAACCTCTCCAGAACTATTGTCATACAACGTAGATAGAGGATAGTTCCAATCTACTTTATATAGGTATATTTAACAATGTTACTCTCATCTTTGTTGTACAGCATTTGTGGATTATATAAATTGAAAAGTTATGTCTATATAAGATATAATTCTCTGTATCAGACTATTACAGAAAGCATGTAATTTCCTTCTGTCTGAGTCTGTTTTGTGTTATGTCAAGACACTATAGATCTCCTGAGCTAATTGGGAGCATGGGGGAGGGGAGAGAGAGCTAGAAGAAAGAGAAGGGGAAAAGAGGAGGAGAGAGGAGGACATGAGAGAACAGGAAGATTTAGTCAGGGGAAGAAAAGAGGAGAGCAAGAAAAGAGATACCATAGTAGAGGGAGCCATTAAAGGTTTAAAGGGAATTCTGGCACTAGGAAAATGTCCAGAGATCTATAAGTTTGACCCCAACTAACAATCTAAGCAATAGTTGAGAGGCTACCTTAAATGCCATTCTCTGATAATGAGATTGATGACTACTTTATATGCCATCCTAGAGCCTTGATACAGCAGCTGATGGAAACAGAAGCAGAAACCCACAACTTAACCGTGAGATGAACTCTGGAATCCAGTTGCATGCAAAGTGATGAGCAAAGTGGTCAAGACCAGGCTGGAGAAACCCACAGAAACAGCTAACCTGAACAAGGGGTTGCTCATTGACCCTAGACTGATAGCTGGGAAACTAGCATATGGCTGTTCCAGACCCCCTGAATGAGGCGGTCAGTTTGGAGGTCTGGTTAATCTATGGGGCCTCTGGTAGTGGATCAGTATTTATCTACAGTACAAGAATGGACTTTGGGAGCCCACTCCGCATAGAGGGATGTTCTCTCAGTCCAGATACAAGGGCGGGGGGAGGTCTAGGCCATGCTCCAAATTTTAAATTCAAAACAAACTTCTTTTACATGTCAATCCCAGTTCCCTCTCCCTTCCCTCCTCCCTTACCCCCTACCACCCCCCTATCCTAACCTCTTTCTACTCCCCAGGGAGGGTGAGGCCTTCCATGGTGGATCTACAAAGTCTGTCATATCATTTGGAGCAGGGCCTTAGACTGCCCCCCCCTATTGTGTCTTGGCTGAGAGAGTATCCTTCTATGTAGAGTGGGCTCCCAAAGTCCATTAGTGTACTGGGGAATAAATACTGACCACTACCAGAGGCTCCATAGACTGCCAAGACCTCCAAACTGACAGCCTTGTTCTCGGGTTCTGAAACAGTCCTATGCTGGTTCACAAATGCTTTTCTAGTGACATTGATCTATTGATGGGAAGTGACCAAGGTGTAAACACACCCAAGTAAGCCCATATTTCCAGGATCACTAGAATGGGAAAGAAGACATGGATTTCCAAGATGAGAGATACACTCATTCTTAGCTCTTTCCTCCTCCTGCATTTATTTATTCTATTCCCACCTTTTCTTTGCCCTTAACTCCCTGTCAGATCATTGTCCTGTGTGATTGTTAATATTGATTGTGAAACAGACAGTATCTAGAATCACTCATGAGAATCCCTTGAGCTTGTGCATGAGGGACTTTCTAGACAGGGTTAGAATGTGCAAACACTTCTTTTAAGTGTGGGCAGTATTGTTGAATAGGTCAGCTCCTGAACTCAATAAAAAGAGAGAGACAGAGAGAGAGACTCACAAAAGGGGCACTCACCTCTGGAACTCACCTCATTCTGCATCCTGCTGTAATCACAATGTGACTGTCCATTACACTCTCCTCTACCACTAAAGCACGAGCAAGAATAAACCCGTTTCCTCCTTCAGTTGCTTTGGTCAGGTGTGTTTTCAGAGCAGGGAGAGAGTTAACAATACTCCAGAAAGGCCTCTCTGGGAGTCCTTACTAATTTCTTAATTCCTTTATCATAGGGCTTGCTCATTTGCTCTCAAGTTTTCTGGTGTTGAAATCGGAGTTGAGATTCCTTATTGTTGTAAATATTATTCCCCACTCTTAACATCCCACTTTGGGGGAATTCTTTGCTCAAATAATCAAATTCTATAACACACTTGCATTATTCAGCAAAACGGGTCTGAAGTCTTGTCCTCAGCATAGCAGTTTTGTAAATTGCACTCAAGGCTGAATTCAAATGTTTCCTGAGTCTTATTAAAGCTTGTCTTTTCTGGGCAGGACACAGTCTATTTGTTCTTGAACATGATTTGGCCTTAAACATCACACTTGAAACATGTATTCTACATATTTATCTGGAGGCCACTAACTTTTTATTTTACAGCAATTCTCAAATGGTTGAAAGATATTCCCAGCGAATCAATGCTTTAACAGAAAATGTGTCTTTTTAAGTTTAATATGTAAAACTTATAGATCACCAATTATAAAAGTTATAGATACAAACATTAAATTTAGATTAATACAGAAATGTATAAATTATAATAAAAAGCACCATTTCCTAGAATTAGGTGAGGTCCGGGATGTGGTGGCCTAGACCTTTTATCCAAGCATGAGGCATGCAGAAGCAGTTTGATCTGAGTTGGAAGCCAGCCTGATCTACAAAGTGAGTTCCAGGACAACAAGGACTAAACAGAGAAAGCCTGTATAAAAAACTGAAAAAAAAATTAGCTTGCTTTCATAGGTACAGTATTTCAACAGGTCATATATACATTTATTTTTCTGGACTTGGATCATATTTCCATAAACAGTATCCTTGGCATCCAGGTTTTCAGGAGTATGGTTCTAGGGAGCTTTTCATAACTGCATCAGTGTTGATGGAGTTTCTTTTTGACATTGATGACCTTGAAGAAGAAAACATTGAGGTTAGATCAGTTGAAATGTAGATGGTTCCACACTTCTGTCTACATTCCTACGAACTAGTCAGCATGAGTCACATCCCCTTTCTCACTCTGGCCTATCTCTATAATAACTCTCTGTCCTTACAGTCAGCTTTCTTCCCTAGTTTAGACTATGAAAATAACTAGTCACTCCTACAGGCTTGAGCACAAAGCTATAGTGGAGAGGAAACTGCTGAGGCACCTGGGCTAAAGACTGAGTTGCAGAGTCTCACTGAACTGCAGGTTGGGTGGAGGGTGAAAAGGCTTTGCTGGTGCAGCTGCCATGGGGAAGGTTTGGAACTTTGCCTGATGGTCTGAGAATGATGATACTGTAAATATCCGGGTGACCCCTTTTATTTCTTCTGTTTCCACTGTAATAGTGGCCTTTAAATAAAAGTGTAGAATGAACCCCACACAGTGTATGAGTATGACAAGGATTGTGGATTTTAGCATATTGTGGTCCGATTCGCTCATGGAAGCCTTGGGAACTTAACAATTTCTGTTCATGATCCTCTGCAACAGAATGTATTTGAATGTTATAGATGAAGACCCCAAGTTCTTTGTGTTTTAGTCTTTGGTAAATTTGAAAAATCAGAGAGTCGGAATTTGAAAGAAACATCTTAACCTGATTCCTACCAAATTTTCTCTTTATTTTGATAAATGAGATGGTTTTTATATTTTAGCTAAACAGATAACAACTTTTTGAGTCTTTCTGAATTTATTTTCTTTATTATGATTTAAAAATCCTTACTTAAAATATAATGGAATAAAGTTTACTAAATATACAAAGATTAATTTGCCCACAGTTGCTGGATTTTCTATGCAATGCCAAAGTCAAATTTTACTAGAATATTAAAAAAATATGATTCTTAGGAAGAATCGTATTTCCCGGAGCACATACCTGCATGTAACTGTGCCTTACAGACTTCAGCTGCCATGTGTCTTCACTTGAGGACAATTCAAAGCAGACAAGTCGAAGTTTATTGCCTGGCTCACACTTGATACTGGTCAGTCGTCCATAGACGACCACTTCCATTTTCCCGGTATCATCTTCTATACCATAGTAAATGAAGTTATTCCTCTCAGTTTTCTGAAAAACAAGTTTACTTTTATCCTTTTGGAAATGTGTCAAAGCTTGTCACATTGATGAGAATAAAGAGTGTCAGCATAAAGCTGTTCCTGACAAGGCAAGTATGACACTCAGGTTTAGAATCACAGGCACAAGGGCCAGTGAGATGGCTCAGGGGGTAAGAGTAATGGTGTTGGCAAGTCTGATTGCCTGGGTCCATTACCAGGACACATGGTAGAAGGACAGAACTTGTTCTTGGATTTTCTCTTCTGACTCCACAATAGTTTCATGGCCTTTGTGTTTCCTCTCAACCCTCCCCGACAATATATAGAAATAACTGAAAAAATAGAATTATAGGAACAAAGGAGATTAAGATGTTTAGGTGAGCACATCGGTTTTTTTTTGGAAATCACTCTGGAGGTTTTGTGAGCCTAGCCTTTAATGACTGAGCCATGAGTGCAGCCCTTAGAAGCCACTGTTAAGTTTTACCTACCTGAAGACTTCATCTACTGGGTGTCTTTAGGACAATGAATGTCTTACTAAATACTAGTGGTAATATATCAGAATAGCTAAGGTTTCCTAAGGCTCACAATCAGAGATCAAAAATAAAAAAAAAAATAAGGAACAAGATCCTTTTAATTACAATTGCAGGTTTCTTAGGTATCTCAGGAGGTCTAACAAGAAAGGCCTCACTGTGAGTCTGAGAAATACTATTATAAGTCTTATTTTTACATTTATTTTAATTTTTATTTAAAATAACATTACTTTCAAAGAACATGTTCTGATCATAGTTTATCCTCCCCTACCTCCTCCTAGATAATCCTCTCCTTCCACCCTTCCAACTCCATACCTCCTCTCTCTCTCTCTCTCTCTCTCTCTCTCTCTCTCTCTCTCTCTCTCTCTCTCTCAAGAAAACTGACAGGTGAATAGAGAAGACAAACCAGCAAGAATAAAACAGAATGAGGAAACTAGCAAATATAAAAAAGAAACAGAATGAGAAACAAATAGACACACACCTTTTTAAATGGATCACGTTTGCTCAAATCTGATATCAATTCAATCTATTACTTCTTAATATTTCAAAAGTTAAATTTACAGCATTTAGTCCTGGTATTTTAGTTTGTGTTCCACTTAGTTTACTTATTAATTGTGTAACCAATGTAGCAACATAGTCAAAAACAGCATGATGAAAGTAAAAAGCCGTGGCCGATTCATACACAGTGTATTATGAAATCATACATTGAACAAGCATACTAATGAATTGGTGCATTGTTACTTAAACAAACACCAGAAAGTCACAGATTTCCTTTAATATCTTCAATTTCTTTGTGCCTCATTATAAATTGTGATATTAAACCAATCTGTTAATCTCCACGTTCTCTCATTATTTAAAATGTTAGTCATTCCTTCAAAAGATCTTGATAAAAAGAAAAGAATATGATAATGAGAGCACATTAAAGAAATAATCCTAGCATGTTGGACAGGGCTTCATTCTAGTGCAAAATAGTCCATTTGAATTTTTTTTATTGTCATCATCTGTAACTGTATCTAGGCTATGGCTGACTCTGTATTTACAACCGAATTGCCAAGAATATGGGTAAGGAAGCTTTCAAAGTAATAAACTCTGAAAGGAAAGTGTGTTATAAACTGAACAGTGTCTGGGAATAAGATGGCTATAGATGGATTGTCATAGCTGTGAAAATGCTAAAGCTTGTT
Source organism: Cricetulus griseus (assembly GCF_003668045.3). Lineage (NCBI taxonomy): Eukaryota > Metazoa > Chordata > Mammalia > Rodentia > Cricetidae > Cricetulus > Cricetulus griseus. The sequence continues at coordinate 19,417,977 of NC_048598.1, read as the reverse complement.
GATGAATCCCTTTCTAAACAATTTTCATGGTGCTACCTTGAGGAGAAGAATGATTAGAAATTATCCCAATACCCACAGTGAGTAAACCTTAGGCAACTCTTTCTGAAAAGAAGGGCAATTACTTGCTGTGTTAAGTAACCTGAGCAAGTTAAAACCTAAAGTCAGATTGCAGAAGAAATTTTACAAATAATGCAATGGCTTACCGTAAATACCATAAATTCTCCATTCACATATGTTCCTTTTGTTTGTGAGAAAAGATCCTTGATTTTAGGAGTTGCATTGGCTCTTTGCTTCAGTGCATTTGAGATAACCATCGTTTGGTTAACATTCACATCAGACACACAGGCAGCTTTGTGTATCTCCAGAAATCCATTGGCACCAAAATAATCGGATATTGAAATGATCTTTTTTGGAATGAACTTGTCCTTTAGGGTTAGGTCAAAAACCTTCACTCTGAAGAATTCAGTCTCAGTAGCCACTGTGGCATGGAACATCCATAGGTCTTTAATCAAATCATAAGTAAATGGTTCTGTTACTTTCAACACCATCACTTCTTTGGGTCCTTGCTGATGTCCTTCTTCCTTAGAAGGCTCCTTTGGTATGTTCCCTCTCCCTAGTGTCTGCATAAAACACACACATGATAAACATAATTCAGGCAGATCACAATACACAAATCCAATGTGTATAGAGTTGAGGACATCTAAACAACGATTGCCATAATGTGAACTAGATAAAGGAAGAAATGGATATTTACCTACTGATTCCATTTAATACTAATTTTATCTGGTAGATAAAGGGATTATACTTATAGTTGTGGGGAATGAACCTACAGCCTCCAATGCTCTATTCAAGTCTCTTATCTAGGATCATTTTGAAGATTTCAATTACAAAACCTTGACTAAAAAGTCAGAGCTTTCTGGTAAAGGGTTAGGTAGGCATCCCCAGGAAGATTTCCCTTAAATATTGTTAATCAGAAAGGGTTCAGGCCAGCAGCTATTCTTTTTGCATAATAGCAGGCGCGGAGGAGAATCCGGGAACAGATAAAATTCATGAAGTCATTTTAATTTGATCACCTGACTCCTAAGCATCCTATTACATTTCTGAGTATCAGAAGAGTACTTTGGAATGTAAGAACTCTGTAGAACTGAAAGAGGAAAGCATGGTGGCAGTCGTGGCTAACCTGGGTACCAGCACAGAAAGGCAGCTATAACTGAGAGCAGTCTCTGAAATCTGACTTCAAAACAGATAGACTTCACCCTGTGAGTGGTAGGGTTTAACTCAGATTCTTGATATTTGTGTGATAACACCAGGAGGCATATTTCCAGTATAACCGGAGCAGCGATTCAAAATATGAAAACAACACCTTGACAACAACTGCAAGGTGTAAAATTAAATAAGAAAATGTCTCACTATATTCCTTACACGTCAGGTGATCACTGAGTCAGACATTGTCTTAATAGAGTAGAACATACAAAATATTTTCAAGTTGAATGTAGGGAAGGATCAGTAACTATACACAATAAAAATGAATGATTATTTATATAAAATTTTGTGTGCACATAGATTAACTAAGAAGCCTTTCAACTTTGGGCTAATCTCTGTCCTTATATTTTGAGAACAGAAAGTCATTACCCTGTATGGACTGCTCTTTGTCGTTGCTTGAGGCACCAGAGAAGACCGAAGACTGCTGGATGCTGGTGTTGGACACACCCGTGGAGACAGGAGACTGCTGGATGTTGTTGCTGAAGGCATCTGAGGAGCCTGGACATTCCTAGAGGATTTTTCTTTAGGACAAGGAAGGGCCTGCCCACTTCTGGGTGCTACTACTCCTGGAGGCACTTGAGTGGTGCCCACACTCTTAGATCCTGTAACTGGAGGAGCATGAAGAGGATGGGTAAAGTTGGCTGCTGCTCCTGGATGCATTTGAGTGGTCTGGACTCTGCTTGTCTCTATTGGTAGAGGCACCTGAGGAGCTGCAAGACTCTTGGATGTTGGTGGTGGAAGTACCTGAGAAGTCTGGAGACTACTAGCTGTTGTTGCTGGAGATGGCAAAGCCAGGAAATAAATAGGTACAGTGTCTAAGGGACCTGGGACCTTGGTATTCCTGGGTGCTCTTACCGTAGCCCAGTTAAGAGTCTGAATGTCGCTTGATGGTGCTCTTAGAGGCACCTGAGTGGTGCAGGCATTTCTGGACACTGCTTCAGGGAGTGTGTGGGGAACCTGCACATTGATGGAGGCTGTTGCTGGAGATGTCGTTATGTCCTGGGCTTTTCTTTTCAATGTTGCAGAAGGAACTCTAGGGGTTTGGACACTTCTGGGTGCTAATATTTGAGAACTGGGAGGAGCCTGCATGCTATTGAAGGCTACTGCGGTAGGTGGGCAAAGATTCTGGGTACTGCTGGGCACTGATACTGGAGACATTTGAGGAGCATTGAGAGAGCTGGACACTGTTTCTGAAGGCATGTGAGGGACCCCCACACTACTGGATGGTGTTGCTGAAGATACACTAGGAGCTTGGACAGCACTGGACAGTGTTAGAGGCACAGGAAAGTTCTGGTGCATGCTGGAGTTTGATGCTGGAGATATTGGAAAAGTCAGGCTAGGTGGTCCTGGAGAACCATGAGACTTTTTTGAAGTGAAGCCTGTTAATGGAGGTGCACAAGGAGTCTTGATGCTTCTAGAAGCTGTTGATGAAAGTCCCTGAGGAGACTGCAGTTCACTGGCAGCTGAGGAGATGTCATTTGCTGACAATTCTTGAAGCTGGTGTTTTTTCTGGGGAACTTCTGTGGTTATAGTACTATGATTTTTGATGCCTGTGTTTTTCTGTTTCTAAAGCAAATTAGGATTGAGATATTGTTTAATACAGTTTAATGGTTTTTTAAAAGAATGCCAAGAATATCTTTTTACTGTCTCTTCTGAAAAGATTAATTTTACCCTGTCAGCTTTCTCCTGGGATGAAGGAAGCATTTTAGAACATACTGAAGTATTTCTAACACCTAGCTTCCACCCTTCCTAATAGACATAGACATTACAACTTCTCTAACAAGCTAGGTGCTGAATTTTCATTGGTCTGAGACAGGATACTAGCTGAAAATATCTTACAAAACTGGTCAAATATTATTTGGTTTGGTTCAACTCTTAGTTATTTTCTGGGAAATGAAGTTTATAGTAAAATTGGCTATTTCTGTACTTTTCTTCATGTAAACTTTCTAATCCATCAACTATTCAATCCTTATTTTGCATACAGGGAGCCCATCCCCCCACAAACACTTTCAGGTGATGTGACTGAAATTGTGTGACAGGTACTATAAAAAAGTGGATTTTGGTGGAAGGGGATGCAGCTCAGTTGGTAGAGGGCTGGACTAGCATGCCTGAAGCCCATTTGGATTCATTTAAACCTTTGTTTAGGTTTTTAAAATTGCCATAATTCCAGTTAAACAAAACTTTTACACATGTGAGAAATCCTTGTGCTTCAGGCAACAGATCTAGTTATGGTCTTCATCACACTTTTATAATCTTAGAACTATAAAATTTTAAAGATTATAAATTTTCCTTTAAAAGTGAAGTTAGTATGCAAACACATTTGTGTAAGTGAATTGGCCCTTTTATTCCTGTTATCTTTTTATGTTTTTGATTGCTCAAGGTAAAAGTCTCCTAAAATGCAAAAACTGCTATGAAGCTAATGCCATTCAAGTTAGAATTATCATTAACTGTAAACTATTTTCCAAGATTGTGTACATTTTGAATTATATTGTTGTCATCATTTATAAAAACACTTAATTAGATGTGGCTAAGGAATTACCATGCTAAATAATGGGACTCAACCATTTATAAAGACTAAATGCTAGGCACATCTAGTATTCAACACAATTGCACTGTGTAGTAAAATAAGATTTGTGTAAATTCCAGTCGGGATTTCAACATACTTGCCTGATTAGTGGAGGGTATATGTGTATACTAGGGTATGAGAGTAGATGAGGAGTTATTTCAAGGTTATGGTCATTGTAATTATATTAAGAAGGCATGGAAATGGGGACAGGATGTTGTTCCCTTTGATGAGGAATGGCTGGAAAGGTTTAGTCTATGCCTGGAAGGATCTGAAGGTGATTCTCAGCAAAAGTGACCATTACAGTTATACAGTACTTGGTTAGTGAGTGGACAGGGATAAAGACTTCCAAGCGGGGAAATAGCATGTGTCAAAACACCTGCAGAATAGAAAACAGAATGGTGACAATAACATCTGAAGTTAGATCACTAGCGAAGGGTAAAGGACTGAGAAGAAACTGGGCAATAGGGATTGATACAGTTTTCTGTTTACCCTTGTTAGTCTAACCAGTACTTTCTTCTGAACCCTAAGCAGAAAGTTTGTTGTTAACAATAGAAATCATTTCATAAATACTTACCTTTTCAGTCCCATGGAGGCTGTGATACTTGGTTAGATAACTTAACGAACTATTTAATAATATAAGGATAATCTTTGTAATTGGTAACCATTGAGATATATTTCCAAGATTGTGGAGAGTCCAGTGATATGCTTGGGAAGGGGCAAGTCCTGGGAATAGGAAAGTGGTACCTTGTTTGTGGAACTGCTGGATGGTGTTGGTGGAGGCTTTTGAGGAGTCTGGAGACATCCTTGATCTGTTTGTGTGCTGCCTTGTGAAGGTTCTGGAAGTTGAGTTGTCTCCTGGGTGAGCTTCTTTTTATTGCCACCTTCAGATTTTGTGGGTATTTTTCTCTTTTTCTGAAAGAACCATGTTTATTTTTCTTTATTGACTTTCCCATGTGTGGGAAATTGAATCGCTGGCTTTATACATGCAAAGTTGTACTTTTCTATACAGTTTTATCCCCAGGCCTAAAAATGTCATTAGTACTAAGCAAAGAAGAATATTTACATGACCACAAGAATATTTCTTTTATTACTGGATTCTAATTATATTTGTGTAACCTCATTCTTAAAATCTGGATTGCATAGTGTGGATGTTTGAATAATAATGTCCTGCATAGACTCACAGAAGTGACCAACAATGCTTGGTCACCAGGGATTGTCAGCATTAGGATGTGGGTCCTTGTTGGAGTAGGTGTACTTTGTTGGAGGAAGTGTGTCTCTGAGGTTTCAGATGCTTAAGCCAGGACCAGTGTGTCTCTATCTTCCTGCTGCTTGGAGATCAAGATGTAGAACTGTGGACTACCTCTCTAGCACAATGTCTGCCTGAATGCTGCCATGCTTCTCTCCATGACAATAATTGACCAAAACTCTGAATACAAGGAAGTCTCAATTAAATTTGTCTTTTGATAAGAGATGGTATAGTCATGGCATCTCTTCAAAGCAATATAAACCCTAATTCAGAGATATGTGATTGTCTTGTAGAGGAGTAGAAAAATCACATCTATCTCACCCTATTTATCCCTGTGGTGTTCAAAAGTATTTGGTGTAGAATTACAAGCATCATATTAGGTTTTCTGTTTGTAAATCCAGGTCACAAGCTACTGATATTTCAGTAAATGGTCTTCAAAAAGCCACATAGGGATTGTGTGTTTGCATCATGGGGGGTTACACTGTACTAATTAGATCACACGGTAAATCTGGCACAAAGTGAATGAACTTGCTGACTTATAACCCTGTTCTCACTAGGACCTTGGACTAAACAGATAGAGTACGACATCTTTCTAAGGAATTAAGAAGGTAAGGAACTCGAGTAGAAACTTTTTGGTGGGAGATTGGGCACTTTACCTTTAAAGAGTCTTTATTATTGTTGGCGTCATCATCAGTGGGAAGAGATTGGGAACTACTGGGTTCATCTTGCTTTGCTTTTTTCACTGCAGTCTTAGTTTTTTCTTTCTTTTGCTTTTTAACTACAGGGATGAAGAAAACACAATAAATCCAGGGAAATGGTTAAGATGGCTGAACCTCATTCAGAATTATTTCATTTTCTTTGTAAAAACTGAAATTAGTAATTTATTCCATTTTCATTAGCGATTTTACAGAAAGTCAGTGATTTCATGTTGATTTTAACAAAACTCAATCCTTCAATTTTACCAATGTAGACTCAGGAGCCAGATGTTTGAGTGAAAGCCTAGTAGCTCACAGAGCCATAGTAAACACCCAGCTGACCTTCCTATTTCACTGGTGTCCCATAAACCCCCTTTTCCTATACTGTCTCAAAGCAAAATCTCTCAAACCCAGTGTCCCTCACTTCTACTTCCTGTCCTTCTCTCTCACCATCCTCCTGGCTTCCTCTTGCTCTCTGTTTTTCCTTAGTAATCATATGTTCACTTCCTGTCAGCTGGTTGCTTGCTCTGCCTCTTGACCTAGGGTTGACATTATTTAATCCTCTTTACAATACTCAAGCAGAAATCTGTTGGCTTAAGTGTGTGAGCTAGGGCTGAACCCGACCAAACCTAGAAAGATTTTTTTCCAGGTAAATAATGTAATCTCTGGGTGTACAATGTGATCAAATATCCTGCCACACTTTCAAGAACTATTTCTTCTGTACTCGTGTCTGTGTGTTCAGCTTCTCCATCTTGGGAAGTTCTGTTTTTGTCAGTACAGACCTGACACATTCATCTTATCCCCCAGACTGATTTAAAAAACATGATAATTTTATGATAATAGCAATAAGTCAACTTCTAAGCAGTATCATTCCCAGTCATAGAAAAAGAGAAACAATTTTTATTTGATATTTGATGTAACCAAATAATAGCATTGGAGTTTTACTTCTATATTGGGAATATATCTTTCTACATAATTCAGGGTATTCTTAATCTGCAGGTCTCCTTGAATAAGCCTCCTTGTGCTAGATTCTCAGGTCAGAGTTGTGTAACATTATGCCCAATATTTTTTAAAACCAGTGTCTTTATAAAGACAACCTTCTTCACATCTCTAAAGTACAGACTTCTACTTAAATATTAGATCACATTTCTTACCAAAAAAGGAATTAATGAAAGGGCAATATTTTTAAGCATGTGTTAGTTTGCTCTATTTAAAAGCTTTAAATGATTTTTTAAAAAGTTTACTTTATCCTTTTTTAGTTTTTCTATCATGTTGGGTATTCTAATCTCTCTTGACAACTGATATTTATTTTATTTACATCCAAAGCAAAAGATGTCTACCAGAAATATATCACATTTCTTTATAAGAAGGGATTTCTCAAAATCATTTTGTTGACATCTGAAAGCTTCCACTCCTATAGTTTCTACATCATACAATGGGAAAGAGACCTATCATCTCTGTTTACTGCAGGAAGCTAGAAAATTTGGGGTGGGGAGAGAGCAGAGAAGGGATGAGTCTCCTGTGTGCTCCCTTGTTACCTTTTGCCTTCTCTTTTTTAAGCTTTTTAGCAAGGTCTTCAAGTTCTTTAATGCCTTCACAGACTTTTATCAGTTTGTCCAGTCCAGCATCTTGTGGGAATGTGTCCTCCATTATGTCAGCCACCTGAATTCTGTCATATTCATCTTGCAATTTTTTAGTTAGATTTAGTTCTTTTCTTAATAAGGACTTGATTGTTCTAAAATGGTAGTCATCCATGACCTCAAATCCTTTTAAGAGAACAATTTTCTTGTATTCACTCATTATATATAAAACTATGGACAATCCTAAAAGAAGAAAATGGACATAATATTACACATATATACAGACAATTCCAAAATATGGGCATTCTGCATTCTTTTTTCTTTTCTTTTCTTCTTTTTTTCTTTTTTTTCTTTTTTCTTTTTTTTTTTTTTGGTTTTTCGAGACAGGGTTTCTCTGTGTAGCTTTTGCAGCCTATCTTGGCACTCACTCTGGAGACCAGGCTGGCCTCAAACTCACAGAGATCCGCCTGCCTCTACCTCCCGAGTTCTGAGATTAAAAGCATGTACCACCAATGCCTGGCTAAAATATGGGCATTCTTGTGTGAATGAATGACCCCACTTGACCATATTGTCCATAATGGCAGGTGGGAGAAAAACAGAGTTCAATATAAGCTGTGCTGCAGTGCAAGATGGATGCAGAGCTTCTGTCTTAGTAAACAAGTTTAGGAAATCCTTCCCCATTAGTCACTGAAGGTGACTTAGGCCAGTGGCAGCTGCAGCAGATGAAAAGTGATGGAGTCAGTAATTGTTGCAGTGTTCATAGTCTAGTCTATGATTATTGAAATCTTGTGTCCCTTTCCATCCTTATTTGGTGCTGGAGCCTGTTCCTGGGTATCTGCATGTGGGTTTCTGGTTTGTCTCATTCTTAAGTGCTCTATATGCTAATGGACTGCATCTTACTACAGTGTACCTGGATGAACAATTGCTGAAGTAACACGGCCCATGCTGAGCCACTGAACCTTGTCCACTAGGCTTCCCCTCAAACACCACCTCATTTTAAAATCACGCTCTCCTGGGCTTGTGATCTTTGGGTCCTTTGTGCTCATGTCACTGTCAATTTCCCAAACATCTACATACATTCCAGAGAAGCACCCCAGAATTTATTGGGTGGAATTGTGTCAGTAGCTTCTTGTTTTTATCTTTTCAGCCTTGACTTAGTGATTCTTATTTGTTCATAGACACAGTTTTCTACCTACAAGTTGTACCATGAATTCTAGTTGTTCTTAATAGTAAAAACTCAGAGTCAGCTATCAGGGGATGAAAATTGTAGGATCAGAGAAGAAAAGCAGGCAGCCACTACAGAGTTTTTTACCTCTATGAATGCTCAGACCAAAAGAGTGATCCTCGGGATGCTTCCTCAGACTGCTTCAGATTACCTGCTTCAATTTATGCCCACTAGATTCTGGATTATCAATATATGTTCAGCCTCACTGCTAAAAAGCTAAACACTTTAAATGTTAAGTCTCTTTAAAATGCCTAAAGTATCCCCCAAATTTCAAAGCGTCCACTCTAAAATATCCAAAGTCTCTCTAAAGTTCCAAAATCTTTAAAATTCAACATATCTCAACTCTGAACTATTGCAAAATAAAAAAGTTAAATACCTTCTTATTCTAAAAGAGGAAAACCAGGTCATAATTATATTCAAACCACAGCAAAATCAAAATTCAAGAGTGTAGAAAGATTCTCTGGGCTCTAAGGGAACTTGGCAGCTCCATTTCTCCTCCTCTTCCATCCAAACACATACAGTGATTCTCCTATGCTTAGGCTACCTCTCTCCACACCTGCTACTGTCCTTGGCGGACATCCCATGGTACTGACATCTCAGAAATTCTGGAGTTCCAAATGCACCTGGGCTGTATCTTCACCAATGGAGTTTCATGGCCTTTCACAGTGACAAACCTCAGCTATTCCCCATGACCCCTTCATGCCTCCAAAACAGTGGCAACTGGGTGAGTCTTTCACATTACAAGTTTGGTTGTCAGCACAAGGCACAGCCTTGTCCCCTTCTGGACCACAAATTCAAATTCTATGTACTGATGGTGAGAAGAACCCTTCTTGATCACAGCCAATTCTTGAGTCCCAGCTGACCAGAACCACAGATTTGAAATTCAAAATATTGAGTGGTCTCAGTAGATTCTTTAGGGGATTCTCTGCTTTCCCTCTGAAATTTTCAAGCCAGACCTGTACCATCTGCACTGTCCTCTGTAAGTTCCCACAATAGTTCATCAACCTTTAAACACTCAATAGCTTTTATATCTCAAAGTTACAAATTTCTTAATCCTTCCTAAAACACAGAGTAAGGTATATCACAATAACATCCTAGAAACCCAGTTCCATTTTCTGTCTTAGTTATAGGTTCTATTGCTCTGACAAAACACAATTACTCAAAAACCAATTTGAGAAGAAAGGGGTTCATGTCATTTTATATTCCACATCACAACCCTTTATTGACGTTATTGACGGAAGTCAGAGCAGGAATTTGAGGCTGGAACTTGGAGGCAGGAACCAAAGCAGAAGCCGTGAGGAATACTGATTACTTGCTCGATCCTCAAGGCTTGTTCAGCATTCAGGAACACCTGCACAGGAATGGCACTGCCCCCAGTGGGCTACACACTCACATCAATCAGTAATCAAGAATATGCCCTACACATTTTCCTACAGGCAATTTTGAAGAAAGCATTTTCTCAACTCAGGTATCTCTAGATAATTTTATTTTGGATCAAGATGATAAAAAGCAACCAGAACACACACTTGTAAAGAGATAATATTTTAAATGATGGATTTATATACCAGTAATTGTGTATGGTATTTCTTAGTATTTTGTGTCTCTTCATAGAGCCATAAGTAGCAATATAGAATGTGTTTTGTTCCAAATGCACACAGATGTACACATATCCTCTTTATGTGTATGTAAGAGAGGATACTCATCTGTGAATTTCAGAAAACACACACAATATTTTGATAGATACAGAAGTATGTTTTTCAAATAGTAAATTAACAAGGTATAAAATTCTTCAAAAAGTTTGGAATATTTGAGAAACATAAATGATACAGCAAGAGAGATAACCTTACATAAAAATACATCTGCAGTCAACTTCTAAAATACTTTGTTCAAGTACACATTAAAAACTCTAAAGAGCCGGACATTAGAGGCACATGCCTTCAATCCCAGCACTCAGGAGGCAGAGGCAGGAAGATCTCTGTGTGTTCGAGGCCAGCCTGGTCAACAAAGCAATTTCCAAGACAAGCTCCAAAGCAATCTAGAGAAACCCTGTCTTGACTCCCCACCCCTGACCAAAAAAGTGGCAATCCCTACTTGAGAGAAACACAGGCTTAAAGAACTGGCCAGGGAGAGATCCTTAAAATTCTTACAATGTCTCTATTTCTAATAGTAAAGCATTACAGCATTTCAATCATGTCAGACAAACAAAAAAATTCTAAAGTATATATGGGAAGCCTTTAAAATATTCTAAAAGTAGGCAATAGAGATATATTTCTAATTAACTCTCCCATCAGCACCCAGCATTTTCAACCAGAAAATAAAAAACAATTCCAAACAAGCTAAAACTAAAAAAAAAAAAAAAAATACTTTCAATATAACAGTACCTACCTCACTATGGTTGAGATACTGTGGATAAAAAGACAATGATAAGTTTATTTGTGGATGATCAAAAAAAGATGGACTTGAATAACTGTGGCAATCTGTGGAACTTGGAACTATGCATGTCCATTGTTTCTCAACCTGTGCAATATCAGAATACGAGAGTGCTGCTCCATGTCATTACATATTTTCACTAAATACTATTTCATAGCAATCATTTAATTTCACTACCTTAACCTTTTCCCCAGCCAATCATCAAACCCAACAAGTTCCTTCTCTCTCTCCAGCCAAGATAACTAAAGCCTTCTCATTTCCCATTTCCTCATACTTACATTTAGAAAGCTACTTTATTATTTTTCATAACCAAAATGTGTTTTTGTTGGTTAGACCCCAGAAAGGGTGGAATAAATATGTCTGCCATCTTCCCTAGTGAAGCATCATAAACTAGCTGCTGTGGGTTCACTGCTCTGAGAGCAGCTGACACCAGCCCTGAACCCTCCACTCTCCTCGAAGAAAGCCTTTCTAATTTCCTCTGTTCCCTAATGAGTTCCCACAGAGCTCTTAACTCTACATAGCCGGGGCAGGACTCACCTTCTTGGAAATTTCCACAGCAGTGTCCAGATGCTAGTTTATCTGCAAGGCAAGAAACAGAGATAGTTTCTATTGAATAAGAAGATAAATGAATAAATCTCTCAGATTCTGGACAGTGATGTTGCAATCCCTGAAGTTGCAAGAAGTGCAAGTAGTTTAAAAGCCGGAAGTATCACACTGGTGAGCGTCATTTCCCTTTACTTCAAGTTGTGTAGCTCTGAGTGTCTTGCACGGTGCTCTGCCTGGGGAGAGGAAGACTGCAAAAGACAGGCCTCCTTCCATTGTTCTTAGCTTTTGGTGTGGCTCCTGGCTAGTGAGATTGAAAGGTTTCCATGTTGTATGCACTTCGTTACAATGAAACAAAGGTCCACTGGGCTCAGTTGTTTTCCTTCCATGTCTTCATATGAGGATGTTACAACCTTAAGCCTTCCTGTTCAACAGATTTACCCGTGGTAAGAATCACATTCCTTTGAATAAAAGTAATTTCTAAATGGGAAAGTGTGAGCCAACCAGACACTTCTTTTCCACTCAGTTTGGATGCTGCAGGAGGAGAATTCAGTGTCTATTACCACAAAGAACTGAATGTCTTTCCTGGGTTGAGGAATATCTCTGATGCAGGTACTTTGGGTTTAATCACTTAATAATGCATTTTCTTATTTTTCAATAGTTCCTAAGCCAGAAGATTGTTCAAGCAGAATGCTGCACATTTAGCCTTCAAGTAATAGAAAGGAATTTGACATTAGCTGCTTCTCTCTGGACTACAGTGAAGCTCTGCTTTCTTATGTGGCCAAGTTAATGAATCCACAGTGTCTCTGCATTATTTACGGATAAACATAATAGGTAGTGGGCCTATTTAATGACAATATGGAAACCTCAAAAATGGGAAGTTCTAAACTTGTACTCAGACCAAAGTCCTGAAATATCCTTGTCCTTCTGTGCTATTCTGTGAAGGAAAATAGGGAGTCCCTGTTATGTTGTAATTTTGAGATTTTTTTTTTGTGATATGGGAGCCTCTGAATTCATTCAACCAAGAATTTGGATTTATACCTCTGGATTTTGGTTTTGCCTATATCTTACTGTTCCAATGTCCAGATACTTCCCTTTTGGAATCAGAAAGTATGTGCCTCACTTTTTATTTTACTGGAGTCTAAAAGTACATTTAGGATTTTAAAGAGACTTTGGATTTCTATAACGTGTTGAAAAATTTGAGGAATATGGAACTTTAAAACATTGAACTGCATTTAATACTGTATTGGCATGAGACTCTTAGGGAACAATGAAGGAGAACTATGATTTAAGAGTGATGCTTTCAAGTGAGAATAGAGCACTATGGTTAAGTGCAGCTGGAGAGTGTGGGGGCAGAATAGTGGAGGGAATATGTAATTAGAATAGCTAATTCTAAAGAGCTTTCAAAATGTCTTATGGAAACTACTACCGTATATACTTTATAAAATAAACACATATTCGTATAAGAAAGTGCTTAAATGAAGTATGTTCCATATAATGAGTAACAACGATCCTTCTAGAAATCAATTACTAACAAACAAAAATCCTAGTGTCAGGAATAGGTTACTTTGGAGTTGTTGATTGCTGAGGTCCCTTAACATCTCCCCAAACACACACACACACACACACACACACACACACACACACACACACACACATACACACCCCAAGCTATTGCCACTGCTCTTGGTTTCCTTCCAGATCTTGATAGAGACACCACATACATGTGATCACAGAACATGGAGACTCATCAGCTGCTACTGACCTTGAAGCTACATTCCCACTTGCTAGTTCTATGGGGCTGGAAGGTGCTATGCATGCTACCAGCACAGAAAAGTAATCTCCAATCTTACCCCTTCTTTGTGGGAATCCTTGAAGAAGACGAGGAAGAAATAATTGAAGAGCCAGAGGTGGTGAATGACTACAGGGACATGGTGTTTGCCAAACACAATGGCGCATGTATGATCATGTGAACTCAGAGCTTTTGTGGCAACATAATAAGTTTAAGCCAGACTAAATCCAAGCAAGCAGTGAGAGGGAGTGGACACAAAGTCCCATAACCAGCTAAGGAGTTTTTGGCACTTGATAGTTGCTGGGAGGTGGAGAATCATTCTTATTAAAGGCATGGGCCATGGTTGGTTGATCACAAACTGTACTTGGTGAGTTTTAATGATAAAGGAAGATAGAGAGTTGGATGGGTAAGAAGGTGAGTATGTATCTGAAAGGAGTTGTGGGGGGTGAATATGAGCAAAATACAGTGTGTTAATCTCTCAAAGAACTAAAAAGTGAGAAAGGAATCAAATACAGTTCTTTCTTAATGCAAACTAAAAACTTTATTAGGCACACATAAAGACTTGGTAGAAAAAATAAAGACCTAATTTTTAAAAATGTGAAAAAGGAAGTGCATAACATGGTCGGGGAACTGGTGAAAGACGATATACAGATTGTTGGTGTAAGATGGAGACATCCCACAGTGAAATGGCCGTAACAGAAGCAGAACAAAAACCTGCTGATTACCAGACCACAGCAAAGGACCTAAGCAGTCCAATAACAACTTCTGCGAAATGTTATTTAAGATATGTACTCTTAGGTTGTTAATCAAACATTCTTTAACAGTGGAGAAATACAAAATTAACTAGAAACTAAAAACAATCTTGTTTGTCTACATTAGTGGAGCCTTAATAGTATTGAAGGTAGAAACTCTTATCAAATACCAAAGTATGATAAGCCTTCCCATCCTAGAAGGAGGTAATAGTTTTAATTATGGATTTACCTACTAATAATTGTGCATTCTATTTGTTATTATTTTGTTCCTTCACATCTCTGTAAAATCATGCAATATGTTTTGACACAAGTGTACACACACACACACACACACACACACACACACACATACACACACAGTATACATTCAATGTCTTTGAGAGCACACATATCCATTCATTTGAAAAAAATCAAAAGGAGAAACCACAGTCAGTGTATCAGTTACTGAATGAATAAGGTGAAAACATCTGTAAAATGATTTAGAAAGTTTGAGCAACATAATTGATAAACATAGCAAGATGTGTCTAATACAGGTACAACTCCCAAACTGACTATTGAGGTATGTAGTCCAAATGCACATGGAATACTATGAGTAGGGCAAGAAAGCCTTCAAATCATTGTAAAAACAAACAATAGAAATACATTTCTATTTAATTATACTTTATATCCCCTGCATCTTATGACATAAACCCAAAACTAGAAAAATATAGCCAATGAAAAAGAACGACTTTCATGATGACAGAATTTTTTCCCAGTGACTAAATATTATTTTTACTATCCTGTGTGAAGGAGAGAAAAAGAAACTACTAAATATGCTTAAAAAACAGAATGTATTTGAACAACTATGTTTGTGAATCTTAGAAAAATTTTACTACACATGTCCGCTGGCTTTCATGCTGTGTATTATTAGGATATTACTAGATAACAAAGCTCCATGTGCAGATGTATTTTCCACTCAATTATTTCATGGTAATTTTTCATGTCCTTAGCTTGTCCTTTACTCAGTCACAGGCTACAGCCACCCAGTTTCAGCTAACTCTCCAGCCAAGATAACTAAAACCTTCTTATATTTTTCTATGTATTCATACTTAGAAAGTTTATTTTACAGTATGTAATAATCAAAATGCATCTTTTCTTGCCTCAAATCCCAGAGATAGAATAATAATGATGTCTTCCATCTTCATGCATGGATCATTAAAAACTAGCTACAGGGTTTCACTGTCTTTAAGGCAGCTGGAACCATCCCTGCTCCCCCCCACCCCCCCACTGGAAGAACCACTACTGATCCCTCCTGTTCCTGTGGGTTTCACAGAGCTATCTATTTCTTACATAAGGACTTACCTTGCCAGAAATTTCTCAGCAGTGTTTAGATTGTAGATCCTCAGCAAGGCAGGAAATGGGCTTGTCTATCTTTTGTAGGTAGAAAAACCCACAAAAAGTACACACCAGGGTGTTGGAATCTCATTAAATGCTGAGAAAATGTGGTATTTACAGAATAACGGGGAAGAGAAGGAAACTGGTTAAACTAAGTTCCTAACTTGAACAATGCTTAATGTCTTACCCCGTGCTATCTCTCTGGGGAGAGCTGTGATGAAACAGGACTCCTCCCAGCAGTGTTCATAGCTTTCGATTTCCCCAGCTTTTCCACTAGAACAGTATGTTTCCTGTTAATAATGTAGTTTCCAGGAAAAAAACAAAACAAAATACAAAAATAGAGCTTTTCTTTACTCAGTTTTTTTCTCTTATAAATATAAGAAGGCACAAATCCCAACCCTGAGCCTTCTTATGCAACAGATTTAAATGTGAGTCACTGGGAATCTTATACTCGTTTGAATAAAGGTGAAATCACTAAGAGATGAAAGTGTCTCAGTCAGCCATCTCACCTTCCTTTTCTGTTCAGGATGGAAGCAGTCAGGGAAACTTGTTAGATTCCTCTGTTCCTTGTACTTGCTTGCACACTTCCTAGGTAGGGAAAGATCTGTGTTGAATCACTTTTGGGTTAAATTCTTTCCATAGCACTCCTTAATTTATTAATGGTTCCCAGGGCCTAGCTTTCCAGAGCATAATTTTACAAGAAACACATAACTCCAAATTAAGCTAATTAGAAAGTAATTTGCCATTAACTACTGTCTGTATTGTAAGTAAGCTGTCTTCTTTCAGTCTAAGATAATGACCCCTTAGGCATCCATTATGGGAAAACACAATCAATCACAGGCTTTCTATGTCACACTGAACTGAACTATCTACATAACACTGGCAATACTGAAGTCTTGATAACTTATGGAAAAGCTATGAGGCTTCAGAACCTAAAACAATTCATGTTAAGGATAGCGGATGGTGTAGGGAGACACCGTAACCATGCCTCCTAAGGGCTGGCTACAGGTGTGCTTAACCACACCTGTCAGGGCGTGGTCAGGTGGTGTTCAGGATGACGCATGGGGGGTTTCTGAGGTGCGGGAGACATGTGGGAGCTCTCTCTCTCTGGCCTCCCTAGCTTGCTGCCTCTGGGTATGCTCTGGCTTGTGCTTGGCTGGTATTATCTGAATAAAAATATCTTAACCTACGGCCTCACACCTCAGGATGGTGTCTGTACTATTGTTACACCAAGGCTTGGAACAAATGACACCAAGCAGTGGAAGCTAGTTTGAGAGCTTTAACATTAACCCAAAAATAGAGTAATGCCATGAATTGTGGTAGTAGAAATGGTAATAATCAATGGTAATGCCATCATCTGGCAGGGGTCCATTTATTTGCCTGTGTAGAAAAGATGAATGTACATTTTCTAAATGCTGGTGTTTGGCAGCTCTTGTATCCCTCTGTATTTCACAGTCCATGAGGTTGGGAAAACTTTCATTTTCTGATATCTTCTTCAAATTCTTTCATTGTGCAAATGTTTCCCTTCCTTGGTTATTGCATTCATTGTAATTTTTAGCCTGTTTTGAATAGGATTATTTCCTTCTTATGTTTGGTATTCTTAATATGTTTGTCAATTTTATACAGGAAATCTACTGATTTATTTATTTTACATAACAACCACAGTTTCCCCTCCTTCCTCTCCTCCTGTTCCCTCCCCTCCCTTCTATCCTCCCCTGTCCACCCCTCCTCTGTCTCCATTCAAAATGGGTAAAGCCCCCCATGGAAGGCCACAACAAAGCATGGCTTTTCAAGTTGAGGCAAGACCAAGCCCTCCCCCCTCCCTCGTATCAGAGGGAATAGGTTCCAAAGAGCCAGATCATAATCAGGGACATGTTGTACTCCCACTGCTAGGGGCCCCACAAAAGACCAAGCTACACAACTGTCACTCACATGCAGAGGACTAGGCCAGTCTGATGCTGACGCCTTGGCTATTGATCCAGAGTCTGTGAGCTCCTGCAAACTCAGCTGTTCTCTGTGGATTTCCCATCATGATCTTGACCCCCCCTGCTCACATAATCCTTCCTCCCTCTCTTCAACTGGACTCCTGGAGCTCAGCACAGTGCTTGGCTGTGGATCTCTGCATTTGCTTTCATCAGGTACTGGATGAAGGCTCTGTGATGACAATTAGGGTAGTCATCATTCTGATTACAGAGGAAGGCCAGTTCAGGCACCCTCTTCACTATTGCTAGGAATCTTAGCTAGGGTTGTCCTTCTGGATTCCTGGGTATTTCCCTGGCACCAGGTTTAATCCTAACCCCATAATGGGCCCCTCTGTCAAGATTTCTCTTTCATTATTCTCCCCATCTGTTCTGTCCCCAACTCTGCCAATCTAAACCCTCATGTTTCCATCACCCCATTCCCTACCCTTTTCTTTCCCACCCCCAATTTACCTAGGACATCTCATCTATTTCCTCTTTCTAGGGAGATCCATATATGCCTCTGAAAGTCCTCGTTACTAAGCTTCTTTGGGGCTGAGGAATTTAGCCTGGTTATCTTTTGCTTTATATCTAATATCCACTTATGTGTGAATACAAACTGTGTTTGTCTTTCTGGCTCTGCATTACCTCACTCAGTATGACTTTTTCTAGTTCCATTCATTTGCCTACAAATTTCATGATGTTATTGGGGTTTTTGTTTGTTTGTTTGTTTGTTTGTTTGTTTTCACCGAGTAATACACTTGGGTAGATGTACCATATTTTCTTTATCCATTTTCAGTTGAGGGGCATTTAGGTTCTTTCCAGGTTCTAGCTATTATGAATAATGCTACTATGAATATAGTTGAGCAATTGTCCTTGGTATGATTGAGCATCCTTTGGATATATATGCCCAAGAGTGGTATTGCTGGGTCTTGAGGAAGATTGATTCTCAATTTTCTGAGAAACCACCATAATAAAGAAATCTACTGATTTTTATGAGTTACTTTTTTATTCTTCTATTTTCTGAATGTTTTTATCAGCTATAGGAGATTTCTGGTGAGGTCTTTGGCGTCTTAAATAGAGTATCATCTGAAAACAATGATACTTTGAATTCTTTTTTTCCCTTTTATTGAAAAGTTTTCCCCACTAATTTTATTTTATTTTACTACCAGTTTTATTTGGTTGTACTCCAGGTCCCTGGACTATCTAATCTCTGGTTCTTGGTCACCTAAGCAGTGTCAGGTATGGCTTCCAATTTGTAGAGTGGACCTTAATTCATATCAGATATTGGTTGGTTATTCCCACAAGCTTTTCACTATCATTGCATTAACTTATCTGCTGGTTTGTCTTGTCCAACTTCAATGTGATAATTTCCATTTTATCCTATTATAGTTTAGTTTTATATTTTAGGAATAATGGAAAAGGGAAATAGATTTTTTTCATATAATATATTCTGATTATATCCCTTCCCAATTCTCCAATTCCTCCTCACCCATCCAAATCAATTCCCTCTTCCTGTAGTCTAGCCAGAAAATGAACAGACATCTAAAGAATGATAATAAAATAAAATGCCACACAATAAATTAAGAATAAACAAATTGAACTATGACAAAATAACTAAACAATAAAAAAAGCCAAAGAAAACGTGAAAGAAACACAGACACTGAGACACACACAGGAATTCCCTTAAAAAAAAAAAAACCCAAATCCATAAAGTGTGGAAAAGAACTGTAAGACAAAACAAACAAAAAATCGTGACTTAAAAATATGAGACAAAAATGTTGTTTGTTTTATGTTCCCCATCTACTGCTGGGCATGGGCACTACCCTTAGGGATGGCTAGAATATAGAATGTACAAAGAACACAGAAAATGTAACATCAACAACACGAATAACCCAATTAGAAATGTATGATAAAATCCAAATAATTGAGAAATACTTTTAAACATGTTCAACATCCTGTGAAAATGCTAATTAAAGCTTCTTTGAGATTTAGTCAGAAGTCTAAATTAAAAAAAAATAAGTTGGCAAATGCTGGAATGGATGTTGAGAAGGGGAAACACTCTTTGCTGTCAGCATTGCAAGCTAATGAAATGTCTACAAATCAGTGTGTAGGTTCCTCAGAAAAGCTACCACATATCCATCAATACCACTTAGGCATATCTGCTAAGGTCTGTGTCCTACTCTAAAGATACTTTTCATCCATTTCATTACTGCAGTCCATTCACAATAGCCAGGAAATGGAAATATCCTAGGTGTTAGTCAACTGATGAATGGATAATGAAAATGTGGTACATTTACGTAGTAGAGTATTATTCAGTTGTTAAGAAAAATGAAATGACCAGCCTGGTCTGCAAGAGCTAGTTCCAGGACATCCTTCAAAGCCACAGAGAAACCCTGTCTCGAAAAAAAAAAAGAAAAGAAAAAATGAAATGATGAAACTTGTACATAAATTGGTGAATCTGGAAATAATCATTCTGACCCGATCACAGAAAGATTAGAATCATGTTGCACCTTATTTAGATATCAGCATTGAAACTTCAGATTCATGTGTTTCATTTCTAATAACCACAGAGGTCAAGAAATTCATAAGGGTTCATGGAGGAATTGAGCCAAAGTTTGCTTTCTACCACCTACTTCAGGTGGCTCACAATGACCCATAATTCCTGGTCTCTGGGCACCTAAATTCATGTGTCTATACCACCCCTAACATGTATATATAATTAAAAATAATAAAAATAAAATGAAAAACATCCTTTTGCTAAAACAAATAGTATTCCTTTCAAGAATTAAGTGTCCCTGTGTTTGGTAAGAGAAAGCAAAGTCTCTGCTTTAAATGGCACATCTGTATCTCAAACCCTCCTCCCAAAACTCAGGGATCTATACAAGAGGGCACAGAGAGATTGTAAGAGACTGAGATGTGGATCACTATAGTGGTGCAGAGTTTTCCTGACTAAACAGGGAAGTTGCACAGGTGAACTCACAGTGGCTGTGACAGCATGCCCAGTGCTATGGAAGTTCAAGTCAGACAAAACACCATCATGGAGATGGGTGGTCCTCACGCAATTCCAGCCCTAGCTGAGGAGTTATTAGTAATTGATAGCAACAAGAATAGCAAGAATTACTTTTCTTTAAGGGTGTAATGCCTGGTAGGTTGTCCATGCCCTATTGGATGGCCAAACCCTGAAAAGTTTGGGTACTAAGACCATCCAGGGCTATACTGATTGGATGTTTTTAAAAATGTATATGGCTGCAAAGTGGAATGGGTATGGAATGGAGTGTGGAGAAGGAATTTGGGAAGGTGGAGGGGGTGAATATAATCGAGATATAGTACATGGATTTCTAAAAAAAATATAAAAATATGCTTAATGTAACACAATGTCATCAAGAAGAGGAGAAAGATGCATGCATGTGTCAGCTTTCATGACATCATAAAAATAAAACTCAAGTGGGAATTTTCTAACTTTGCTCCACTGACTGAAAATTACTAAGAATTTGTTACAAATTCTTCAGATACATCACGATGTTTGTGGATCAATTCTTATCAGGGCTACCATGGCTTCTCCTTTCTTCCTTTCCTTATCTTAGCATCTAGTCCACTTGAGAGACTCTCAATAGAGGGCTACAATGCTAACATCCAAGATTCCATTTCCACAGTGTTGTACAAGACTCTCACAGTTTCCTAAATGTTTATGTGTAATATAAATGTAATAGAAATGCTGGGTACTCAGACCATCACAGACTGCCTATTGCACTCTGTGCCAGGATTCCATCATCCTACACTGCTTCCCTTTTTAAAGAGGAGATCATCTCTGTCTATACTAGGGGATTGAACAGCCACTTAAATCACTGAATTTGCTAAATTAACAGTTGGGTAGGTTACTTCTTTTGAAAACCCATAGTGTGGATGTAATTAAAAATTATACAAATGGCATAAACAATAAAAATGGAGTACTGCCTGATGAGTAGAACTTTGCAGGGATGCTCAGAGCAAAGAATAGTTTGCTTAAGTTATAAGATTTCCAAGAAGAAAATACAGTTTGTGAAACGCCTAAGTAGAAGCAAACATGATGCATTAAACAAATGTTATGTGAGTAGTATACAGAATGAATAAGCATAATAGACTTGAGCAAATGGTGAACCAGCTGCTATGTGCACATATTTGCACTGCACAGCTATGCCCCATTTTCAGAAAAGCAACTATAATAATGAAACCAAAACAACATGATGAGAGCAAAGAACATGATATGATATAGAAATGAATACTTTGCATTGGTATGGATTTTCATTTATTGATACAAATTTAAGGTCAATTTTGTACATAACATGAATATAGCATATTTCTCTTCTTATTTAGCTATTGTGGTTATACAACTCTTTTAAAATGTAATGTATAGTTACAATTCAGATTGTAGTCACCTATAATAGTCAAAATTTGTGTTAGATTTTCTAGATATACAAAGATATATTTCAAATGGATAGATGGTCTTCAAACCTATCAAAGACATACAGAATGTGGCATTTAAAATGGTTTAAAGTTTTCATGACAGTGAGACACAATTGCTCATGGCACACTAATTACATCAGAGAGGAAGATGGGCACTGAAGAAACTCGTTATGGAGTTTGCCTTTAATATGGCAGAAATAGCCATTTGGGCAAGAAACTGCTCTTGCCTAGACTATTGGACTGTATTCTGTACAAATTGGATATGCAGGACCCACAGGAAAGTGACTACTGAACTTGAAAAAGCAAGATGGGACCAGATTGGTAGGAAAGAAAATCTAGCTACAATAAAGAGGCAAAAATAACCTCAAGCTCATCAACCATCCTTTGAAGAATTAGAATATTAAAATCCAAGTAATACTCCATATATGCATTTGAGTCATTTTGAAGTTTTGGGTAGATGAAATGAGATGCTATTTTGAGCTTTTAGTTATAATACAGGATATGATGCAAAAATATAGGAAAAGATAGCATGTTAGTTGAGAGAGTATGTTTCCCAGTCCTCATGAGGGCTGTGCTCCACAGAAAACCTCAGAGTTCTTTCCTTCCTGGAGCAGCTTTGGAATCTTCAGAAATGTAGGCATCAGAATTTGTTTTGTTAAGACTAGGAAAACAGATTATTAAGTCTCTCCAGAGACTGAACTGTAGGGTATTGTGAAAGGCTAAATAAAAAGATGATTTGAGAAATAACAAGGATTGAGTCATTCAGTGCTGATAAGAGGTAGTTGATTCACATGCTAATCTAGCACTTGTTAGAATTCATAATGCTAAGGAACTGCTATGTATGCATGCTATCAGAGGAGAAAAGTAAACATCAGTTTTATTTAGCTAAGAACCCTGAAAGCATCAACCATAATAAGCCTAGCAATGTATTCCCAAATGTACAATAGTGGCATAAATATCACTGGAGTAACCAACCACCTTCTTCTTGGGTTTAAGGCTCACATCACAAGATAAAGCCCACACTATTATCCGGTACAAGAACCTCGGTTTAGACAGTTATACATGAAAGGAGAGATCAGACTTTTGTTATTCTGCCAAAGAGACATACTACTACAGTGACTACTAATGACTTATGGTAATTAGTACAAAGATCCACAATGGTCAAGGTGTAGAGAATAAGAGACTATGCAGTGCTTAGCCCTAAATGGAACATCTATAATGCAAACCCTATTCACACATGACAGGGACCATTTTAGAAGAGCAGGCTGGTGTGAGGGATCTCTGCAAACACCATAGCCAGTAGTGTTGATCCAGGAGAGGTAAGAAGGAGATTGAGTTGAATAAGACTCAATGGCCTGTGTTGTTTCAAACTTACAGATGGATATCACGTAGTTTATTTCAGGCATATTAAGCAGAGTACAATTTGGAGAAAATATCCTGGTGATAATTGACTTAATCCCATAGGCACAACAAAGCTTAAGACATGATCATGTTAAATCTCTGGTTGAGAAACTAGTAAACAAGGAGGACCCTAAAAGAGACAAACATTGTCTCCTGGAGAAGGGGAAAGGGTCACGATCCCCTGAGCAAATTGAGAGCATGGGAAGAGGTAGGAAGGAGCTGTGAGAATGAGAAGGGAAGAAGAGGAAGTCATGAGGGAGCAGAAAGGTTGAGTCAGGTGTAGATTAGAAGAAAGGGTATGTGATAGGTAAGGTTTTAATTGGGGGGGGTGGTAGGGGAGGACGGGAGGGAGAAGGGAACTGGGATTGTCATGTAAATCAATCTTGTTTTGAATTCAAATAAAAAATGATAAAAAAATAAATCTCTGGTCAAGTACAAGCGACATCTTCCATAAAGATGGGTTCTGTAGATTTACTAAGGCATCAGGCTCAGGGTAAGCAATGCTCATCAAAAGGGTTTCAAGGAGAGAGTGCTAGAGGTTGAGATAAGAATAAGAGTCTGGCTAAACTGGTGTCATCTGGTCATGCAGATAACACAGAGGTCCATATCCATTCCCAGCCTTCTGGGCAGAAAACAGTTTATACACCTCTTCCTTTGAAGAGACAACACTACATGTTTAACCTTTCTGGATCCCCTAGTGCTTGTCTGTGAGGACAAGTACCTAAATGCTTCCCAGAAGCTAGAAGAGTGTAGGAGCAAAAATGGATGGATGAGTATAGGAAACAGTTTGACATATATAACAGGAAATTAGCACTTATGAACATCCAGTGTTTGTGAGAGCATACACAAGACATGGAACTTAAGCCAGACAAAAGCCCAGTAAGGAGAAAACAGATTAACAAAAAATATTACCCCTAGCAGAGAAAGAGAGCTATTTGGATTAGAGTGTGGCTTCTGGTAGACTGAATATGCTCTAGTGTATGACAATAGCTAAGAGTACATAGACAAACTAAGTAAACAGAAATCACTCCTTAAATAATGTAGGCTGGGTATAGTTCTCAGAGAACTGAGGAAGTAAAAACAGGTGAAGTTGATCAAAATTTAAAATACTATTGCCAGATGTATTGTAGTTTATTGTACTTGATAATGTTGGGAAATGATTTTTAACAGTTTTTATCTGGATGTAAGATAGGGGAAGTTCGTTTTTATATAATGATTTTTATATCTAGAATATTAAAAACTATAATATTTTGGTAATTTTTCAGTGTAGTTTTGCATTTAAAAAACAGAGGAACTGCTGGTCAGATACAATAAAGAATCCAGAAAGCTGCTTTTGGATAAAAATAAGAAGCAAGGAAGTGGAGAAAGGAGTTTATTCAAACATATTTTCCCAAGAAAAATCATTTTAATAGGGCAAATTCCATATTCATATTAAAGAAAATCCTGCTTCACATCTTAAAAATAAGGAAAATCCAGATAATAGGCTAAAAGGAAAAGAACTAACCTACAAAGTTTCTAAAGAGAGTCAAGGATATGATCTTATATTTTTTGAGTCTGGAAAAGACTTCTCAGATAAAAACAACAAAAATTGTGAGTTTCATTGAAAGTGTTTAAAGGAGGACTGAAATAAACTGTATCAGTTGGCATTCCACCAGCAATGAGCTGTCACTTGTTTTACTGAACTTAGCTGTTCAGGCAGATTTAAGATGAAATCTCAAAATAGTTTTGATTTGTGTTTCCCTGATGGCTCAGAATGTTGAACATTTCTTTAAGTGTTTCTCAGCCATCTGAGTTTCCTCTTTTGAGACTTCTCTGGTTAGATCTTTACCCCATTTTTCAATTAGGGTATTTGTTTTCTTGATTATCTAGTTTTTTGTTATATATATATATATATATATATATATATATATATATATATTTGGGTATCAGTCCTCTATTAGAAATGGGTTGGTAAAAATCTCTCCCCATACTGTGGACAGCTGCTTAGTCTGAATGATGGTACCCCTTTAAAAAGAAATTTTTATTATGTCTACACAAGAGAAATTAAATTCAAGTGTTATTTTCATAGAAAAACAGAATAAGAAATTTTTAAATGAAAATACTTAATCACAAATCAGATATGAAAACTGTTAAATTTTTGAATGTAATGCTAAAGCTATTGTTTATTTCCAATTGCTTGGTGTCTCTATTTTAAAATCTCCACTGTTAAAAGCACTGAATTGGACTTGTGGGTAGCCACTTCCTTCTTCATCTTTTGGGTTCAAATGGCCAGTGGGTATTTTCTTCTTTTTCCCAGCCTTGGTGACCTTGAAAGAGAAAGTAAGAGATACTATGAGATTCTAGCAATGGAGCTAAAGCACTGTTTATTTTTGTCTAGTCATCATCCTTGTCTATTGGCCTCAGGGGCCTTATATGACCTTGAGACTTTTCAAAGGCTATTCATCTTCTTCATTGTATTGCCTTATTTGGAGTCACCCCTTTCCAACTATATGGTCCTTGAAGAGAACGCTCTTCATACTCAACATGACTTTATCTGAGTATGTTGGATATTTCCATATGTAGTAGAATTAATAGTGTCAATCCACACTTTGGTATATTTTCATGACATTTCTATTTCTGAGACCTTTCTCTCTTCAGTGTTTACCCAATTAAGAAAATAGTACTTACTCATTTCTCATGATGTGCTAAACACTGTGATAACTCATAAATATATAGGCATTTCTTCCCTTAAAGTCCAGGTAAAGAGCTAAACTTTCCTCAGTATCAGCCAACCCCTAATTGCTGAAGCTGGCATATATTCACTATTCTTTGGATTATTTCTTCAATATCCATTTTTTAAAAATCTTCCCCATAGAAATGAGTACATCATCTCAATGCTCTCCTCCAGAGACAGAACTATCTATGTAACACACTGAAAAGTTCATGTTTAAAATCCTAAAGAAAAAGTCAATTTCCTCTTTGGTAAATCTGACCCTGTATTCTTCCTACCTTAATGAAACTGTGTTCACCACACACCAACTTTGGCTGCTTGTCAATTGTTTTCAGTTGAAAGCAGAAGAGTCGAAGCTTATCTCCTTCCTCACAGTTGATGTTGTACCATTTTCCATTCCCTATAACTTCTATATTTCCTGTATCATCTTTTATTTCATAGACTGTGTTCTTTGGGTTCACCTTTTTCTGCAAAAGTAAAATTAATGTTTCTTTTCTGAAAGTTATCACACTCACAATTGTTATACATTCAAAAAAGTTTTTTTTTCATGACAAAAATCACAGGAAAATACAGAACCTGTTAAACACAATCTTACAGGTATCTTCGGTGAAGTCTTCCAAAGAATTTTCTTTTATTACTGCAACGATGTACTTTCTTTATCTAGAGGATTTGTTAGGACAATAAATGTTCCTCCTCTTTTCTACTACTCCCCATTATTCCTCAATAGTCTGGATTCTCCATAAATAACCCTGATCAATCTCAGGAATCAGAACTTTGGGCAGCCATCTTTGTATCTTGTGCTTATAAAGGGATGAATGGACATTTGCTCCCACTGTTCATTCATTTAATAAGTTATTCACAAGTATGGATTTAAAAATAAGGGGGCTTTTAAAAGAAGATGGCTAAAAGCCCTAAAACTGTCAAATTTTATAAAACATTTGTTGAGTTCTCCAAGGTTGTCATTTTTAGAAAACTGAATCTTAATACCGCAAATTTGTGGGTTGATGTATCAATGAGATGTCTATATACATTTTTTCATTTGTAAATGAGAAAACTAGATTTTTCTTGCCTTCCAAATATCATTCCATACAATAATTCATAGTTGCAAAGCTCTTCAAAAATAATTAGCTGATTGAATAAGATATAAGAGTCAACACTGAATGGTTCAACCTACTATCCACAGAAAGAGTAAATTAATTCTATTGAATGGTTTTGAATTTGCGCAGATGTCACCCATCCCTGTCACAATCAATATTTACCCTTGTTCAGGGAATCTATAGAAACAGAATGTATAGAAAGAAAATAACGAATGTTGTATAGTTTAGTATAGCTTTAAAAATTGAGACTGTTGGCATGACTCTGACCTGTGTCCTGGACCACTTTTTCTCATTGTTTTGTAACTAGCAAAATAAAGATTTTTGGTAAGTCATTTTCATAGAACTCTTTCAGAGAGATCTTAGGAAGTAGGAAAAGGTCACACACTCTATTAAGATTACTCTAATATATGGGATGAATTCACCTTCTATCACTAGCCAAGACAGAGTCCTGTGTTACAATATTGTCATTAAGCTGTCACTGGAAAGTTATCATATTTGATTCCAGGTGTTGGTGGAGAAAAAGATAGAAACAAAATTTCGGTCCTTACCATGTGTAATGTAAATAACCCATAAACCAGTGCTCCAGCTGCATACTTGTGAATATCAGAAATCTTGGGAGTTTGATTTGCATTTCTGATAACCTTATTGGGGACTTCAATCTTTTGGCCAGGACCAGCTTCCATCACAGAGGAAACTTCATTTATATCTAGGGTTCCTTTGAGCTTGAAGTAATTGGAGATTATGATGACATTCTCTTTTGTGAACTTGTCTTTCAGGTTGATGTTGAAAACTTTCACATGGAAATACTGGTCCACAGTAGCCACTGTAGCATGAAACATGTTCTTCACTCCATGTTCTGATGACTCGTACTCAAATGGGTCTGTTGCATTGAGCACCATCACTATCATGGGATCCTTTATGAGAACAGCACCTCTGATAGTGCTCTGGTTTGGGTTCTGTGTGTTGTGGAACAAATGCAGGGATATAAACATGTAAATTCAGCAGCAAATACAAATTAACCTTCACATGACATAAACCTCAATCTCAACATTGGTCTTAACAGTTTTAATGATATACTAATTGCCTGTATATATTGTATATACTTATTGTACTCACTGCACATGGTTTTTCTTATATTAGTAATACCCTTCTTTTGTATTAGACAAAAGGGGGAATTGTGGTGATATATTGTTTATGATCTAATAAAGCTACTGATGATCAGAATGTAAATCTAGCCACAGTCATAGAAGCTGGGCAGTGGTGGCTCACCACTTTAATTCCAGGACTCAGGAGACAGAGGCAGATGGATCTCTGAGTTCATGTCCACCCAGGGCAACATGAGAGTGAATCAATTTAAAAGAGAAGCAGAGCTCATGCCTTTATTCCCAGCACTAGAGACATATATCAGATAGTCTCAAGGCATTCAGTCTTGGGCATTCAGTTTCCAGCCACACTGAGGAATCATGGAGCTAGGATTGTCCGAGCCTAGGCAGATGTGAGAGCTCTAGGCTGACTGCTTTGCTTTTCTGGTTTTCACCTTGAACCCCAATATCTGTCTCTAGGTTTATTTTATTTGTGCTACATTTTAATATATTTGTAGAACTGTGGATATGCTAAAGAGGAATTCTTTTTTATTTTTTTAAGTTTCTTTTTTATTTAAATTAGAAACAATCTTATTTTACATATCAATCGCAGGCCTAGGCCCTCTCCCATGTGTCTAGACTGAGAGAGTATCCCTCTATGTGGAATGGGCTCCCAAAGTCCATTCATACACTAGGGATAAATACTGATCCACTACCAGAGGCCCCATAAACTGCCCAGGCCTCCTAACTTACACCCATGTTCAAAGGGCCTGGTTAGGTCCTATGTTGGTTTCCCAGCTATCAGTCTGGGGGTCCATGAACTCCCCCTTGTTCAGGTCAGCTGTTTCTATGGGTTTATCCAGCCTGGTCTTGACCCCTTTGCTCATCACTCCTCCCTTAAAGAGGAAGTCTTTCACTGGCCAAAAGTCTAATGAATTAAAGCAATGGGCTTGAGCCACAGAAGTTTGTGGACTCTCACTGAAAAGCAGAACTCAGCATGAACTCAGCATAAGCTGTTTAGAACAATTTTATGAAGTACTTAAGTGAAATTATCATTAATCCAAACCTATCCTTTACTCTTATGGCAGAAGAATATAAAACGGGAAAATTAAATATTGTTGAAATAGAAAATGTTAAACATAAAGCATACCTCTGGACTATCTGGGGTTCTTATGAAGGTACAAATCACAGTGTATCTCCTCAGGAGATACCAATCTGCTGTAATCAAATAACCAAAAACAACATGAACTGGTCCACAACCACCTCTTTTAAATAGACACTGGTAGAGTCATGCCCTTAAATATGTTTAGAGATTTTTCCTCAACAGCAGGGATTTGTAAAACTAGAAAGATATTAATAGACATCTAATCTCCTTTCTGAACAGTGTTCTGAGCTTACTGAGTAATACTCAATAAGTATTTCAATAAAGATAAGATTGCCTACCTGTAAGACAAAATACGCAAAGCAATGAAAAGATATGAACTTCATAGATTTGCATATAAGGAAATAACATTGTTGTTGCCACAGACCCAATGGAATGAAAATAATCAAAGCATTACGTCACATGCAGTCATCATCTATTAGTGATTGGAGCTCACTTGTATCTGATTTTTTCATCAGTGTAACCAACTAGTATAACATAAAATCAATATAGCTAGTGATAGTGATAGGTATATAAGTAAGTAAATAGCAGCGACTAGATTAAATGAACAAGAAAGTTGTAGGATATGCACAAAATAAATTAGTAGGCTATTATGAAGGCCACAAAATGACCCTTAATGGACACATTTCAAATACAAATATTGAAAGTGGAGCTGAGTTTGTGGCAGTAGGTAAAAATGTCTATAATGAACTATTCACAAAAGAAGCACAATACTGATGTAGCCATTGAATATTATATGCATTTTAACTTAGGAACTTGGAAGGATAGCCCTGGTATGTTAAATTAAAAAAAACAGGTAATAACTACTGTAAGATATTAGAATAAAAATTTTCCCACATAATTACAAAAATATCTAAAAATACTAATTTTAAAATTTAAAGACTTTAGAAACTTTTAAATTGTTTTAATGGTAAGGTTTGGATAAGTAAAAATTGCTTATGTTTTTGCTTAACTGGATGAATATATTTCCTCAAATTAAAAAAAAAAATGAGGGGGGTAAAGAAGGAGGGATAGAGAGATGAAAGTGAGAGTCCAGAGAATGAATGGTGATAATTTTGTGGTTTTCCTTCTGTGACAAATCATTTGTTTCCTTAGGTGAGTACTGAGAAAAAATAAGAGGCCTCAATCATCCTATTTGTCACATGTTATGAGAAATATTTGAAAGTCTAATGTGAAGGTAGTCTGACTTGGAAAGGATAAACATGAAATAATAAATTGCAGCTCATGTTTCTGATGAATGGACACGTTTCCTAAATTTCCAAAAATTCTTTAATTTTCCTCACCTTGTATTTTTCTACCAGAATTTCTATTTTCTATTATTTTTATTTAAAACCTTTTCATATGATATATATTGACCATGATTCCCCTCCCTTAGCTCCTTCTGGATCCTCCACCCTTCCCACTCTTTTGTGTTCTTTCTCTCACTCTCAAAAAATAAAATGAAAT
Organism: Cricetulus griseus; assembly: GCF_003668045.3. Classification (NCBI taxonomy): domain Eukaryota; kingdom Metazoa; phylum Chordata; class Mammalia; order Rodentia; family Cricetidae; genus Cricetulus; species Cricetulus griseus. The sequence goes on along the minus strand of NC_048598.1, from coordinate 19,387,209 downwards.
GAAAAGATAGAAAATACAACCAATCAAAACAGAAAAACAATTCCCCAATAAAACAAAATAGCTGTTCCTGGCCATGGAGCCTGCTCTAGACTATGGTTGACTATCTCCATTGGAGGAAACTGATGTTTCCTTTTGCTAGTCTCAGGTTCTTGGCTGTTTTAGCAGAGTCTGGTGGTGGTTCTATCTCAGCAAGTGGACCTTAAGTCCAATCAAAAAGTAGTCAATTACTCCCATTTCATATACATTATCATGTTTTTGTGACCTCTAAGTCTCACAAGACACTGATCAGAGCCTTAACTAGATTGCACAGATCTCATCTATCCTTCTTAGCTATACTGATTGTCATTTCTACATTTCTGGAAATCTCAGGTCTGTAAGTATCTATAGAAAAAAATAGGGCAACCATAATCTTACAATACACAGTAAACCTGGGAAAGTCATTGGTTATGTGTCATATCTGGTAATAAAACAAGAATATTGCTGGGTGGTGGTGGCACATGCCTTTTATCCCAGCACTCAGGAGGCAGAGGCAGGTAGATCTCTGTGAGTTTGAGGCCAGCCTGGTCTACAAGAGCTAGTTCCAAGACAGCTTCCAAAGCTGCAGAGAAACCCTGTCTCGAAAAACAAACAAAAAGAAAGATGAATGGAGAAAAAGAAAGAAAGAAAGGAAGGAAGGAAGGAAGGAAGGAAGGAAGAAAGAAAGAAAGAAAGAAAGAAAGAAAGAACAAAACAAAAAAGAATATTTTATTCAGGTAAGTGCTGTCCATTGTTAACCTTGTGTGGATAGGGCTTCTGAAAGGATATGTTAAGGATAGAGCAAGATACCCACATTAAAAATCAGAGCATGGATGTGTTCACACATTTACAGGCTTTCACACTGGAATGAATATAAAATATGCCAAAAATTCTGAAGAAGTACCCCTGATTTGTGTTAAAGAAAAATTATTAACATGTTAGTCGTATCAAAGGAAGAGATATGGGATAGTGCAAGAGAAGAGAAACAGAGCCCAATGCTATTGACACATGTAAATGCTGGACTCTTCACCTCTCTCTTCCTGCCTCGGGTCAACACTCAACACAAGCCAGGAAAGTTCTCATTGTCAGAAGAAATACCAAGTTCATTAAGTGTCCCCAGGGCAACAAAAGATTATGGTTCACCTATATTTCTATGTCTGTTTCTGTCTTTGTATGATGATCTGTCTCTATCATATCCAACCTCTGTGTGTTTCTGATTAATTAAATGCCAGTGACAAATGAGGGACATGGTCAAAACATGAAGATCTGATTCTAATATTTTGACTGAAGAAATAAAAGAGAGGCAGAAAACTTGTACCTTAGCCAAAGAAGTGTTGGATGGAGCCGAAGATGAAACCAGGAGACCTGGGGACTGGCATCTGGCTGTGCCTTCTCCAGGACAGGGAAGGTGATCTGGCCCCTCAGACCTCTTGGTCTTCTTCACTCCAGTCTTTTCTTTATCCACATTTCTTCTTTTCTGAAAGTATATCCATTGAACTGTTAATGAGTCTCAGTATCAAGCCAGTAGAGTGTGTCCTCATTATTAGATACTAGATTTATTATGCCTGAATATTTTGGGAACTTGAAGGAATGACACCCACCTTCTTCTGGCCATGTCTAAAATACGATCATAAATACTCATAAAATATGTATATACATGTTTAATTAAATAAAGGGAGAGGAAAAAGTTACATACACAATTTTCTATTATTAACCTATATGGTAGAACATAACTGAATTCGAATTTGAAAACTAGGTCTTGTGTAAACAAGGAACAACCATTGTTCTACCTCATTTTCAAGTATACAACATCTCTAATAGGAGTAAACACATATTAATGCCACATGATCACTTAACATGAGTTTTATAAAGCTTGAAGATAAACTAAAAGAGCAATGAGTATTTGATGGACAGAGGAGGGGAAGAGGCACTTTTGCTGCACCTGTGGACTGCCAGCCTGCTACTGTTCCTCAAGCTCACCTGAGCTGTGGATGTCTCTCCTCCATCAGACGCTAAAATGTTGCTTGTAGTTGACGTAGGTGTAGCAGGGTTTGTTTCTTGCTTCTTTTTTTCCTGTGTGTTCTTTGGTTTTACTGGGATAGGTATAATTTTCATTATAACAAATGCAGGAACAAAAGAGCCCACATAAACCAAAGTAGAGGATCTAGGAACCGTCTATTTTTCCTGCCATTTCCTCTCCACTGTGTCCATTCAATGTTTATTCCATTAGTAGGGACACACCACTAAAGACACAACCTTACTCACTATCTCCCATTACTTGATATTTTCCTGACTTGTTTCCCTATAAGAAAATCCTTCTTGTCTTGAACCCCGTATACATCAGCCAAGCTTTATTCATTCCCATTCTCCTACGATTCTCTTAAAAATCCAAAATTTTATCATATCAACTAGTCATGTTTTGTGTATGATACACTCAAATCTTAGAAACCAATGAGAGGAAATCCGGTCCAAACTTGTAAAATGAGATACTAGAGTGTCAGAGCTTCCTCATGCTAAATTCTGGAGTCAGAGTTCTGTACCAGTATATCTAATATTTTTAAATCCACTGACTTTATAAAGAAGAAATTACTCTTCATTTCATCTTTAGGACACAGACTTCTACTTAAATATTAGATTACATTTGTTGCCAGAAAAGATATTAAATAATGGGTAAGATTGTTAATTGAGTATAACATTTACTCTATTTACATTCTTTAAATATTTTTTCAACTTTCACTTTATCATTTTCCGTTTTTTCCTACCATGTTGGATGTTCTAATCTATCTCAAGAACTGCTTTTTATTTTATTTATCTCCAATGCAAAAGATGTCTACCCTGAAATACATCAAGTTCCTTTGTAAGAAAGGATTTCTTGAAATAAACTTTTTAACATCTGTGATGCTTCAACCCCTATAGTTTCTCAGGCACACAGTGGAAAGGGGATATATCAACTCTGATCATTGTATGGACCTAGAAAGTTTGGAGAGGGTGGAGAAGAGTTAAGTGTCCAGTGTGTTCCCTTGTTACCTTTTGCCTTCTCTGTTTTAAGCTTTTGCACAAGATCTCCAAGTTCTTTGATGCTTTGACACACTTCTATCAGTTTGTCCAGTCCAGCATCTTTTGGGAATGTGTCCTCCATAAGGTCAGAAATCTGAATTCTGTCATAATCATCTTGCATCTTTTTAGTTAGATTTAGTTCTTTTCTTAGTAAGGACTTGATTGTCCTAAAATGGTAGTCATCCATGACCTCAAATCCTTTTATAAGAACAATTTTCTTGTATTTATTCATTATCTCTCAAATTATGGATGAGTCTAAAAGATGAAAATGGACACAACATTACACACATACACAGACAATTCTCCAAACAGGAAATTCCTGTGTGAGTGAATAACCCCACTTGATAATGTCCATAATTACTTACGAGAGATAAACTTTGTCACTGTGTGAAATGCACATAGAACTTCTGTATTAATAAACAAGTATAAGAAATTCTTCCCCATTAACCATGTTAGGTGACTTAGGCCAGTGGCAGTTGTGGTAGAAGAAAAGTGTTTGAGTCAGTAATTGTGGCAGTGTTTAGAGTGTCAACTGTGAGTGCTAAAATCCTGGGTCTGTTACCCATTCTTTATGTGGTGTTGAAGCCCATTCCTGGATATCTGCCTTTGGGTTTCTGACTTTTCCCATTCTAAAGTGGCCTATACACAAAAGGACTGCATCCCCTTACAATGCACCTGGAAGAACAATCACTGAAGTAACAGGGCCTTTTCTGAGCCTCTGAGCCTTGTCTGCTAGGCTTTCCCCCAAATGACACTTACTCCCATCCTGTCATCCCTGGGCTTGGATTGTGCTCTTTGGGACCTTTGTGCTGATATTACTGTTAATTCCCCAAACATCTACATAATTTTCATAGTAGCACCATACAATTTATTGGATGGAGTTATGTCAAAAGTTTCTTGATTTTATCTTTCAGGCTTAACTTAGTGATTCTTATTCGTAGACAAAATGTTCTACCTACAAATCTTGCTCAAATCCTCCCCAAATCATTTAATGGTTTCTTTACTTATTAAAAATACTCCTTCCTTAGCCAGAAACTGGAAGCAGCCTAGATGCCCCTCAACCGAAGAATGGATAGAGAAAATGTGGTACATTTACACAATGGAGTACTACTCAGTGGGAAAAAAAAACAATGGAATCTTGAAATTTGTAGGAAAATGGATGAATCTAGAAGAAACCATTCTGAGCGAGGTAACCCAATCACAAAAAAACAACACGGTATATACTCACTCATATGCGGATTTTAGACATAGAGTAAGGATTACCAGCCTACAATCCACACTGCCCAAGAAGCTAATAAACATGGAGGTCCCTAAGAGAGACATACATGGTCCCCTGGAGAAAGGGAGAGGTTCAAGATCTGCTGACCAAATTGGGAGCACGGGAAAAGGGGGGAGGGAGCTAGGAGAATGAGAGGAAGGGGAGAGGAAGAGGGATGCCGAGGACATGAGGGAGCAGAAAATATGAGTCAGGGGAAGAATACACAATAACAAGAATGGAGATATCATAATAGAGAGGGACATTTTTGGTTTACAGAGAAATCAGGCACTAGGGAAATGTCTGGAGATCTAAAAAGATGACACCAGCTAATTATCTCAGCAACGGAGGAGAGGCTACCTTAAATGCCCTCCCCTGATTATGAGATTGATGACTGACTTATATGCCTTCATCCAGCAGCTGGTGGAAGTAGAAGCAGACACCCATAACTAATCACCAATCTGAACTGGAACCCAGATGCAGAGAAGGACCAGTGAAGAGCACCGAGGTCCAGACCACGCTGGTGAAACACACAGAAACAGCTGACCTGAACATCCGGGAACTCTTGCTCCCCAGTCTGATAGCTGGAATACCAGCTTGGTACTGATCCAGACCCAAGGAATAGAACCCAAGGGTTTCTGTGAGCAAACCTCAGAAATCTATGGGACCTCCTGTAGAAGCCAGTATTTATCCCTAGCATAGGTGTGGCCTTTGGGAGCCCAGTCCATATAGAGGAATACTCCTTGAGCCAAGACACACGGGAGTGGGCCTAGGCCCTACTCCAAAGGAAACGAAAGACTCTGATGACACCCTATGGAAGGCCTCACCATCCAGAAAAGATATGTGATAGATAAGGTTTTAGTTGGGGGGGGGCGGGTAGGGGAGGACGGGTGGGAGAAGGGAAATGGGATTATCATGTAAAACAATCCTGTTTCTAATTCAAATAAAAAAGTTGGAAAAAATAAAATAAAAATACTCCTTCCTCATAAAATATATCAGAAATCCTCAAATAATCTGCACTTTACCATTTACATTTATGTTCATTCCTAAGATCATATGTTTCAAAATATACCCCCACTGTCAAGTTGTATGATGTGGAGAGTTTCTTCTTCACTGTTTAGAAAGCCATTCTCACATTTCTTTCTCTGACTCCTTTTCATAATTTTGAAAACCTAAGAGTTAAACGGGGTTCAGAGTAGGAGGATAGGGTAGTGGAAGGAATATAAAGAAGAGTAACTAACAATTACATTTCAAAAAACTAAAATAGAAACTTATGCAAAATAAGCTTCCTAAAATATACATTATACATATACTTTATCTGTCATGTCTATCAGTCAAACTCTCTCTACCTACCTACCTATCATCTACCATGTATCTGTGTATCAAGAATTTACATGAAATTATTTAATAATGGGGTACCAATGTTTCTATGAAACACCATAGGTTAAACAAAAGCCCAGTTTTGAAATGTATTTCCTCTATCGAAGTCATTAGACAGTCAGTTCTCATAGACCCCCCCCAACATATAGCCTATTGAAAAGGCTCTTGGTTATGTGACAGAATTTTATAGTAAGACTCCATTGCAGAAGACACCACATTCTTGAGTCAGAGAACATGGAGAAATCAAGTTGATACTCACCTGGAAGCCTCATCCCTCCTGGCTAGGTTTTCTAATTCTGGAAGGTACTATGCATAATACTGGAGTAGCAAAATAATCATTAATTTTCCTCAGTTGTGATAACTTTGATCTGCAGTAAAAATTAGTCTGGCAAGACATCTTTTTGGTGCAATAGTAGCATGAATGTTGTGGGATTAACCAATTATTTTGTAATTTGACTTAAGGCCTGTATAAATTGAAACCCATACCTGGCACCATTACTAAGACTGAGAACCTGTGACTAGACTACTCATATTCTCTATTTGTGAACCTCATAGTTTATGTTGCTAAATAAGAGTAGAGTTAAACTTAATATTATGTCCGGATGTCTTTTAACCCATAGAAGAGTAATGTGTGAAGAACTAATAACAAAAATTAGAAATTTCAAAAAAATTGCTTTCTGGAAATTCCCAAAATACACCCACAGACTGAGTGTCCTGAGTTGTAGCTCATTCACATTTTATATGCTTCCTTGATGATCTTCAGAGAATAGAATAAATCCAAAATCCTAGACCAATTTATGTTATTTCAGTTTGGGAATAACACCTGTATGGTTCTTAGTGTAATTGGACTTTACTTTCTAAGCCTGTTCATTGCTTCTTCTTCCTTCTTGTTTTTGTTTGTTTGTTTGTTTTGCTTTTTTTTTAAATGACCATTCTCCATTCTCAAAAAACCCAAAGATGAGTGGAATGTCCACACTAGGACACATGACAGGGAAGATAGAGTATTAAGAAAAAAACATATTGTGTAAGTCTTAAGACTTTAAAAATAGATGATCTACATATTCAAGTAGGAGATTAAAACTTATTCTCAATAGTAAAACTCCCTTCTTCAGAGCAGAATTCCAATATTTATACAACATTGACATTCAGATCCCAGAGAAAATTAAAAGAGAAAGTTTTTATTTGGGGTGGTACTTGTGAAGAAACAACTATTTCAAATACAACCAAAATGTGATGATAGATGAATGCTCCAAATGTGCACAGATGCACACGATCCTCTTTATGTGTGTGAAAGAGGGTACTCATCTGCGAATTTGAGAAAACCCATAATACTTTGATAGACACAGCAGTGTGTTTCTCAATTACTAAACAAGGGAAAATACCTGCAAAGCAATTAGAATATTTGAGAAACAAAAATGATACACCAAAAAGATAACCTTATATACATACAATCTGAAATCAACTTCTAAAATATTCTGTTCAAGTACATATTAAAAACACTAAAGGGTAAGTGAGAAGCCTTTAAAATATTCTAAAAGGAGGCATGGGGTGATATACTGTTTATGATTTATTAAAGTCACTGAAGATCAAAATAGCAAAGAGCCATGCAAGTTAGCCATAGAAACCACACATACAACTTTAATCCCAGGACTCAGGATCAAGAGGTAGATAGATCTCTGAGTCTAAGGCCACCCTGGGCTACCAGAGAGTGAACCAGAGTTCACATCTTTAATCCCAGGATTTGAGAGGTATAAAAGTCAGAGGCATTCAGTCTGAGAGCTAGTATCTAGCCATGTTGAGGAAAGATAGCAGTCTGAGTGAATCTGAGGAGCAGTGAAGTCAGGAGAAGTTTGAGGATTGCTCCTTTGGTCTGAGCTGAGGTAGTGGCTGGCTGCTCTGCATTTTTAATCTTCTGCTTGAAGCTTTACCCCGAAATCTGTCTTTGAGACTTTTATTTATTGTGCTACAGAGGTAATAGAGATATATTTCTGATTAAGTCTCCCATCGGCCACCCTACATTTTTCTACCAGAAAATAAAAACAAATCCAAATAAAGTAAAACAAAAGAAAACAAATAATTTTCAAGATGCCAGATATCAACTCACTGTGAGTAAAATACCACTGATATAAAATGTTGAACATGTTGTGGATGTGGCTAATTAAAAAATAAACTTGTACTTGAATAATTGTGTGAATCTGAGTATCTTTATGCTATACATTTCAATTGTTTCACATGCCATGTGATATCAGAGTACTAGAGAGTGCAGCTACAGGTCCAGACATATTTTTCACTAAATACTATATCACAGTAATTCTTTCACGTCTCTATCTTATCTTTTTACAATCAATGATGATATCTAAGAAGTTCTTTCACATTCTCCAGCCAAGATTAACTAAAGTCTTCCTCTCGTGTTTATGCATTTTCTCATTCTTACACTTAAGAGATATTTTATTATCTGCCCAAATCAAAACGCATTTTTTGTTGCCTCAGCCTAAAGTAGTGGTGGAATAAAGATGTTTGCCATCTTCCCTAGTAAAGCAGCAGAACCAAGCAGCTATGGGTTAACGCCCTTGAGAGAAGCTGGCACCAGTCCTGCTCCCTCTACTATCCTCAGAAGAAACCAGTCCTGATTTCCCCTGTGCCCTTGTGGGTTTCACAGAGCTCTCAATTCTGCATAGCAGAGGTAGAACTCATCTTCTTGGAAATTTCTTCCCAAAGCAAGGCAAGAAGTAGGGCTAGTTTTATTAGCGTAAGAGGATAAATGAATAAATCTCTCAGAGTCTCGACAGAGATGTTGCAATCCCTGAACTGTGAAGAACAAGAAGTAGTCTTAAAGGCGGGAAGAACAATGCTAATCAGAATCATTTCACTTTACTTCAAGTTATGCAGCCCTGCAAGTCTTGCGCCATGCTTTTTCTGGGGAGAGGAAGACTGAAAAAGAAAGGCCTCCTCCCATTGTTCTTAACTTTTGGTGTTGCTCCTAGATAGTGAGATAAAAGGGTTTCCATCTTGTACATACTTCTCTACAATGAAAAACAGAGGCCGGCTGACTCAGTTTTTTTTTCTTACATGTCTTCATGGATGGGTGTTCTAACCTTAAACCTCCACGTTCAACCACAGTCTATTGCCAGTGCTCTTGGTTTCCTTCCAGAACTTGATAGAGGCACCTCATACATGAGTGCATAGATCATGGAGCCATCAGCTGGTACTGACCTTGAAGCTACATTCCCTCTGGCTAGCTGTATGGTTCTGGAAGATGCTATGCATGCTACCAGCAGAGAAAAGTAATCTCCAATCTTATCCTTCTTTGTGCCAATCCTTGACAAAGACAGGGGAAAAAATTTAGGAACCAGAGGTGGTGAATGACAACAGGGACATGGTGACTCTGTGTCAGGGTCACAGATGTCTACCAAGGTTACTAAGAAAAGCATGCTAATTCTTCACTTGCTAGTCTACTAACAATAGGTCTGTATCTTAAAGTTGTCATTGGGCACTGCGCCCTCCCTTGTCTGGTGATGGTTTCGCTCCCATGACCTTGGAAACTTGTGTTGCAATGGTAAATGGCTCAGCTCCATATCACTTCCTCTGGGAATGTGTTTTTGAACAATGAGAGAAATTTCTTTGTCACTTCAAGGCTCCTGGAGGAGAAGAGTTTTTAGATAGAAGAAAAAGCTAGAAGAAGCACAGTTCCATCATAAAAACAGTGACAATGATGACAAGAATGGGGGAAACACTCACCTGCTGATAGAGGGAATGTGAACTGGTACAGCCTCTGTGGAAAGCAGGGCAGAGTGTACATAAAGAGCCAGAAATAGAGTTATCATGTAACTCAGCCATACCAGTCCTGGGCATACACCCAAAGGACTCTATCCCCTAATACTTAGAAATTTGTACAGGATCATTCATTGCTGCTCTAATTACAACAACTAGAAGATGGAATCAACCTAGTTGCCCACCAAATTATGAATATGGATAGTGGAAGCATGGCATATATATATGCACAAATGGAATTCTGTGTAGTGCTAAAGAAAAGTGAATTACAGGGATACTATTGCAGTCCAGATACAGGAAAGAAGGCCTAGCCCCCCCCAACCCAAGAAAGTGACAGGCTTTGATGATCCCCCATGGAAGGCCTCACTATCCTCAGCGCGTGGGTGGGGGTGAGTTGGGGGGTCGGTGGGGGGCATGGGAGAATGGGAGGGAGAGGGAACTTGGATTGATATGTAAAATAAGATTGTTTCTAAAATTAAAAAAATGGAAAAAAAAACACAAACTTGATTAGGACCCCCTCTGTTTAAAAATAAAGACTTGATTGATAAAATGTGAGAGAGGACGTGCATAACATGGTCGGCGAACTGATGAAAGACGACATACAGATTGTTGGTGTAAGATGGAGACATCCCACAGCGAAATGACGGTAACAGAAGCAGAACCAAAACCTGCTCATTACCAGACCACAACGAAGGACCTAACCAGTCCAACGGCAACTTCTGTGAAATGCTATTTAAGAAATGTACCTCTAGGTTGTTAATAAAACATTCTTTAACAGTGGGAAAAATCCAAAATTAACTAGAAACTAAAGACAATCCTGTTTGTCTACATTAGTGGAACTTTAATAGTATTGAAGGTAAAACCTCTTACCAAATGCCAAAATATGATAAATCCTGCCATCCTAGAAGGAGGTAATACCTTTAACTATGGATTTATATACTAGTGATTGTGCATGCTATCTGTTATTATTTTGTTTCTTCACAGCTCTCTGAAATTGTAGAATACAGTATACACATCACATACATTTCATCATATATATTCAATGCCTGTGAGAATGCACATATCTGTGAATTTGAAAAACATCAAAAGGAGAGCCCACAGTTTTGTGGTCAATATAGCAGTGTATCAATTATTGAATGAGTAAGGTAGAAACATCTGTAAAATCTAGAAAGTTTGAGCAGCATAACTGATAAGGTTAGCAATATTGCATCCAATACGGTTACAACTCTCAAATTGACATTTAAATTATAAAGTTCAAGTACACATGGAGTACTACGTGAGAGGACATGAAAAGTTTTAAAATATTCTAAAATTTGTCAATAGAAATATATTTCTATTTAACTCTCCTTTGTTTCCCACATCTTAAGACCCCAAACCAAAACCAAATAAAATATAACTGAGCAAAAGGAATAAATTTCATAATGACAGAAAGTTTCTCCTAGTGACTAATTACTATTTTACTGCCTTGTGTAAAAGGAAAAAAAAGAAAATGTTCAATATGCTTATTAAAAACAGGATGTATTTGAACAACCGTGTTTGTGATTCTTAGAAAATTTTTACTACACATGTCCGCTGGCTCTCATGCTGTGTAGTATTAGGATATTACTAGATAATACAGCTCCATTTGCAGATGTGTTTTTCACTCAATATTATTTCATGATAATTTATCCTGTCTCTGCCTTGTCCTTTACTCAGTCACACACCAGAGCCACTAGGTTTCAGCTAATTCTCCAGCCAAGATAACTAAACCCTTATAATTTTCTATTTATTCATACTTACACTTAGAAAGTTTATTTTGCAACCTTCTATACTCAAAATGCATTATTTCTTGCCTCAAGCCCCAGAGGTGGAGGAACAAAGATGTCTGCTATCTTCTTGGATGAAGGAGTGGAAACCAGCTGCAGGGTTTCACTGCTCTTAGTGCAGCTGGAACCATCCCTGCTCCCCAACCCTCCACTGGAAGAACCACTAGTGATTCCCTGTGTTCTTGTGGGGTTCAAAGAGCTATCTATTCCTTACAAAAGGGCAGGACTTACCTCCCTGGAAATTTCTCGGTAATATCCAGACTGTAGATCCTCAGCAAGGCAGGAAATGGGGTTTGTCTATCTTTTGCAGGAAGAAAAACCTCTCAAAAGGTACACACCAGGGTGTTGGAGTCTCATTAAATGCCAAGAAAACGTAGTATTTTCAAAACAACAGGGAAGACAAGGGAACAGGCTAAAGTAAATTCCTAATCTGAGCAGTGCTAGATGTCTTGGACCCCATGCTATCTCCTTGGGGAGAGTTGTGATGAAATAGGACTCCACCCAGCAGTGCTCTTAGCTTTCCATTTCCCCAGCTGGTGAAACAGAACATTTTATTTCTGTTATTAATGTAGTGTCAGGGGGGTGGGGTGGGGTGGGGTGGAAACCAACATAAAAACAGAGCTGCTCTTACTCCGTTTTTTGTCTTTTCTTTACAAATGTAAGTAGGCACGAATTTCAATGTTGAGCTTTTCATATCCCACAGACTGACACAAGGGTCTCTTACACTCATCTGAACGAAGATGAAATTACACAGGGATAAAAGTGTGTCACTCAGCCATCTCACCTTCCTTTCCTGTGCAGGAGGAAAGCAGTCAGAGGGAAACTTGTCAGATTCTCTTGTTCCTCATTTTTGGTTGTGTGTTTCCTGTAGAGGAAAAGATGAACCATGTGGCAGTTTGAATGTAATTGACCCCCACAATCTCACAGAGAATGACACTCCTTTAACATTCCTTAACTTCATTTCCTGCCAGAGGGCAGGGGAAGCCTCCATCAGCATAGAGCTCCAAAGGATAGAAATAAGAAAAGAGAAGAGAGAATACGGATCAGAATCACAAAGAAATGAACGAAAAGGTCCGAAGGAAACCATCAAAAGAGAGAGAGAGAGAGAGAGAGAGAGAGAGAGAGAGAGAGAGAGAGAGAGAGAGAGTGTGTGTGTGTGTGTGTGTGTGTGTGTGTGTGTGTGTGTGTGTTTTCCCCTAGTGTGCTGATTCCATTGGTTCCTTTAGAGTCTTGTGCTGCTGGAGGCTCGACACCCCCAGGAATTTTTAGGGGCAAATTTTTGTCTTAGGTGTACATTTGAAATCCCCAGCTCCACAGTCCAGGCAGATGGGAAAGGGGTACCCCAAACCAGGGAAAGAGGAAGAGGTCCCACCCTCTGCAGAATAGGTAGGTGGGTAAATAGACTGCTGTTGTTGATTGGTGGCACTTCTCTGGAGAAGGTGACAGGTGGAATATTCAAGCTGATTTCCTGAAGCTTCTAAGAACCTTTTTAAAGAGGCAAGTTGGATATGTTATCACTATTATTGTCTGTAGTCTGTATTGAAATCCTTGTGTAGAAAAAGGCAGTAGACTCATGTTTTTGAGTCATAGTAGAAGTTTGGAAACCTAAAGCATTGAAAGTATTAATTTTTTTTTTTGCTTTATCCAGAAGACTGGGTGTAGTTTTTAGCAAAATGAGAAACATTTTTTAAAAATTCTATATTTAGAAAACAACTTTTATTATTATGGTAATAATGTTAAGTGTTTTCCAGAGCAAGATATATAGTTTATCAGATATTTGTTGATTAGTGTCAAAACTCTGAACTTTTGCAGTCTCAATATAACAATAGCATAGAGAGGGGAAGAGATTTGAAACATTTTTTCATGTATCTTAAATCATTTTTATAATAAATTAAACTTTTGTGTTCTCATACCATATATATATAAATATATATATATATATGTATGTATATATTTATATATATATATATTGGTTTTTTTTGGAGACAGGGTTTCTCTGTATTGCTTTGGAGGCTGTCCTGGAACTTGCTCTAGAGACCAGGGTAGCCTTGAACTCACAGAGATCCACCTGCCTCTTCCTCCTGAGTACTGAGATTAAAGGTGTGCACCACCAACACCCTGCGTGCTTATATATTTTAAACACCGTTTTATAACTAAATGTATTTTTTGAATCCTTATAGCTTAAACTTTAAACTTTACATGTTTTTAAATCCAGTTATTTATCAGGTGATATATGTGGTTGATTATTGATTTAGTCATTTGAAAACAAGATTTTTTTTAAACAAAGGAACAGTAAAAAGTTACTTTGAAACCTGTTCAGTGAGATTATTTCTTATTTGGTAGCAACGAAAATTGTTTTTAGACTTGGCTTTAGCTTTAGAAAGCAAGGTCAATGATCTGGTATTTTTCTTATGAAGAAAACTGAGAAGGTAGCTGAAGCCTTGGGAAGATGTTTGTTATGCTTAAAGATACAGCCAGTTAATATCTTTAGAGATCTGAAAAGGAGAAACCATGACTGGAAATATAATCTAAATGGTTTATGTGTCAATTAAAAGGAAAGACACCCATTACCCAGACAGATTACCTTAGTCTCCGGTGGTCTCCATAGTTTTGTTGAGGCTGTGGTTGTAGGTCTTCAGCTGCCATACAGAGCAGCATAGGCCATTGGCTGTCAGATCCAGGTCTGAAATTTCTCTGTAAAAGAGCACCTTGGGGGACTGACCCTGCTGTGACCAGACAAAGCAGGACGATTGAGCCAAAAGTGTACATGGTTTAAACAGAGCCCTGGCAGCAAGCAAAATATGGGGCAGTTTTGTTAACTATGAGAAGCTTAAACATCTTAAATTCCAGGGGGCTAAGTAAGGAATAGATTCTATTAATATTCATCATGGCTATTACAAATAATGCTGCTATGAACATAGTTGAACAGATGTCCTTTTTGTATGAATGTGCTTCTTTTGGATATATTCCTACAAGTGGAATTGCTGGATTTTGTGGTAGGCTGATTCCCATTTTCCTGAGGAATTGCCATACTGATTTCCAAAGTGGCTGTATGAGTTTGCACTCCCACCAGCAGTGGAGGAGTGTTCCCCTTTCTCCACATCCTCTCCAGCATAAGTTATCATTGATGTTTTTGATTTTAGCCATTCTGACTGGAGTAAGATGATATCTCAGAGTTGTTTTGATTTGCATATCCCTGATGGCTAAGGATGTTGAGCACTTTCTTATGTGTCTTTCAACCATTTTAGATTCCTCTGTTGAGAATTCTCTATTTAGTTCTGTACCCCAATTTTTAATTAGATTATTAGGTGTTTTGGAAACTAGCTTCTTGAATTCTTTGTAAATTTTGGAGCTCGGCCCTCTTTCAGATATGGGGTTGGTGAATATCTTTTCCCAATCTGTGGGCTGCCGTTTTGTCTTGTTGACTGTGTCCTTTGCCTTACAGAAGCTTCTCAGTTTCAGGCGGTCCCATTTACTAATTGTTGATCTCAGTGTCTGTGGTACAGGTGTGATGTTCAGGAAGTGGTCTCCTGTACCAATTCGTTCAAGGGTACTTCCCACTTTCTCTTCTAAGAGGTTCAGTGTGGCTTCATTTATGTTGAGGTCTTTGATCATAATAGCCAGAACCTAGAAGAAACCTAGATGCTCCTCAACTGAAGAATGGATAGAGAAAATGTTGTCCATTTACACAATGGAAAATTTTACTCAGTAGAAAAAAAAAAACAGTGGAATCTTGAAATTCAAAGGCAAATGGATGGAACTAGAAGAAACCATTCTGAGGGAGGTAACCCAGTCACAAAGAAACAAACATGGCATGCACTCACTCATATATGGATTTTACACATAGATCAAAGGATTACCAGTCTATAATCCACACCACCAGAGAAGCTAGGCAACAAGGAGGACTCTAAAAGAGACCTACATGGTCCCCAGAAGAAGAGGAAAGAGACAAGATCTCCTGAGCAAATTGGGAGCATGGGGGGAGGGGAGACGGAGCTATGAGAAGGGAAGAAGAGGATGGTTAAGGAGGACATAAGGGAGCAGGAAGGTTGTGTAGGGGGAAGAATAGAGGAGAGCAAAATAAGATACCATCAAAGAGGGAGCCAGTATAGGTTTAAAGTGAAATGAGGCACTAGGGAAATGTCCAGAGATCTACAAGGATGACACCAATTAACCGACTAAGCAACAGTGGAGTGGCTACCTTAAATGCCCTCCTCTGATAAAGAGATTGACGACTAACTTATATACCATGCTAGAGCCTTCATCCAGCAGCTGATGGAAGTAGAAGCAGATACCCACAACTAAAAACTGAACTGAACTGGAATCCAGTTGCAAAGAAGGAGGAGTGATAAGCAAAGGGGTCACTGGTGAAACCCACAGAAACAGCTGACCTGAACAAGAGGGAGCTCTTGGCCCCCAAGACTGATCACTGGGAAACCAACATGGAACCAATCCAGACCCCATAAATGTGGGTGTCAGTGAGGAGGCCTTGGAAATATATGGGGCCTCTTGTAGTAGATCAGTACTTATCCCTAGCATAGGAATGGACTTTGGGATCCTATTTTACGTAGAGGGATACTCCCTCAGCCTAGACACACGGGGGAGGGCCTAGGCCCTATCACAAAGGATATGACAGACTCTGAAGACAACCCCCATGGAAGGCCTCACTCTCCTTGGGGACCAGAAATGGTATTGGATAGGTAGGGTGTTAATGTGGGGCAGGGGAGGAGGGAGGGGAGAGGGAACGGGGATTGACATGTAAAACAATCTTGTTTTTAATTTAAACAAAAAATACTCATCATGACTACAAATATAGTTTTGATCACATTAAAGAATTTGCTGATTTATAAGTTGACTAACCATTAACTTATATTTTTAAATTATTCTTAACGGTTTAAACTAAGTTAGTAGATTTTGTAACACTAGCACTTTATGTTCCATCCCTGTTAGGTTTAGCCTTAAAAAAGTAATGATTATGAACTGAAGTTCTTTTAGTATGGAAATGAAACCTTTCAATCATAAATACAATGGACAATTCAGAGGTTTAGTCCATTATCATCATGGTGAGGACCATGGTGGCATGCAGGCAGATGTGGTACTGGAGCTGAGAGTCCTACATCTTGCAGTCAATAGGAAGTCATCTTAGACACTGGGCAGTTGTTACGATAAATCTTTCCTCCAAAGCCGTTGGAGCCCTATCGCCACGTGGGCGGTCTCCTCCAGCTGCCAGAGTTCTGCCCGCCTCGTGGATGGACAAAATAATACAGAGACATATTAGGTACAAAGCTGCTTGGCCAATGACTAGGATTCCCATCTGTTAGCTCAGTCTTAATTATCATAAATTATATATTTTATAAGACTTATCTTATTGGACACCTTATTGGCGTCCCTCCTTGCCGGTGGATCACATTGTGCTGCTGGAGGAAGAGCGAAAAAGGGGGACATTTCCTGTTTTCTTTGCTTATATATGAGTCTCCTTGCTATGTCACTTCCTGCCTGGATTAGCACTTCTCTACTACAGGCAGTTCCCAAGCATAGGAAACTTCAAGGCCACCACCACAGTGACACACTTCCTCCATCAAGGGCACTCTAAGAAAGCCATACCTCCAGATAGGGCCACTTCTTATGAGATTATGGGGGCCAATTACATTCAACCTATCACAGAAATCTTACCATCTTCTGCTATCTTCATGTTCTTTCTTCAGTGCTTACATTTTTATCATATAAGTCTTTCACTTGCTTGGTTAGAGATACCCCAATATATTCTATATTATTTGAGACTTGTGAAAGTTAGTTTCCCTGATTTTCTGTTTAGTCCATTTGCATATAGGAAGGCTGCTGATTTTTCTGAGTTGATTTAACATCCTGATAATTTGCTGAATGTAATTATCAGCTGGAGGAGCCCCCCCCCACCCATGGCATTTTCAGGATCACTTATGTATACTATCAGATCATTCTCAAATAAAGATACTCTGACTTCTTCCTTTCCAATTTGTACCCCCTTGATCTTCTTCTGTTGTCGATTGCTCTAGCTAAGCCTTCAAGTACTATATGCAACTGGTATTGAGAGAGTGGACATGCATATCTTGTTCCTGATTTTAGTGGAATTGCTTTGAATTTCACTCCATTTAAGTTGATACTGGTGATGGAGTTGCTGTAAATCACCTTAATTATGATGAGCTATATCCCTTGTATTCTTAGTCTCCCTAGGACCTTTATTATGAAAGGGTATTGGATTTTGTCAAAGGTCTTTTCCGTATCTAATGAGATGATCATGTGGTTTTTGTCTTTCAGTATGTTTGAATGCTGAATTACATTGATAAATTTATGTATGTTAAATCATCCCGGAATCTTTGGCATGCAGCCTTCTTGATCATTGTGATATTGATGGGGGATGTCCTTCTGTATACTGTGAATATATATTTCTCTTATTGGTTTTGGCCAATGGACGGGCAGGATGTAGCCAGGTAAGAAATCCAAACAGAGATAGAGAAAGGTAGTAGGTGGAGTCAAGGAGATGCCATGTAACTGCCGAGAAAGCAAGAGACTCAGGCATCACAGTTAAGCCAAGACCAAGTAATCTGTGGAGATATACAGATTAATACAAATGGATTAATAATTAAAAGAGAGCTAGCCAATAAGAAGCCTGAGCCATAGTCCAAACAGTTTATAACTAATGTAAGTCTCTCTGTGTCTATTTGGGACTTAAAGGCTATATGACCAGGTAAGACAGAAACTTCCTTCCACATATCATGGTTAATATTTTTATGTGTGCTTGGATTAAGTTTGCATGTATTTTATTGAGAACTTTTGCAACTATAATCATCAGGGAAATTAATCTGAGTTTCTATTTCTATGTTAGGTCTTTATGTTCCTTCTGTTTCTATTTTGTGGAATAATTTGAGGAGTATTGGAATTAACTTGTCTATGAAAGCCTAGTAGAATGCTATTCTAAAATCACCTGTCCCTGGGCTTTTTTGGTTGGGAGAATGTCAATAACTTCCTCTGTTTCACTGAGGGTATAGATCTGTTTAAATTGCTTTTCTGATCTTTATTTAACTCTGGTAGATAATAATATATATTCCCTTTCTTTTAGATTTTTCCAATTTAGTGAAGTACAGGTTTTTTTTTTTAAAGTATGTCCTTTTGAACCTCTGTGTTTCCTCAGTATCTTGTTAAATCCCTCATTTTGTTTCTAATTTTGTTAATTTGTTTCAATTGCTTACAGTGTTTTAGAGTATGTGGCTAAAGCTTTATCAACCTTATTGATTTTCTCACAGAACCAATTCTTTTTTTCACTGATTTTTTGTAGTTTTGTTTCTTTGTTTCTATTTTATTGATTTCAGTCTTGAATTTTATTATTTTTGTTGTCTACTACTTTGAGGCATTATTCCTTCTATTGTTCTAGAGATTTCAAGTTTGTTCTGAAGTTATAAATATGAGATCTCTCCAATTTTTTTGTTGTAGACACTTTATTTTTTATTTTTTAGCTTATATATATGTATATATTTATATTTATATAAAAAGAGCAATAATGGCAATATGTTATGCATCAATAGTAGCAACAGCTTTTCTAGGTTCTGTAGTCCTTTGAACAAAATTGTAGAGACATCCAGCACACTCCATTTTTAAAAAAACAAAAACCAAACAAAAACAAACAAACAAACAAACAAACAACAACAAAAAAAATAAAAAGCAAAATCCCAGAAGACAGCACAGTTCTGTTACTCTTGTGGTACTTGGTACCATTTTTTTAAAATTAGTTTCTCAGTCATCATCTGGGAGGAAACCATTCTGAGCAACATCATTAAAAACAGCTCTGATAAAGCATGGTCATTACTGTGTATCATAAAGCAGGTCCATATATGAGTGAGTACATATCATGTTTGTCTTTTTGTGATTGGGTTACCTTGTTCAGAATGGTTTCAACATAAATCCAGCTACACTGAACCTATTAGAAGACAAAGTGGGAAAAACCCTTGAATCAATCAGTACAGGAGACTGCTTCCTGAACATTACACCAGTAGCACAGACACTGAGGTCAACAATTGATAAATGGGACCTCCTGAAACTGAGAAGCTTCTGTAAGGCAAAGGAGACAGTCAGAAAGACAAAACGGCGACCCACAGACTGGGAAAAGATGTTCACCAACCCGACATCTGACAGAGGGCTGATCTCCAAAATATACAAAGAACTCAAGAAGCTAGTCCCCCAAACACCAAACAACCCAATTAAAAAATGGGGTACAGATCTAAATAGACAATTCTCAATAGAGGAATCTAAAATGGCTGAAAGACACATGAGAAAGTGTTCAACATCCTTAGTCATCAGGGAAATGCAAATCAAGACAACTTTGAGACACCATCTTACTCTTGTCAGAATGGCTAAAATCGAAAATACCAATGTCAGTTTATGCTGGAGAGGATGCAGAGAAAGAGAAACACTCCTCCACTGCTGGTGGGAATGCCAACTTGTACAGCCACTGTGGAAATCAGTATGGCGACTCCTCAAGAAAATGGGAATGAGTCTACCACAAGATCCAGCAATTCCACTCCTAGGCATATACCCAAAAGAAGCACATTCATATAACAAGGACATATGTTCAACCATGTTCATAGCAGCATTATTTGTAATAGCCAGAAACTGGAAGCAGCCTAGATGTCCCTCAACCAAAGAATGGATAGAGAAATTGTGGTACATTTACACAATGGAGTACTACTCAGCAGAAAAAAAACAATGGAATCTTGAAATTTGCGGGAAAATGGATGGAACTCGAAGAAACCATTCTGTTGTAGACATTTAGTACTATGGATTTGACTCTCAGAACCACCATCATTGTGTCCCATAAGTGTGGGTTTTTGTATTTATATTTCTCCAAACCTAGAAAGTTTAATTTCTTCTTTATTTTTGTCTTGATGCAGTTTTATTCAGTAGAGAGTTTGCATGAGTTTGTAAGTCTGTTGCTTCTGTTGTTATCGAGCTTTAATCTGTGGTAGTCTGATAGGATGCGGGGACTGATTTCAATCTTCTTATATCTGAGTATGTGGTCAGTTTTAGAAAAATGTTCCGTGGTGTGCAGAGAAGGCACATTACTTTGCCTTTGGGTGAAATGTTCTGTAAATATCTATTAGGTCAATTTGGTGCATAACATTTGTTAGCTTCAGCATTTCTCTGTTTAGTTTTTGTTTTGATTACCTGTCTATTGGTGACAGTAGGGCATTGAAGTCACCCACTATCAGCATGTGAGGATCAGTATGTGATTAAAGCTATAGTAGTGTTTCTTTTTAAAACTTGGTACACTTTCATTTGGTACATAGATGTTAAGGATTGCAAAGTCCACTTAGTGGTGGGTTTTTCCTTTGATGAGTATGTAGTGTACTTTTCTATCTCTTTTGATTAGTTCTGATTTGAAGTCTATTTTGCTAGATATAAAAATGGCTACTACAGCAGTTTTTTTTCCTAGTTCCATTTGCTTATAACATCCTTTTCCATCCATTTACACTGAAGCAATGTCTATACTTGATGTTGAGGTGTGTTTCTGGAACCCTGCAGAAGGGTGTATTCTGTTTTCCCATATATTCTGCTATTCTGTGTCTTTCTATTGGGTAATCGAGACAATTTATGGTTAGAGTTATCAATGAGCCATGCTTGTTAATAACTGTTATTTGACTGTTTGATATTTTTTTCCATCCTTTTTTAAATTGGTTGTCTGAGATTAATTATTCTTTGTATTATTCTTTGTGTTTTCTTAGGTATGGTTAGCCACTTTAGGTTGAAGTTTTCCTTTTTACACTTTCTGGAGAACTCAATTTGTAGATAGATAGTACTTAAATTTGATCTTATCATGGAAAGTCATATCTTCTCTGTCTGTCATTATTTAAAGTTTTCTGGGTAGAATGGTAGTCAGAGGTGTTATCTGTTATTTCTTAGAGTCTGTTGGACATCTATGAAGGTCCTTCTGGCTTTTAGGGGTTCCATTGAGAAGTCAAGTGTTAGTCTAATAGGTCTGCCTTTATATATTACTTGCCCATTTTTCCTTGCAACTTTAAACATGCTTTGCTTGTTCTATGGTTTAATATTTTAATTATGTGTTAAGGGGAATTTCTTTTCTGCTCTAACATATTTGGTGTCCTTATTCTTTAGGCTGGGGAAAGTTTCTTCTATTACTTTAAAAAATTATTCTCTATAGCTTTGACCTAAGTTTTTTCTCCTTCTCCTATTCTTACTATTCATAGACTTGGTCTTTTCATAGTGTACATGGTTTCCTGCATGTTTTGTGTTGGGATTATTTTAGATTTAACATTTACATATTCAAGGTATCTATTTCTTCTGTCTTAAACGCTAGAGCTTTTCTCTTCCATTTCTTATATACTGTTGGTGATGCTTACTTCTGAGGTTCCTGTTCCATTTCCTAAACTTTTCATTTCCAGTTTTTCCTCAGTTTTGGGTTTTGTACCAGGCTTTTTATTTTAAGGTCACCAACCATCCACTAAACCATGTCACGGAGATTTATTATTAGTTTTGAATGCTTGGCCTAGCTTAGGTTCATTTCTGGTTAGATCTTAGCTATAAAATCCATTTGACAAAAACCCAGCATAATTTAGTCATACATACAACATGGAGAAGTCAAGCTGGCATCAACCTAGAAGCTCTGTTTATTATGGATATTTTTCATAGAGCCAGAAGAGGGAAAGCATGCTAGTGATGGGGAAAGTTAATTATCAGTCTTACATATTTGAGAACTCTGCATGCAACAGTAATGACCTGCTCAGCAAGAGACAGCCGTTCATGCAACTGTTTCCTGCAAATCATAGGAGTAACAAAATACTTTCTTATATGATTTAAGGCCCAACTGACACCATTATCAGGACTACAAACCTAGGGATAGAGTGTTCATAGACCTAAACTGAGGTTTTATTTATATTACTCTTCCAAAGGGATATAGTATTAAACTCAATCCAAATAATTTCTTGTTTCACATTTGTTAGTATATCTCTCAAACTTAATCAAAGAAGCTCCTTTTTGCTGGATATGATGATTAACATAAAGAACCACAAGTGACCAAGGTGATGAGAGTAAGCGATGGTGGAGTCTCGGCTCTAAATGGTACATTCGTATCTCAAACCCTCCTCCCCAAACTCAGAGATCTTTGCAAGAGCTAGCAAAAACTTAGAAGAGCCAGAGATGGAAATAACTATAGTGGCACAGAGTTTTCCTGACACAACAGGACAATTACACAGGTGAACGCATAGTAGTTGTGACAGTTTGCATAGAACCGTGCAAATTTAAGTCAGACAAAATACCACCATGGAAATGGTAGACAGTCAAACAATTCCAGCTCTAGTTGAGGTGCTATTGGTAATTGAAATCTGTTATAATAGGAAGAGTTTGTTTTCTATAAGAGTGCAATACCTGATAGGGTGTCTATGCCCCACTCAATGGGCAAACATTTAAGAGTCTATGGTACACTAATTGGATTGATTTAAAAAAAATGTATGAAGACACAAAGTAGGGTGGGTATAGAATGGACTAGATAACAGGAATTGTGGAGGGTGAAGGGGGGATATAATCAAAATACAATACATGGATTTCTCAAAAAATGATAAAAATATTTTTAAAAATCTATTGCTGTATACCCTGTATTACATTTTAGTTTGATTATGCCCCAAACTAAGTGAATGGATTTATCTGACCTAATGATTCAAGGTACAGGCTTTGTGTCTGTGATGATAAAGACCATTTTCATTTTCCAGAAGTTGAATTATATTCACCATAGCACAGTGTCATCCAGAAGGGGAGAAAGATGCATGCATATCTCAGCTTTCATGAGACCATAAAAATAAAACTCAAGTGGGGGAGAATTTTCTAACTTAGTCATGTGTCCCTTTGCACCATTGACTGAGACTCACTAAGAAGTATTTGTTACAAATTCTTCAGATACATCGCAGTATTAGTGCATCACTTCTTATCAGAGCTGCCACTGTTTCTCATCTCTTCCTTCACCCGTCTTTGCATCCCATCCACTTGGAGACTGTAGTTACAGAACTATAATGTTACCATGCAAGATTCCCTTTGTAGAGTATTATACAAGACTCTCATAGTTTGCTAAAGGTGTGTGCTTAATGTAAAGCAATATTGTATACCAGGACTCCTAGAGACTGTCTATGCATTCCTGTGCCAGCTTCCCTGGTCCTAGACTGCATTCTTTTTATTAAGGAAGACCATCTCCTTTTATATTAGGGGCTTGAGCCACCACTTAACTCACTAAAGTAGATAATGAGTCGGATAGATCAATTCCTTTGAAATTTGCAGTGTGAATAGAACTGCAGGGTGAAATAAAAATTTATACAAATGACATACACAATAAAAATGGAGTACTACCTGAGAAGTAGAACTTAACACAGATGCCTAGAAGAGAGGATAGTTTGTTTAAGTTTCAAGATTTCCAGGAAGAAGGAAACTTTTTTGTTTTTGTTTTAAAGTCTAAGCAGAAACATGCATGATGTGTTGAATAAATGTTATTAGAGTGGTATACAGAATGAATGAGCATGTTAGTTGCCTCAACTTCTTAGGTTGTAGACCAGTTGAATGGGATTTAGGATCTTGGGTAAATTCAGGCCTTCTTTATTCTCTGCCTCCTGATCAGGACAAAATGGGGCCAAGTATCTCACACTTAGACTGTGAAGCAAAACAAAGTTACTTAATTTTAATTGATTTCCAGGTATTTTTTCACAGCAATGGGAAAAGTAATACATGAATAAAGCCTTCACTTCAGGTCCTGAGTAGTAGTTTACTGTTTTTGTTGTTGTTATTATTACTATTATTGCTTTTCTTTATTCTTGGAACTTCCTCTTTGTACTCTCAAGACTTCTTCTGATATTATTTTGCCTAATATTGGAGATGACGTTCCTTATAGTTGCAAATAGAAGATTGCAGTCATAGAATCTTTAATTTATAGAGTTGTTACTTCAAATGACTAAACTGTGTAATGTACTGGAATGTACAAAGAGAAAATAATTAAAGGAATTGCATCCTTCAGCTATATTCTAGGCCACATTTCAGTCCCTACCTAACTTTTATTAAGTTTGATTTCTCTGATGACACAGCCGGTTCCTTCCTACAGAAGGCCTTTCTAGTAAATATCACACTCAAAACATAAATTTGAATATTGCTTGACAGGAATCTTCCTCCATTCTGGTAGTAGCAGACCACCAAATATTTATTTTAAAGCAACTCACGGATCTAAGAAATTAATTGCTGGAAGTATTGCTTTATATACCGAGTTTATTTTTCATATTATGAAACTTAAACATGCAACCTATGAAAGGTAGATGGTGCAGCAATCTATAAAGAATAAATTTAAAAAGTATTATTTCCTATATTTAAGAGATGGCTTCTGTATGTATTTATTTTAACATGTATATATTTTTTTCTTGTATTTGGATCTTATCCCCATTTTGAGTGGCATCCACGTTTTCATAAGGAGGACTCTAGAAATTTCCATGATTGAATTAGGGTTGCATCATTATTCTTCCTTTTTAGGCTTGATGACTTTGAATAGAAAGTGATGAAGGCTAATCAGTTGTTATGCAGGTGGTCACACACTTTTCCCTTCCTCACACTATCTTGTCTCCATGAGCCAACTCTCTTTCCTCACTCTTGCCTGCCTTCTTTAATGAATTTTTCCTCCTGTGATTCACCTTTTCTCTCTTACATGAGACCATGACATGTGCTATGCACTCTTATCAATCATGGACATGGTAGAAAAGTAGGAGGTAGCATGATGTAATGGGAGAAAGAAGCTGTAGTACCTAAAGTAAGATGTTTGGAAATTCTCACTGTGGAAAATGGGAGGAGAGCACAAAGGCATGGCTGGTGTACCTGCTGGGGGACAAAGTCAGGAAACTGTGAGGATTCTTAGAATAACAGGGATCTCATAACATTTCTGTGTGACCCAAGAAGTCAGCCTTGGTTGTTTTCAAGTCCAACTTTACATTAGTTTATTTTAGTGTACTAAATGCCCTATGTGCATGGATATGTCAATTTGGTAAAGAGAGTAGATTCTAGTGCCTTTGTGGCTTAAGTTTGTTCTGGGTGTCATTGCCAGTTTAGGTGTGCTGTGAGTTCTGCTCTTGATCCTCTGTGATGGATATCATTTCCATGTTTTAGCTGAAGATCCTGAATTTCCTTGAGTCTGTGGTCAATTTGTAAAACCAATGAGCCAGAATTTGAAAAAATTAATCCACATTTTTACTGAATAATACATCTTTCTGGGTAAATATAACTATTTTATTATTTATCTTGGGGGATTACAGTTTGAGAGTTTCTCCAAATTTCTTCTCTTTACTATGATTTAAAAATACACTTATTTATAAATTATAAGAAAAAGTACCCTCAATACATGGAAAAAACTAAATTTTCCTGCCACCTTTTGAATTTTTTACACAATACCAGCAGCCAAGTTTTGGTAGAGTATTAACTGAAATTATTATTAGGAAGAATATTGTTGCCCTAAAGTACATACCTCCATGTAACTGTACCTCACAGCTCTCAGAAACCACTCATTCACATCTGAGGTCAGTTCAAAGCAGACAAGTCTAACTTTGTCACCAATATTACAGTTGACATTGGTCAGGTGTCCAGATACTGCCACTTTCATTTGACCTGTATAATCCTTAATTCCATAACATATACAATTTTCCCATTTTATTTCTGCAAAAGAAATTAATCTTCTGAGACGTGTCAAAATTTATCACCTCAATGAGAAATTATGTGGGTTCAGAGATACTTATCTCTGTCAAAGCAAATATGTATATTATGATTAGAATTGCAGGCAGAAGGGACAGTGATATGACTCAGTTGGTAAGGCTGCTTGTTGTCAAGTCTGAGAACCTCAGTTCAATCCCAGTATTCATGATTTAGAAAACAACCTATTCTCAGAACTGTTCTCAGATCTCCACAGGAGCACCATGGAATTAGTGCTTCTCATCAAGCCTCACAGTCTAAATAAAAATTAATTCATTAGTTCAAAATAAATACAATTATGTAGTAAACATTTTAAAAATTGAATGTCAGGAGCCAGGCATTGGTGGCACATGCCTTTAATCCCAGCACTAAAGTTGGAGTCAGAGGCAGGCAGATCTCTGTGAGTTCAAGGCCAACCTGGTCTACATAGTGAGTTCCAGGACAACTTCCAAAGAAATACAGAGAAACCCTGTTTATAAAATTAAAAACAAAATGAATGTCAGGAACAAAACAGCTTAAGATATTCATTTTGGAAAATTCTTCCTTTGAAACTTTCTCTAGAAAAACTGAGTATCTTCCTAAGTACTGGTGCTACCTTATGAGAAGAGCTAAGATTTCTTAATGAGCAAAAGGAAGGGAACAAAAACAAAAGGCACAACAAAAGTATATTAGTAAGCAACAAAAAACCCAGCTGGTTACCTTTTCAGGTTCCCTAAGTACATTTGGGAGACCTGAGAAGAAAAGCTGTAGCTCACTTGAGAGCCTAAGAATGACTATTGCAATTCTCATTTAAATGGACCACATTTAGTCAGTGTGTGCATTCATTCACTCTACTGTATAGCTCTCAAAAATTAAAGCCACATCATCTAACTCTGCTCTTTTGGTTCACATTCAATTTACTTATTAGTTGTATAGACACATGAATATTCATATTCATTTAAAGAAGCTATAGATAAGCAGTACCAATAAAACTGATTAAAAACACACCTCTGAACACATGCATAAAAGAATATGGAAGAATATAAACATGTGGTTAAGTCAGCTAAGCATGCTATTTTGTGGGGTTTTGGCACTTAAAGATATTCCCGGAATCCAGAATTCTTCAAAGCTCTTGCTTTTGTTGTCTTCTGTTATAAATTAAGGAATTAAACTGTATTTCTCCAGTCAGCTAAACTTCTTTTTGTCTTTTTACTTAAAGCAGAAGTCACTTCCTCATCAAGACCTTGATGTAAAGAATAGAAGTGAGAACAATTTAAAGACATGGGTGTCAGAATCTCAGCTTGTTGGACATAGCTGCATTCTAGGGTAGAATTTTCTGTTTAGTTTCTTATTCTCATTGTCTTAACCTGTATCTAGGCTAGGATTTTGATTCTTTATTCACAGTTGCATTATCTGTAAGACAGGAAAGGAAGCTATCAACGATATAAAATTTAAAAAGAAAGTGAGGTATAAACTGAACTGTCTGGGACTAGGGAAGGATGGTAGATGGATCTTCATGGCCAGGAAAATGCCAAATGTTATTGATGACTCTCTTTCTAAAGAATTTTCATGGTGTTAACCTGAGAAAAAATATTAAAAGAGACGATATCACACACCAGATTTGGAAACTCTACACATCTTTCACTTATACAGAAGGCCTATGTTTCTTATGTTCAGTAATTTGACAATGTTACTGTTGCCAAGTTAGGATTTAACATGAATTTCCAGAAGAAGAATTACAAAATAGTCTAATGGCTTACCTCACATATTTTAAACTTTCCATTCACAGGCATTTCTCTTGTTATTGCCTGAAGCTCACGGATTTTAGGATTTGGGATGCCTTCTTTACTCAATGACCTTAAGATTTCCATACTTCCAATATTAGTCACCTCAGACACACTGGAGGCTTTGTGTATCACTAGAGACCCATAGCTACCAAAATAATCCAAGAAAACAATGAATCTTTTTAGAGTGAACATTTCCTGTAGGTTTTTTTCAAACACCTTCACTCTGAAGAATTCAGTCTCCACTGTAACCACTGTGGCATGGAACATTTTTTTTATTTCCTGTAATGACACAAGTAAATGCTTTTGTAGCTTCTAACACCATAACTTGTTTGGTATCTTCATGTAAACCATCTTCCTCAGAAGGTTCATTAGGTAGAATTTACCTCTGTTTATTCTACAAAGAACATAAACAGGAAAATCAGAGTTAAAACCTTCATTGGCTAGAATGGAGAAAATCTAAACAATGTTAAATGTGCTATCATTTAGGTAATAGAAGAAATAGAGATTTAGGTTGTAATTCCAGCTGATACTAATCTTACATAGTAGATAATGGGTTGTATATTAGGGGGGACACAGATGCATCCAAGGCCACATAGTCTATAATCAGGTGCTCTTGTGAATAACTTCATGAGTCCAGTCATGAGCCCTCCATCCTTCTCTCCCTTCCTTCCTTGCTTTCTTTTGGAACTAGGGTCTCATTATTTGGCTTGGAACTTGCAATCTAGGCTAGGCTTGCCTGGAACCTGCAGAGGTCCACCTGCCTCTGCCTACCTAGTTTTGTAGCTTTATAAAGCATTACAATTGTGCTTCACCACATCTGGCCTTCTTGCACTATTTCTAAATTTCAGGGGAAACTATTTGAAACAGCAGGGGACCACAGAGCTGAAAGAGAAATATGACAGCAATCACACACACACACACACACACACACACACACACACACACACACACACCTAGAAACCAATCAGTTTTAGGAGGTGCCTCTGAGCCACACAGCTTGCTGAACAGTCATACACAAAACCAAGATAGGACTCACTTCAATATTTGTTTAGGTTAAAGTCTTTTAAGGGCTCTTTAAGGGCTCTGGCCCGCCTTCTGGTGCACTGCTCCGAGCCTCCTAAGGCCTGGGGACTGTGCACTGGGAAACCCATCCCTGTGGTCCAGCCCATCCAGAGACTTCCAGCAAACTAGTCCCACCTCCACCCATGATAGGCATGTTTCCAGCCTGCCTTCCAGTGCACTTCTAAGATCCTCTTGAGGCTTGGGGCCTTTGCACAGGGGAACCTGCCCCTGCAGAACAGCCTACCCAGGGGTCTTCCAATGTTCCAGTTCTAGTCCCACTTCCACCCACTGGAAGAGGAGAGCCATTGGAGAATTGGACCTGCTTGCAATGACCAGAAGGGAAAAATGGACCCGTACCCACCAGGAAAGGAAAGGATTCCACCTGCAGCCACTAGAAGAAGAGATGGGAAGAAGACAATATAAAAACATATTCAACAACAGACAAAACAATATGACACCACCAGAGTCTAGGGACTCTACACAAGCAAGACCTGAAAATCCCAATGCTGATGAAGCAGAAGAGAATGACCTTAAAAACAACTTCATGAAAATCATAGTGGCCCTCAAAGAGGATATGAGAAACCCCTTAAAGAAATAGAAGAAAAAACAAACTAAAGGATACAAGAAGTCAACAAATCTCTTAAAGAAAGCCAAGAAAAAAAAAACAATCAAACAGATGAAGGAAACAGTTCACCTGAAAACTGAAATAGAGACAATAAAGAAAACACAAACTGAGGGAATGCTGGAAATAGAAAAGCTGGGTAAACTATCAGGAACTACAGATGCAAGCATAACCAACAGAATACAAGAGATGGAAGAGAGAATCTCAGGCGTTGAAGATACACTAAGAGAAATAGATTCATTCACCAAAGAAAATCTTATGTCCAATAAATCCCTAACACAAAACATGCAGGAAATATAGGACTATGTCAAAAGGCCAAACCTAAAAATAATAGGTATAGAAGAATGTGAAGAAACCCACCACAAGGTGAAAAAAACATATTCAACATAACCATAGAAGAAAACTTTCCCAACCTAAAGAAAGACATGCCAATGAAAGTACAAGAAGCATACAGAACACTAAATAGAGTGGACCACAAAAAGGTCCCCTCACCACAAAATAATCAAACCCCCAAACACATAGAATAACGAATAATAAGAGCAGCAAAGAAAAAAGGTGAAGTAACATATAAAGGAAAACCTATCAAAATTACACCTGACTTCTCCATAGAAACTCTGAAACCCAGAAGGTCCTAAATAGATATTCTACCAACACTAAGTGACCACAGATGCCAGCCCAGACTACTATAACCGGCAAAGTATTTAATCACTATACATGGAGAAAACAAGATATTCCATGGCAAAATCACATTTAAACAATACATACCCAATAATCCAGCCTTACAGAATGTTCTGGAAGGAAAACTCCAACCCAAGGAAGTTAACTACACACACAAAAACATAGGCAATAGATAATCCTACTTTATCAACAGCCAAAAGAAAAAAGGGGTGGAAGTCCACACACAATACCAACAACAACAAATCCAAAACAAGTAAGAATGAACAAACGATATTCATTAATATCCCTCAATATCAGTGGTCTTAACTTGCCTATAAAAAGACACAGGCTAACAGAATGCATGCAAAGACAGAATCCATTCTTCTGCTGCATCCAAAAAACACCTCAACTTCAAAGATAGGTGGTATCTCAGAGGTAAGGATTGGGAAAACATTTTCCAATAAAATGGACTCAAGAAACAAACTGGGGTAGCTATTCTAATATTTAACAAATTAGACTTTAAACTAAAAACAATCAAAAGAGATGAAGGAAGTCATTTCATATTCATCACAGGAGAAATCCATCAAGATGAAGTCTCAATTCTGAACATCTATGCCCCAAATACAAAGGCATCCACATTCGTAAAAGAAACATTACTAAAACTTAAATCACACATAAAACATCACACACTTATAGTGGAAGATTTCAACATCCCACTGTTACCACTAGACAGGACCACCAGACAAAAAATTAACAAAGAAACATAGGAACTAATAGAAGTTATGACCCAACTGGGTTTAACAGACATCTATAGAACATTCCATCCAAACACAAAAGAATATAGCTTTTTCTCAGTGCCACATGGAACCTTCTCTAAAATCAATCACATACTTGGCTACATAGTAAACTTCCACAGATACAAAAAAAATTAGAATAACCCCCTGTATCTTATCAGAACACCATGCTTTAAAGTTAGAATTCAACAACAACACGATTTGCAGAAAACCTACAAACTCATGAAAATTGAACAATGCACAGTTGCATCATTCCTGGGTCAAGGAAGAAATAAAAAAAGAAATTAAAGTCATCCTAAAATTCAATTAGAATGAAGACACAACATACCAAAAATTACAGGAACTCTGTGAAAGAAGTGCTAAGAGGAAAGTTCATAGCACTAAGTGCCCACATAAAGAAACTGGAGAATAGTCACACTAGAGAAGTAACAGCACAACTGAAAGCTCTAGAACAAAAAGAAGCAAACTCACTCTGGAGGAGTAGATGACAGTGAATAATCAAAATGAGGACTGAAATCAGTAAAGTAGAAACTAGGAAAACAATATGAAGAACCAATGTAAAAAAGACTTTGTTCTTTAAGAAAATCAACAAGATAGACAAACCTTTATCCAAACTTACCAGACAGCAGAGAATGAATATGCAATTAACAAAACCAGAAATGAAAAGGGGGATATAACAAAACACACTGAGGAAATTCAGCAAATCATCAGGTCATATTTTGAAAATCTGTACTCCACAAAAATTCAAAAATCTAAAGGAAGTGGACAGTTTTCTGGATATACATCACTTATTAAAATTATATCAATAACAGACAAGCAAGTTAAATAACCCCTAAATAAATAGAAGCAGTCATCAAAAGTCTCCCAAACAAAAATAGCCCAGGGCCAGAGGGTTTCAGTGTAGAATTCAACCAGAAATTCAACGAACAGCTAATACCAATTCTCCTCAAAGTATTCCATGCAATAGAAAAGCAGAAGGGTCATTGCTAAACTCTTTATAAGGTTATAATTACCTTGGTACCCAAAGACACACAAAGACACGACTAGGAAAGAGAACTACAGACCAATATTCCTCATGAACATTGATACAAAAATATTCAATAAAATACTCGAAAATCAGCCGGGCAGTGGTGGCTCATGCCTTTAATCCCAGCACTTGGAAGGCAGAGGCAGGCGGATCTCTGTGAGTTCGAGACCAGCCTGGTTTACAAGAGCTAGTTCCAGGACAGCCTCCAAAGCCACAGGGAAACCCTGTCTCAAAACACCCCCCCCCAAAAAAAAAATACTCGCAAATCGAATCCGAGAACACATCAGAAGAAAATCATTCAACGTAATCAAGTAGGCTTCATCACAGGGATGCAGGGTATGGCTCAACATATGAAAATCCATCAATGTCATCCACCATATGAACAAACTGGAAAAGGAAAACCATATGATCATCTCACTAGATGCTGAAAAAGCCTTTGACAAAATCCAACACACCTTCATGTTAAAGGTCTTGGAGAGATCAGTGATAACAGGAACATACCTAAACATAATAAAAGCAATATACACCAAACCAATAGCCAACATCAAACTAAATGGAGAAAAACTCAATGTGATTCCTCTAAAATAAGGACAAGACAAGGCTGTCCACTCCATACCTCTTTAATATTGCACTAGAATTTCTAACTAGAGCAATAAGACAACAAAAGGAGTTCAAGGGGATACAAGTTGGAAAAGAAGTCAAACTTTCACTATTTACAAATGATGTGATAATTTACACAGGTGACCCAAAAAACTCTACCAGGGAACTCCTACAGCTGATAAACACCTTCAGAAAAGTGACAGAATACAAGATTAACTCAAAAGAATCAGTAGCCCTACTATATACAGATGATAAATGGGCTGAGAAAGAAATCAGAGAAACATCACCCTTTACAATAGCCACAAGCAACATAAAATATCTTGGGGTAACACTAACCAAACATGTGAAAGACCTGTACAGCAAGAATTTTGAGTTAAAAAGAAAGAAATTAAAAAAGATACCAGAAAATGGAAAAATCTCCCATGCTCTTGGATAGGTAAGATCAAGATAGTAAAAATGGCAATCTTGCCAAAAGCAATCTACAGATTCAATGCAATCCCTAACAAAATAGCAGCACAATTCTTCACAGACCTTGAAAGAACAATACTCAACTTTATATGGAAAAACTAAAGACCAGGATAGCCAAAAGAACCCTGTATAATAAAGGATGGCATCACCATTCCTGACTTCAAGCTCTATTATAAAGCTGTAGTTCTGAAAACAACTTGGTATTGGCACAAAAATAGACAGATAGACCAATGGAATCAAATTGAAAACTGATATTAACCCACACACCTACAAACACCTGATTTTTGGCAAAGAAGCTAAAATTATACAATGGAAAAAAGAAAGCATCTTCAACAAATCGTGCTGGCATAACTGGCTGCTATCATGTAAAAGAATGCTGATAGATCCATATCTATTGTCATGCACAAAACTTAAGTCCAAATTGATCAGCATAGATCCAGCCACACTGAACCTCTTTGAAGAGAAAGTAGGAGGTATCCTGGAAGGAATTGTTACAGGAAACCACCTCCTGGATATAATACCAGTAGCACAGACACTGAGACTGACAATTAATAAATGGGAACCCTGAAACTGAGAAGCTTCTATAAGGTAAAGGACACAGTCAGCAAGACAAAATGGGAAAAGACAGAATGGGAAAAGATATTCACCAACTTCACATCTGACAGAGGGCTGATTTCCAAAACACAGAAAGAATTCAAGAGTCTAGTAACCAAAATATTGTATAATTCAATTTAAAAGTGGGGTACAGAACTAAATAGAGAATTCTCAATAGAGGAATCCAAAATGGATGAAAGACACATAGAAAGTGCTCAACATCCTTAGCCATCAAGGAAATGCAAATCAAGACAACTCTGAGATGCCATCTTGCTCCTGTCAGAATGGCTAAAAAAAATGCCAATGACAGTTTAAGCTGGAGAGGATGTGGAGAAAGGGGAGCACTCCTCCACTGCTGGTGGGAGTGCAAACTTGTACAGCCACTTGGAAAATTAGTATGGAGGTTCCTCAAGAAACTGGGAATCAGTCTACCTCAAGATCCAGCAATTCCACTCTTAGGCACATACCCAAAAATGCACATTCATACCACAAGGACATATGTTCACCTATGTTCATAGCATCATAATTTGTAATAGCCAGAACCTGTAAGCAACTTAGATGCCCCTCAACTGAAGAATGGATGAAGAAAATGTGGTACATTTACACAATGGAGTACTACTCCGTGGAAAAAAAAACAATGGAATCTTGAAATTCACAGGCAAATGGGTGAAACTAGAAGAAACCATCCTGAGTGGGGTAACCCAGTCACAAAAAAAGATAAAAATGATATGTACTCACTCATATATGTATTTTAGACCTAGAACAAAAAATAGCATCCTACAATCCACACTGGAAGAGAAGTTAGGAAATAAGGAGGACCCTAAGAAAGACAAAATTGTCCCCCCGGAAAAGGGGAAAGTGACAAGATCTCCTAAGCTAATTGGGGGCATGGGGAAGGGTAGAGGGAGGTAGGAGAAAGAGAAGAGGAGAAGAGGAGGGGAGAGGAGGACATTAGAGAGCGGGAAGATTGAGTTAGGGTAAGAATAGAGGAGAGCAAGAAAAGAGATACCATCATAGAGGGAGCCTTTATTGGTTTAGAGATTAATCTGGCACTAGGGAAATGTCCAAAGATCTTAAACGATGACCCCAACTAGCAATCTAAGCAATAATGGAGAGGCTTCCTTTAATGCTCTTCCCAGATAATGAGATTGATGACTACCTTATATGCCATCCTAGAGCCTTCATCTAGTAGCTGATGGAAGCAGAAGCAGACACCCATAGCTAAACACTGAACTGAACTCTTAGAATCCAGTTGCAGAGAGGGAGGAGTGATGACAAAAGGGGTCAAGACCAGGATGGAGAAACCCACAGAAACAGCCTGACCTGAACAAGGGGGACCTAATGGACCCCAGACCGATAGCTGGGAGGCCGGCATAGTACTTTTCCAGACACCCTGAACGTGAATGTCAGTTTGAAGGACTGGGCAATCTATAGGCCCTCTGGTAGTGGATCAGTATTTATCCCTAGTTCACGAATGGACTTTTGGAGCCCACCTCACATAGGGGCATACTCTCTCAGCCTAGATACATGGGGGAGGGTCTAGGTTCTGCTCCAAATGATATGACAGACGTTGAAGATCCCCATGGAAGGCCTCACCTCCCTGTGAAGCAAAAAGGTGATGGGATAGGGGTTGTTGGGGGGCAGAGGAGGCAGGGAGGGAGAGAGAACTGGGATTGAGATGTAAAACAAGCTTGTTTCTAATTTAAATAAAAAAGGAAAAAAGTCTTTTAAGGGATCATGACATTACTTAAACAAAATGTATGCATGTACAAGAAAAGATGTACTTTGGATACTTCTGTTTTCTTTAATACACTTTTAAAAACTTACAGGAATTATAAAACTATAAAGATTCTAAATTTCATTATTTTAAAAGTAAAGGCAAGTTGCTATGCAAATCCTTCCTTATAAATGTATTGTTCACTAATGCTTGTTGCTTTGAGTGATTATGACAAATAAGGATACCAGTCTTCCAAATGCAAGGTCTCTTAGAAAATTGCTTTATAAAGCTGATGTCATCCAAAGCCAAATAATTACTAAATCAAATCAATTAATTTTTAATCTAAATAATTAGTTAATCAAATAATTATTAAATCTGGCTTTAGTTATATTACTGTCATTACTTATGAATACAAATAGATGTGACTAAGAATCTCGTGTTCCAAACTGCACTGTGATAAATTCCAAGTTACACTTACCTACATAGTGAATTCTGATGTAATGATACAATGCAATAGAAGAAGTAGATTTATGTCACTTGCAGTCAGTGTCTCAAAATATACACCCAATGAACATACAAAATACCTAAATTAGTGGGAATTCTTTCAAGGTTGTGACCATTGCAATGAAATTATGAAGATATCAGAAATGAAACAGAAAATCATAAATTTGATGAGGAATGAATGGAAGCATTTGGGGGATTCAAGGAAAGGGCCTGAGATTGACTCATAGTGGCAACAGAAGTGGTCTGAGGATGACTCTCAGCAAGACCTGAAGAACAGCTCTGAGAAGTCTGATGTTGACCCTCAGTAGTATCTCTGCTGGTAGGTGAAGTCATCCTAAGCTGAGACACCCTCTGGGGCAATTCATTCTTCTCATTGTAGGAGCAGAGTTTTTGCTTGAGCTCTTCTGCTTACAAAGGAAAAAAAACAAAGTTTGTTCTCCTTTACACCTGGGTAATTATTTTCAAAGTCAAAGAAAATATAGAAACTTTTTCTCTTTAGTTCTTTTCACAGAAGATCTTTGCTCTGTAACTTTCCCTGGAATGACAGCACACCCACAGATACCTTTACCATCTATCTTCCAGCTACCCTAACAAAGATTGCTAACCACAGTCTGTAAACATGCTTCATATACTTTTTCTCATCATTCTCCACCCTGAAGTCTTCTTTGTGCCCTCCCACGCATTCTTGCTGGTTTCCTGTCTTCTCTACAAGATTGTTCCCAGTTCTGCTTTTTTTTTTTTATCACGTTGACTTTACAACTTCCTCATGTTCTCTTTTCTAGCTTCTTGGTCTACACACACACACACACACACACACACACACACACACACACACACACACACACACACACCGTGCTGCTCTGTAACTAGGATAGGTTCAGAGGACGCATGCCTATCCAAGGTTGGAACATAGGTTATAGGCGTATTGGACACTGACTTCAGATAACTTGCTCAAGTACAACTTTTAATTGTGTTTGGTTTTGTATTTAACATTTTCTTTGACTAAGATAAACTATCCATTTCTTCTTTCCTGTCTTCAAGATCTGAAATTTTCTATTTCACATCTTTTAATCTATTGGTGAGACTTGCATCGGAGGTTTTGTTTGACTTTCTGAGTTTTTTCATTTTCAGTTTTATTTAAGTTTAGGTTTTCTTAGTAATTCTATGTCTTTGTTAAATTCTACTTTCAAGTCTTGAATTGTTTCCATTATTTTATTTAACTATTTGTATTTTCAGTCTTTACAAAGGATTTTTTATATCCTCATACATTTAAAATTGCTATGTCAAAGTCTTTGTTTTATGCTTCATTTGGTCCAAATGGGATTGCTGTGTTTAGGAAGAGTCATATTCTCCTAGTTGTTCATATTTGTGTTTTTGTGATGGAATCTAGATAGATGGAGTTAAGAGACATGAAGAGTTTGTGGACTATTTCTCAGTTTATCTGAAGGTGGTATGCAAGCTGCCACAGGAGAAAAGTAATTAATACTCCTTCCCAGCTATAAAGTCTATGAATAACGACAAGCAGCACAGAAGGATATCCCTAGTGGGGCAATGGTGACACTTTTTTTGGGGGGGTTAAGCAACAATTGTCAAATTGGAATTAAGGCCCTCTCAATAGGAGGGAA
Organism: Cricetulus griseus; assembly: GCF_003668045.3. Lineage (NCBI taxonomy): Eukaryota > Metazoa > Chordata > Mammalia > Rodentia > Cricetidae > Cricetulus > Cricetulus griseus. The sequence continues at coordinate 19,349,745 of NC_048598.1, read as the reverse complement.
ATCATTTCTGGTACTGAAATCCCAGTCAGCTATTGGATAATGAGACTATGATGCCTGGATGAAGAACAATCACTGTCATTTTCATAGACAGGTATAATTGTCCACTGCATTTCATTCTAATACCTATCCAATCAGTCATCCTTCCTCAAAGAAGCTACTTTTTACCGCAGAGGAGAGTATTACTTAAATCAATAATTAATAATAAAAAAAACAAGAGGACAACACTATGGAGTGGTTCCTAATTAATGAATCTCCAGGATTCACCTCCCTGGAAATGTCTGCTGTGATGTCCAGATCCTGAAACTTTCGACATGGCAAGCAATGTGATTGTTTGGTTTGAGTAGGCAGATCAATGAGTAAATCAGAAACCGAACAGCAGGATATAAGTAAAGATACCAGGGACTATGGCACTGTGAGAGTTACTTCATATCTTGGGCAGCACTAGATACCTCTCGCTGTGCTGACTCCCTAGGCCTCTTCCCAGTGTTGTTCATAGCTTTCAATCACCAGGCTGGTGAAACCTCCTTACTTCCCTGAAACACTGTAGTTACTATGAAAAACAAAAACAAAAACAAACAAAATCAACCAAGCTTAGTTAAGCGCACATTCATTTCTTATGAATCTCACTAGATCAAAAAATCCCAACCTTATGACCTTTGGAGCAAATAGGTGTAAACTAGCCATTAGACACAAAACTCACATACCTGGTGCATACATATCAGGGTGTTAAAATTAGCTGGACAAGGTTCTTTTGCTCTACCTGGTTAGGAATCATGGACAGCTGAGATAGAGTTTTCATGGTAGTATTAGGCTCAAGACCTAGGATGTAGTCTAATATACCCAGGGTCTTACAAACTCCAAACCTTCCAGAAGCCAAAGACTTGTGGTCCTGAGGTTTCAGATCAGAGACTTGTGGTTCTGGGCTTTAACCACCAACTGCTGTCCTTGTGCTTGGAAGTTTTTGTAATCAACAGCTTCTGGAAGCAGCAGGTGAAAGACATTAGCAAGCATAGAATGCCTTTATGATGCCGGGACTTTGAGAGTGGCAAGTGTCACAGCTCTTTGGCTAGGGTGCTGGAATTCTTGGCACATAATGATTGACAGCTGTCTGGAATGCACCCAGTTGTCAGCGTCAACAGTGTCACATCTTCAGCTCCTAATAGTCTTCATCTCTGACTTTATTTCAGGTCCATCGGCTCTGGATTTCTCCAGTTTCTCTTTCACCACAGCCACACTGTCACTAATACTGTCGCCCCCACCACTCTGTCTTCATCACTGTCTTCTTACATTTCTTGATGTTGCCAGCTCAGCTCACTTAACCAGTGAAAAACAAGAGACAAGAAAGGGCCATTTAAGAGAATCCTTTAATTGAGCTTAATGTTGCAATAGCATGGATTAAACCAGAGTGGGCTTTCCCACATACTTCCAAAGGGAAATGATTTCCTGCTTATACAGACAGAAGAGAATTTGAAGTGATCAAGACACATCATCAAGTAACTGCACCAATCAAGGCACAGTATTTTAATGCAAATAAGAAACTGTACTTCCTCCAATCACAGTTGTTTCTCCATGCAAATCAAAGATTGCGTTTGCTGGTAGACTTGAGCCTTTTGTTGGGCCATGAGGAGAGATGGTCTCTCTGGGTCTAGTGCCAGTTGTCATTGTAGAAAAGTAAACATGTGGAGGACAAAAGCATCAAGGGTCACATGAACTTGAAGGAAGTAGAGGAACAAGTAAAGAGCATGTCATTTTCAGGACAGTAGACAATGGTAGACATGTATATTACACATTTGTCCCAAACCAGAGAATGTACAACATGAAGAGAAAATTCTAATGTGAATTGTGTACTTAGCTGACAAATACATATCAATATTAAACACATGTTCATTGAGTACAGCAAATGCCTGACTGCAGTGGGAGATGGTAACAGTGAGGGACATGGCACATGGGAACTTTAATTTGGACACTACTTATTCATTTTAAATTATCATCTGTCATCTCTCTCTCTCTCTCTCTCTCTCTCTCTCTCTCTCTCGTGTGTGTGTGTGTGTGTGTGTGTGTGTGTGTGTGTGTGTGTGTGTGTGTGCACGCATGCGCGTGTATGCACTGAAATTCATGTGGAGGTCGCAGGACAACTCGTGTGCTACTTTATTGAATCAGCATATTTAGCTCAGGTGATCAAATCTGTGAGTAAATGTTTTTATTCTCTGAGTCATCTGTCTGGCCCTGGCACCATTTCCTATGAACCTGAAATTCCTATAAACAATAAAGATAAATAAACAAAAAATAACATTATAGACTTTAAAGGTAACTCTTTTTTGCAGTAAAAGATATAAAAGAGCTTTATTTTTTGTGTGACATAAGACCTGTGTGTTAAGTATTTCAGTAGTGTGAGAAATGCCAGAGAAGAAGACAGGCCCTAATAGTAATGGAGCTTATTTTCCATCCCAAACTTTAAAGAGTCATTTCCCATGCCATGATTCTTCCCTACAACTCATCATGACAGGATTGCATTAGCTGAAATGTCACAGCCTCTGGCAGGGTTTTCCTTCCAGGAAGGATATGGCATTAGCACATTGTAGTCTGTTGGCCCTGACTAAACTACAGAGCTATGTATATCTGAACAGATATGAGTCTAGATCATGTCACAAGTCATGAGTGTTTTTGATGTATAAGAGATCTTGCCTCTTTTATAATTTAATGAATTCTAAAGACTAGTATAAGTACACAGAGCTGAAGACACTAGGCTTTTAGTCATTAATTGAACTCATCTCGAACCCAATACTTTTAAGGTTTAGAAATCATCTCTTGTGTTTGGGATTAGATTCATTTATGCTGCTAAAAATAATAGATGTCAGCAATGTTAGGCTTCATTCCTGCAGCAAATTTTTGTATGCTCACTCAAATTATTTTACAAAATCTTCCTATTGGTCTTCCATGTAGCCGCTGCCTTCAGCTTGCAAATGAGGCCAAAACAAACTAACTGAACTGTGTAAACATTTTTAAATTGATAGAGTATGGGATTGGAATTAAAGTGTAGGGGTTTTGACTAAATATTCTATGGTATTATCCACTTGTGAATTTTACTTTTTAGTTGCACCTGAGAATCATAATAAACAGGTACATATACATACAAGTAGGGGTATTAAGATAGGCAATGATTAGAATCGTTTTGTTATAAGAAGTGAGCTTTGTTTTCATAGAAGTGGCAGCTTATAACATGCTGTGAAAGAGCAAAAAAAGAATACAAAAATAGCTGAATTTGCTTTAATTCACTGGCATATTTCACCCTCTCCCAGTGTGTGTAGTCAAGAGTCAAATCTATTGAACTTGATTTGACTCCTTTGTTTCTGGTACCCTGATTTTGATTATTTACATCATACTTACATTGTACTCTGTATCATTTATCATAGTTTAGATTTACAGCTCAAAACACCATAAATGTCACGGAGTAAAATCACTTTCATGTATTAAAATGTTGAGGCCAGGGGAGGTCTGTAGCTCACATTATGCTGCAGTTAGCTAGTGGCAAACTTTGAATTCTAACCTAGGACTGGAATACAGTCTAAACCAACATATTATTTACTATAGATACAAGAAATAATTGTATGATTTAGAGAAAGTCTCTGACATGGCCTGGGGAAGGGACTCCTACAAAGACTTAACATAGCATCTTTGACCTCTTGGCCTGTGTTTCCATGATCCTAATTACGACTAATTAAAGGAAGCAAAGGGAAACAACAAGGGCCTCCCCAAAGCTGTCTACTATGTAACTCCTGCACTGGTGATCTCTGAAGAGAAAATGCTGATAATTACTGAAGTTGAAGCCCTGGGTTATTAATTGGGCATAGGCTTCCTCCTGGGAACCATTCCCCTTTCTCTGGCTTCTGGCTTCCCCAGCTCAATTAAGCAACTAGTTTGTTTTCTCATTAGGAAACTTGTTAGTGTTTCACTCTGGTCCCCTGAGTTGCTCTGAAGAAAAGTTTTGTGGGAGGATTTCTAAAGCTGTTTAAGGTCTGCCTCTCATGCTTCCCTGTGAGACATATGCTCCAGCAGGATGTGTCACATCCATAGTCAGCAGTGGGGTCAAAGTTCCTTGGCTTGAAAACAGGACATGGAAACAAATGGTTCATGTGGCTAAAGACAGGGATGGTCAAGGCAACAGCCTGAGATGTGCTGAAAAAGAGGGAGTGTTGAACAGTCGCTTTAAAATCCGTGTTTAACATTTCCAGGCTCATTGCATGCTATTGTCCTTTGAGCAGAGAGGCTGGTGCATTCTGGTCTCTTCTCTCCATGTCTAGAATTTCTACAATCCCTGAACATTGGTGCAGCTATTTGTTGTCCAACAAACACTTATTTTAGTGGCAGTTCACTAAGGCAACACATGTATAACTCACTCATCATTTATCAAGTAGACCCCCAAAGCTCTAGTTACCTAAACTAGACACCGAGTCTAATAAAAGGACTTTCAACTAAGATTAGATGAAATGCTATTTATACCTGTCCATTTTTAGGCCTATTTAGACCAGCCATCAGGAATTTAACCAGAATCTATATATTGATAACCATCAAGCCTGCAGTGACTGGAGCAATATCATTTAAAGAGTGTTCACTAAAGTGACTGTATTCACCATGACACAGAGCCTTAGAAAGACCCCAGAATTATTATAAGATTGGAGAGAAAATGATGCCCCTTGTATGAATAGCCTGGTTCTGAGAGTGGAAAAATAACATCCTGAATGAAGAATATATGGAAGATAGGAGATGAGCTCAATGATTAGAAATACTTCATAGTGAAGAACATGGTAATATATGGGTTAAGCATGGTACTCTAAAGATATTGGATTTGGAAGATTCCGGAATCCATCAATTTCTTCATCCTCTGGCCATCACCATTGTCTGAGGTTTCAGTCAACACCATTGTCTAGGCCATAGTACACATGCCTGAGTTCTTAGTCTTGCAAACTGTTTCCATGGTGACAATGGGTTGCACTCTGTTCAAAATGTATCCAGGCCCATTATATATCCCAGGTAGTCACATGTCCCACTTTCCTATAGGTTGGTTGTGCCAATCTGCACAGCCTGAGCAAGATGCACACCCATCTGTCTTATAAAGATGAAATGAAGCACCCCAGAAAACACTATTTTCTCTTCTTTCAAATAGACAGATGAACAAATCATATATGCAGAAACACACATAAAATTATAAATACAAGGTGAAAACACACAGAAATAGGAAGTCAAGGCTGGAGATTAACAACTCTGACCTTCTTTATGCCCACTTGGCTTCTTCACCATTTTCTTCTCTGAGATGACTTGCTTCATCCCCTTAACTTTTCTGATGACAGAACTGCAGACCAAGGAGGGGATATGAAATTCTAAAAGATACACAGATCCTTAGACATACAGAACTTGGCAGAGACAGACCACTCTGTGAGTCTTGAATATTCCTTATAAAATTAATTTTATATTTGATCAATAATTGTTTTAATTTCTGTACCATACCCATAGAAGACCACTGTTTTGTTAAATTTATTTACTTATTTGTGGTGTGTGAGTGTGCACATGAATGTGTGTGTGTGTGTGTATGTGTGTGTGTGTGTGTGTGTGTGCATGCACACACATGTGGAAGTGCATGCTATTTGTGCATGTACTTCTGAGCACATGAGGAAATCAAAGAACAGCTTATAGAACAGCTTTGTCCTGACCTGCAGGATGTCAAACTGGAGCAAGAGAGTCAGGGATAGGGAATGGGGACAAGAAACACAGAAAGAACGACCACAAGACAGGATTCTGATCAAGTGGCAAACTTTACTTTTCTCAGGCTAGCTTATATAGTCAGTAGAACAGGATATGGGGAGGGGTAGTAAGGGTTGTTTGTGCACCAGGTGTTAGTGTAGGCAGGATATTAGGAAGCCACAAAGAGGATGTTTGGCAGAGTAAAGAATTCATGAGTAAGAGGTCCAGGAAGGGCTGTCTAGGTGACTGAGCCTGCGGGTGGAGGACTGGATCAAGTTGTTTCTTTTCTTGAGCTGAGGTTTAAAGAGCTGCTATGTAAAGGTTGATATACAACTATGTGGCCGGCCAAGAATGGCCTAGGATCTCATGCCAAACCCTGAGATCTTTGGCTCCCAACAGTCCTTCTGCCATAGGGGTCTTAGAGATAGGATTTGTGTTTTCAGGCTCACCAGCAGATGCTGGTACACACTGACCCACCTCTTTAGCCCACTCTCCAATTTTACATTCCTTTACACATTCTTTCTAAAAGACATGCCAGTTATTTAAAGCACATAAAGAAACAATTCTGAATTTCCTACAAGTAAACATACATTCATCCTTGGATGAATTTGGCAACTTCTGCTGCTTTATTGCAACATTCTTGGCCTCATTCTATCTGCAAAATACCTGTTGGTTTTAGATGACTTTTCAGAATCTTTCCACTTTAAGAAAATTTGGTTATGTGGTTGCAACACTGTTTTGAATGTAGGGACTATGAATGTTTAGGCAAGCACTCTACCTTTGAGATCTCTTCCCAGACTAACCCTGATTTAAGAAGAAGGACCTGATGCAGGCCCAACCAGATGGGCAATTTCTGAATATGACAAAAGGAGGGAAATATGTCCACACATGTCCAGGTTTTGCCTCCTTTAATTATAAAATTCTAGGCAAAACATAAACCTTCTGCAATATGTTTCCTTACCCTTAAAACAGAATAATGAACTCAAACTCTCAGAAAGATTAAAAGAAATGAAATATGCAAAGTGGCTGCTGGAAGTCTGATCACTTAAGAGGGTTTCTAGGTGGTAACAAATCCCCTCTTGTCCAGATGCAGGGCAGAGAATGTCTAGAGATGGGATTTTAACATCATTTGCCATGGTTCAATCATTATCTTTAATAGTTTTTACCTCTAATGTCTTTGAATTTTTCACTTGTCTTTATCTCTTGTGAAATGCAGACAATAGATAAGTTGAGAGAATTCTTATGCTAAAGTATTTGACACATGTAAAGCACATGGAAAAGTATATATCCATATGAGAAAGACATTACTTGAAATTTTTTACATTTAAATTCCATAAAGGGGAATTTACATATATAAGTCTCACATTTTTCATATAAAGGGTAGTCAAACTAGTAGTAATTCAAGTCCATCATTTCCTTTGGACCAAGGTGTTTAGTGAAACCCTGGGCATCCTTGTCATTCTTCTTATCTATGTAAAATAGGTACCACAACTGTTTTCTCCTTACTTACTGTCTTTCTAATTGCAGTCATCTCAACCTGTATTGGGAAGTAGTTGTGAAAAGAACAAAACTCCAAGAGAGCAGCACATACCTTGGTGATACCCAAAAGAAGTGCTGAGCATCTCTTGATCAAATTAATTCATTCCTAGGGTCTATATTCCGTGATGAGCATGAAGAACTTGCGATCATAGTATGGAGTCTAGCAGTCACCTCACAACTCAGGGAAATATTCACTCATCATTGATTGCTAGAGCAGGACACAGTGCCATCACACTAATGTGAGTTTTTAAAGTGAGGGTGATCGTACAGTAGATAACATACCTATATTTATTATTTTAATAGTCAAAGTAATCCACAGAAGGCAATATGAATGAGTGTTTCTCCCACTCCCAAACCCAGTTTTTCCATTTCTGTGTTTTGAATCACACCATACTCATAGAAAAAAAAATCTGATAGTTTTTTTTTTTTACAATTTCCAGTGTTTTCTTGAGTAAAAGCAAACTAATTTAAGTATTTCTATTCATACTGGAAAATTTTTATATATAATTTCAGAAAGGGCATTGTGATTTTGATAGAAAGCTCCTTGGTATCTCCTGGTTTGTATTATTTAATTGGCTCACTATTGTGGAAATGCTTCTGGACTTTTACAATTATAAATAAGACTAAAAGGAAATACATCTATATGTGTGTATATGTATACACACACACACACACACACACACACACACACACACAAAGACACACACACATGGTGAATTCCTAGAAATGGGATAACCTGATTTTAATGAAGATGAGTGTTGGGTTTACATAAGTATTGCTAACATTTCATTTGAAGCATGTTATTTTATATTCCTATACATAAATGCATGAAAAATATCTGTTCAATTGCCACTTTCAATCAAGTATGTTTGTAAACTTCTAGGTCTTTGTTAAAGTAAAACCATGAGGGAAATATCACAATATAGCTTTAGGTTGAACACATCATATTTTTAGTTAGGTTGATGTCTTCTCACATGTTTCCATATCCTTTGTTGTTGTTTTTTTCCTTTCTGTTTAAAGACATGTCTCACACTACGAATTAAACTTCTTGTAGAAAGAAATACTGTTCTCTGTACTATCTTTATCCTAGTACAAAGTATGGAAAATGGAACTTGCTCCGTGAATATTTGATGAATGAGTACTTTTTGTCACAATGGTTTAGCTACCTATTATGCCACTTTGAACTTTGGTTCACATTTTTTCCTTAGGAAATATTATGAAAAAATATGCCGATAAAAAGGATATTTAGATTAAAAATTAAATTCACTGAAACATTATTTTACACAACTATTCATCTCTTCCTTTGAAGTCATTTCCCATAGCATTAGTACTTATTGTCTCTTACTGGAGTATGAATTTACTGATGAAGGTGTCAGTCCTGGGTGCAGAATGAAGAGAAGTTGTCTGAGAAACAGAACTGGTGTGTTCACTTATCCTTGCCCAACCCCTTGCTCCAGAGGGACTTTTACTGAGAACTCATCATACTCACAGCTCCAGGGAACACCCTACAAGGAGCCTCTGGGAAAGTGGCCCTTCTAGGAGCATTGGATATAAGTAGACAGAGATGGAAATTGCTCTGAGGAGGATGCTGCAGCTTCTAGTGCCATAAAGAGGTCAGGTAATGGGTGAAGGTTGTAAAGAGGGTATGAGATGATCAGAAGAGAATCAGGCAAGAGCTTTCACCTTTCCAAGTGAGTCTTTCCAGGGCATGGCAAGAAAACTTAAGCAAAATCTGACTTGATGCTCACAAAACTCACAATCATTTCCCAATAACCTTGGGATATGAGAACTTGTAAGATTTTTAGGAACCAACTCTCAAGTCTTTCCATTCTTCATGTAGGGAAGAGGAAGTTGGTTAAGTGAAAAATCCCCCAGTTTAGAGTGTACAACAGGGGTGTGTCAGAGCAAGGGCATGCAGCCAGTCTCTGCCTGCTGCAGTCTCCTCCCTGACTGGCGATTCTCACTGCTGCTTTTCTTCTTTGATAATCCATGTTACCTGTCTCTCATGATGACTCACTTTTAGAAGGTGCAGTATGAGTGTTGAGTGAATAACAATTAGATACCATGGGCCTGATACTTTAGGGAATATTCTTGGAGGGTCTGTGCCATTTTCATGCCTAGATCACCTAATCCTTACCTAGCAAAACAGTCGATGAAGTATAAGAAGACTTCCTGGGGAAAGTCACCATAACCACCTTTAGATGGCAATCCTTCCATTACAATAACACAATACCTCTGGATATTTTATTAATGTAAACTGGATACACAGAGACTGAAGGAAAGATAGAGGTCATGGGAGAGGTTACAGTAGAAACGCTTCCTCTTCTCTGTTATTGACAGTGGGATAGTGGAGAATTGAGTTGCTGGACTCTCATGGGTCCAGTACTAGAACATACACAAAGGCTAATCAGGGTTGGGAGTCTTCATTTCTTGTTCCAGTCCAGCCACCTATTGATGTTATGGCATACAGCCAATCATTTCACCTTGGGTGCAGGAAAGGGAAGGGGAAAGCTGCAGTTCCACTATGGAAACATAAGGGATTTAATTAGATGATGCCAAAGCTCAGCCACGTGCTCACAGTTGCTATTTTTGTCTCTAGGACTATTTCATGAAGAGATGGAGGAGCCTGAAGTAGTTCGTCTTGAACCTTAACTACCTGCCTCTCCTTCATGGAATCATGGATCATGCTAACCACACCTGGACCCAGGCTTTCATCCTTGCTGGTTTCACTCCTTCTGGCACTCTGCGACCTCTTGTCTTCCTTGGGACGCTGTGCATCTATCTCCTGATACTTGCAGGGAACTTGTTTATCATTGTCCTTGTTCAAGCTGATTCAGGGCTGTCCACTCCCATGTACTTCTTTATCAGTGTCCTCTCCTTCCTGGAACTCTGGTATGTCAGCACCACAGTGCCCACCTTGCTACATACCCTGCTCCATGGACCTTCACCCATCCCATCGGCTGCATGCTTCGTCCAGCTGTATGTCTTCCATTCCTTGGGCATGACTGAGTGCTACCTGTTAGGTGTCATGGCTCTGGACCGCTACCTGGCCATCTGTCGCCCACTCCACTACCATGCACTCATGAGCAGACAGATACAGCTGTGGCTAGCAGGTGCCACTTGGGTAGCTGGCTTTTCAGCTGCCCTAGTGCCTGCCAGTCTCACTGCCACGTTACCCTACTGCTTGAAAGAGGTAGCCCATTACTTTTGTGACCTGGCACCACTAATGCGGTTGGCATGTATGGACACAACCTGGCATGCTCAGGTTCATGGGGCAGTGATTGGTGTGGCCACTGGATGCAATTTTGTCCTCATCTTGGGACTCTATGGGGGTATTCTGACAGCTGTTCTGAAGCTGCCTTCAGCTGCCAGCCGTGCCAAAGCCTTCTCCACTTGTTCTTCCCATATGACAGTAGTGGCGTTGTTTTATGCTTCTGCTTTTACTGTATATGTGGGCTCGCCTCAGAACAGACCTCAGAGCACGGACAAGCTTATCGCTTTAGTGTATGCCCTTCTCACTCCGTTCCTCAACCCCATCATCTATTCTCTCCATAACAAAGAAGTGAAGGAGGCTGTGAAAAGGGTCAGTGACAAGATCAGGGCTTCGTTGAGGGAAGCCTGATGATCTCTTTTGGTGTTACCCACATGCCGGGCAAAAGTAAGAATCAACTGGTTTGTTCATCATTTTGCAGAGTCAAAATAAATGCCAGTAAGGTTGCCACTCAGTTTAGCACTCACTCTGCTGCATAGACCCACTCTCTTACACCTGTCAAAGGTGAAGCCAGTAGAGGGAAAAGAGGTTTCCTCCCCCTAATCCTTTCCAATGAAGAAATGCCACCACAGATTAAAAACTTGTATAGAGAAAATATTTCAATTGAATTTATGACTTTTATTTTTGAACTGAGAAAAGTGAAACACATTCACCCAGTGCTTAGTCCCTGTTAAGACTTTAGTTCTGTCCTTCTAATTACCAGACCAGCTCTGAGTAGGTAGCTGACAGCTCAGAATTCACAAATCCTAAAGCATAGCGGATGAACTAAACAGGCGTGACAACAGAGAAGTAAGGCCAACTAAAGCCAGCAGCAGCCTCTCTATTTCAAACCATGATCCCAACAGAGAGTTTAAAGTGCAGAAAACAAGGGTGACAGAAACAATACAATGACAGCATGTGTGCACATTCACATGGAGCAGAGAGCTCCCAGCTGGACCAGTCTAGTAATCTTGATTCACAGTGCCAGAGCCAGCTGAGGGTGACAGAGCTTTCAGGCTGCAGAGTGGAATTACTCACCTCGTCTCTCATGGGCCAAGGACAGTGGAGTTGAGCACGAGCTCTCTTTCAGTATTGTGGATATTTTTTTCTTGGAATGAATTTGAAGCCATACTTTACAGGAGGAGCAGAAAGGCATTGTGGGTGCTGCAGGAAAGGTGTGCATGTACACAATACAAAGGGAAACACCACACAAATCTGTTGTGTCAGGCCCCATCCTGTGCTAAAAGTCTGACGATACTGTTCCCTTTAGCCTCCACACTTCAGAGGTTTGTGAATTCTGAGCCACCAGATACCCACTTAGGTGTGGTCTGGTAATTAGAGTGACAGAGACAAGGCACTGTGAATGTGTGGCGTTTTTCTCTTTCTTACATCTGTCCCACTACAAAAATCAAAGCAATTAATACATTGAGCACTCCCCACATCAGGGTTGGTGATTATTATTTCTGTATACACACAGGTGTGTGTGTGTGTGTGTGTGTGTGTGTGTGTGTGTGTGTGTACTGTGTGTGTGTGTGTATGTGTGTGTACTGTGTGTGTGTGTGTGTGTGTGTGTGTGTGTGTGTGTGTGTGTGTGTGTGTGTGTGTGTATGAGTTGAGTTGAACCTGTATCCCAACTGGCTTGAGATTCACTGCGTATACCAGATAATAGGCCTTAAACTCACAGTACAGTGCTTCAGTCTATTAGGGGCTTAACAACAACTGTAAAATCATGCCTAGCCTAAAATACACTTTAAAACCTTCATCATATCCCACTGACTAAGGATTATTGTCTCACTATTGTCACAACAAAATTAGAAGGATGACTGGAATTGCCTTCAAGAGCCAGATTCAACCAGATGTCATCCAGATGTCTAGCTGACCTTAACAGGGTCACCTCAGGCTCAACTTTGTGTGAAATCTGAGTGGCTGGCAGGGAAGGCTGCTCACATTCCTTCTAAGGGAGGAAGTTTCCATTCTAGCATTGAAACATTTTCAAAAGCATTATCAGATCCAGGCTCAGGAGAGCATATTTTGAATATACTGAAGAAAGGAAATTTATTGCTCAAAATCTGCCCCTCCTTTTTTTTTCTACTTACTGGGGGGGAAATACCTGCTTTCTGACTTCTCTTTGCCTTAAAACATCTTTAACAGAATAGTATGAAATTCTAGTGAATATAGAATGTTCAGTAAACAAATTGATCTTGTTATCTCACAGTGGTGATTAGAAAAGAGAGTGAATGTTTCCTGTGTGGGTTCAAATGTTAATTCTAATATTCACTTGCTTTATGACCTTAGGCAATATATTTAAAATCTCTGCCTTAATTTTCTTCATCTGTAAAATGGGTGCAGTAATAGGATCTTAGGAACAACATAAAAGTTATTTTCCAACATTTCCCACATCCATTTCTGCAAGAAGGATTTGCTTATTTGAGAATGCCTAGTTGTACACATAGCTCACATTTGTTGGGACTTATGCAGGATACTTGAGGAATTCCAATGAAGCATCTCCTCCCAAGCTGTGTCCACAGTCCTCCTTATGTAACCTGAGGATTCTGACATGATCACTAACCCTATGCTCTTTCAGTGCTGGGTACAGTACTGTGCAGTACTCCATTTTTCTGGCTTTTGTTTGAGACCCCCACCCTCTCTACTTATGCCTCTAACTTCACATTGGTTACCGATTGTAATTTCAAAGGAATTGTTTTCTGTGTCATCAGCACTAAAGAACTGGGACTTGTTTGTCCTGGCAGTGGCTTGCATCACTTTAGTTATTAACTCTGTGGGCTTCCATTCCTATGGTGCTCACGCTCCATGGTAGGATAGGGGGTGCTTACATATCTGCTGTGGAGCTGGAAGTAGTCAGTCAACTTAGGGAAGCAATGAATACTACACGATGAATTTTTATTCATTTAAATTTGAAGAAGGATGAATAAGCAAATAAATAAAAACTTTTAAAAATCAAATAAGCTTGGCAGACTTTATATTACTATCCTTTAACCCTATCAAGAGAAAATGCCTCTCACAAATCCATTCACAACTCCTAACTACCATTGCCTTTCATTGTGCAATGGTTTTATCTCTTAACCTCCTTGGGGTCTTTCCCTTTATAACATGAAGCTGAGGCTATTTTTACACAGTGCTTTTCAAATTATACACATAATTTTTATATGCTTTGTGTGTAATGTTACTGGATCATCATCCCCTCTACATACCCTTTGAGTGCCCAGATAGTGGCTCTGGTAGGAAGTGACTATATATTTTGTACCACAAATGGCATCATATTTTATAAGTGCTTAATGTGATGTATAGAGCTAAATACTCATGCTAACTCTTGGCCACTCCTCCCATGGTGGGATCTGGATGACTCTAGTAGAACAGACAGTATAAAGAGGTCAGCACTAAAAGTGAATACATCACTCACAGTGCACTTGCAGTAAGCCCAGCACTCCTCATGCAGGGTATTTGTACTTTGCCCTAACCCTAGTACAGTAAGTAGCCAAGAAAGGTGCGATTAGTAAGAACCTTGGACAATGAATGCAAACCTGCTCAGTTATTTTGTGGAATGAACTATGACCATGACACATCATTTTCCTGTTTATCAGGTACATTTGAACTGCACCTGATGCCTTTTTGTAGACGTTATGGAGCAATTTTAAAATAACATTATTTATAAATACAGCATGATAAGATTTTAGATGAATAGAAGTTCACAATCATTTATAAACCTGTGATGTTTTCCTCATCTTCTTTAGCGCTTGCAAGTTTCCTACAACGTATTTTGATTTCATTCACCCCTCCCCCATCCTCCCAGATCTCCTCCACTTCTCTACTCAACTTTACTTTGTATCATCTTTATTCTTTCAAAAAAAAATTAAAGCCATTAAGTTCTATTTGCACTGCCTATATATCCTTGGGTATGTGGTCTTAAACTGAAGCTTGGTGAACCTATGTGGGTGGGTGGGGGGGGGATACTCTTAAAATTGACTCTCCCCTGCCCACAGAGATGACATTTGCCAATAGCTTCAGCTAAGAATAGGACTTCATGCTTACCTCTCCTCTCCATGCTGGGATTTATTCTTTCCTGATCTTATACAAGTCTTATGCATGTTGTCATAAGTGAAGTGAGTTCATTGTATATCTACCCTACTGTGTCCAGAAAACAGTTTGCTTGTACTCATCTACCATCTCTGGCTTTCATGATTCTTCTTTTCACTCTTCTTCAATGTCCCTAACCTTATAAAGCATTCATTAATTCACTTCTAATTTCTCATGGGCATGTGCTATTTTTTGAAAATTTACTAATGATCTATTAAATTTTGTATATATTATGTCCTGTCCCACTTAAGATTTTTATATAGATAATTTGAAAAGCTATACTTTGCTCCAGATTACAACTTGATAGCATACATTCTTCTTCTATGTGATGCTATATAGCGTCTCCTACTTCTATGATCAGGCATTTGTTTCTGAATAATAATACCCTGAGAGACACGGGGTTTGAAAGTATAATCCACTCAGTTACTAACATGCTTTCAGACATGCAAAAGGAGATATCACATCAAATGTAGAATTCTGTGGCAATTCTTCTCAGAACTTAGCTGGCAAAACAGGAATGCAGAAGGACAAGTGTGATGTGAAGGTAAGGAGTACTATCACTGCTACTTTGAGTAGCCCCATTATTAATTTCAGGGTTTGGATAAACCATGGCACCTTGGGTAGGGTTGTAGAAGATACAGCATTGCATTGAAAGACTGCTGCAGGTATCTAATCCAGTGAATAGTTGGGTATTTCAGAGGAAGTAGGATATAAAAGCTACCCATCCTTGAGGTCTATTCGCACTCAGAAGCACTGTGAGTCTAATGCTTTGTTCTCCAATGCTGTTTTCCACAGGACGCTTTTCCAGTCTCAGGCATTTAGAATTTTCTCTCCACTTAATGTGATCTGTTTTGTTTTTCTTTTTCCAGCATAACATTTTTATTGATTATTTGCGAGTTTCACACTCACTTCCAGTCCTCCCAGGTCTACACTCCCATGCTTATGACGTCCTCCCAGTACAAAAAAGAAGAAAGAAACAAATTCTAACTGTATTCTGTGTTGCTGGTACACTCAATGGAGCATGGTCAAGCTCCCAGTAACCAGCCTGTTAAGAAATCTGAGTCCTTCCCCAACTTACCCCCACCAGAGGCCATCAACTGTGGAGAAATTCCTATCATGATTTAAGAGTTATCTTCAATGGCTTCCTATCTAGACTGTTTTTATTTGGGAGGAGGGGTGGACTCTCACCAAAACTCCTGTGGTTCCACAAGACCAATCCCTTTATGAGCTACCTTTTTCTTAATATAATATATTATTCCCCTCTCTTATGGTGAATTTAACAACTACTTTGAACATGTCTTTTGCTCTGAATTTTTCTAAAAGTACCGTTATATCAATGAATAAGTCAAATGCTTCAACTCAATGGGTAACCACAATTAACTAGTTATTCTTCTGGGCTCTGAATCTAACCAAGTACACATGTGGAGATAGCTAATACTGAGCTGAGATTAAAACTCAGAAACTGATATAAGGAGTTTTGAAGAAAATAAGAGTAGAAATACTTTGTGAAATACTAAGTTTGTCTCATTGAAGTGTCCAGGGTAAAATGGTGGACTGAATTGAGTACTGGTAGCAATCCTGCTGATGGGGATTTAAAATACTGTGTTTAGAATAGTATTTCAAGAAGCTGGAGAGATCACTCAGCAGTTAAGAATGCTTTCTGTTCTTACAGAGGACCTGAATTTAAGTCCTAGCACCCATCTCCGGCAGCTCACAACTGCCTGTAACTCCAGCTCCGGAGGATCTGATGACCTCTTCTGGCCTTTGTAGACACCTGCATGCCTGCACACATAAACATAGGCACACACATTCACAAAACACATAAATGCCATGGCCCTGAATGTCTCAGCCCCAGACCACAGAAGCCACAAGGTTTGGCCTGAGTGGGGGAGCGTGGACTTGGAAACTCCTAGCAACCCAATGGAGATAAAGACTAGACACAGGCATCTTGCCATCTTTAGAGAGCTCTCAGTTCCATGCTGCAAAACTGGAATCTCTTCTTTATTCAGCATCTTCCTGGCTGTAATCTAACCATTGTTTCCTGACCCGGAGACCATTTCTCTTCCATCTCCCTAGACCCTATCAGCAGATCTCTCTACCATCTCTCCTCCAGATACCTCCTAACTATCTGTTCTCACTCATCACATAGACTTTGCCCTTTGCCCTGGTGCAGGCATATTCAAATGCTTATTTCTGTAAAGATGCAAAACTAGGGGACATTCTCCACTGAGGCTATGCCATTCAGCAGCAAATCAGCTAGCATCTGCAATACAATGTAGACTGGAGCGCCGGAGCTTTGGACCCCGAGAAACCCTCTAATAGCACAATATTCGGCTCCCGACATTTAAACCAATAATTTTAAAAGCAAAATAAAACCTGGAATAGTATTTTAAATATTGGCAAGCTGTGGTTGGAACAATGAACTAATGGTGGCCACTGTAGTGCCAGGTGATGAAGCTGCAGGTGTTCAGCATAGAAGGATGGTTCCTATGTGGTTAGGTTGTTAGGCTAATAGTGGCAAACAATGACAAATCTCCTGGCCAATAGGGATTTAAGAGGCAATCCATTTCTGGGTTACCCAAGTTGTTACTCACCATGCATAAATGAGGAGATGAGAATTGGATTGTTTATTTAATGGTGTGTTATATGGTCATTGTGAAACAGGAAATATCCCTAGGAATGGATTTCAGAACTCCAACGTGAAGATTTCAGGGCTAAGTTGATTGAGAAACATGCCTCATCTGACTCACTTCTCTAGCCTAACTCTTTGGTCCAGGGGGATCCATTCTGAAATGTAGTCATAGCAGCCCCAGGGAACATTCATTAAGGTGTTGTGGGAGACCTGCATTTCCAGGAGCACGGACTATAAGTAAAGGGTCTTGCAATAGAAATGATACCAATAAGGATGAGATTAGTTCTACTGTAACCAGGGCAGTGAGGTAATGGTTGGAGGTGGCACAGAAGAGGTAAGAGTGGCTAAAGAAGAGTAGGGAACAGCTTTCACCTTTCCTTCATAATGTCCCTTGGAGTATGGGAGTGGTACTCTAGGGATGTTAACGTAGACTATCTATCTCCATGCTAACCCAACACACATCAATCAGCGACTGGATAAACACAGACTAGTGACTTACAAGGAGCTTCATGAACCTCTAACTTAAACTTCTTCACTCGAAGAAATTGAAACAAAGAGAAAACAGTGGTCTGGACCAAGGTTTGCTTTGAGTTGCTGATAAAACAAATTTAGAAATGCAATTCCTGAAAGAAGGTGCTATGTGTACTACCTCAGCACCTCCGGGCACACCTCCCAGAGCCTGGCTTCATACTGTCTCCCTTTTCCCTATCCCCTGCAGAATCCTGAAGTTTGTCTCCTGTAAGTTCCTCCCAGAAAAAAAAAAAAATCCTTCCAGTTCATTGATTATTCATCTTGTCCCAAAGATCTAAGTTTTGTGGAATGCTCCCAAGACAGCTTTGGTTTTTGTCCATCCTTTCCTCTTTCAACCTTTGATGAGAATTTTTGATAAGTTCCAAGAGATTCAGCTGTTTAAAAAAGTAAGTCTCCTTTTCCTGCTGCACCCTGGTTGTTGAAGCCAGTACATAGTAAGGGCCATTATTTCAAAGTATTATGGGAACATTTCACCTGGAATGGTAAGAGAATGAGAAAGACAATTTTCCTATCTCTTGCTTTTTCATTGTTGTTTTTTTCTTTGTTTTTTTTTTTGCTTTTGTTTGTTTGTTTAGCAGAAAGGAGAAATCCTAGGCCTAAGGCTCTGCTGCCATAGTCCACTAAATGTTGGTCTGTGGATTAAGGAACCAGAACTATGTCATCCCTGTCAGTGACAGATACTGTGCAAATCACTTATGTCTTCTAGTATTGATTCCTCTTTTATAGACTAGAGGGAATGGGTTGGATAGATTATAAATTATTTCTTAGCTGTGTCTTCTAGTCTTTGCACTCGAGATGTAAAAAGCCTAACACTGCTCATTTGGTGCCTTTATCTCTCATTCTCAGGAATCATGGATCATGTTAACTACACCTGGACCCAAATTTTCATCCTTGCTGGGTTCACTCCAACTGGTACCCTCCAACATCTTGCAATCTTTGGAACCCTGTGCATCTATCTCCTGACACTTGCAGGGAACTTGTTTATCATTGTCCTTGTTCAAGCTGATTCAGGGCTGTCCACTCCCATGTACTTCTTTATCAGTGTCCTCTCCTTCCTGGAACTCTGGTATGTCAGCACCACAGTGCCCACCTTGCTACATACCCTGCTCCATGGACCTTCACCCATCCCATCGGCTGCATGCTTCGTCCAGCTGTATGTCTTCCATTCCTTGGGCATGACTGAGTGCTACCTGTTAGGTGTCATGGCTCTGGACCGCTACCTGGCCATCTGTCGCCCACTCCACTACCATGTACTTATGAGCAGACAGGTACAGCTACGACTAGTTGGGGGTACATGGGTAGCTGGCTTTTCAGCTGCCCTAGTACCTGCTGGTCTCACTGCCACATTACCCTACTGCTTGAAAGAGGTAGCCCATTACTTTTGTGACCTGGGCCCAGTGATGCAGTTGGCATGTGTGGACACAAGCTGGCATGCTCAGGTTTATATTGCAGTGATTGGCATGATCAATACATGCAATCTTGTCCTCATCTTGGGACTCTATGGAGGTATTGTGAAAGCTGTTCTGAAGTTGCCTTCAGCTGCCAGCCGTGCCAAAGCCTTCTCCACCTGTTCCTCCCATATAACTGTAGTGACACTGTTCTTTGGCTCTGCCTTCATTGTCTATGTAGGGCCACCGGAGATTCGAGCTGAGGGCAGAGGCAAGCTTATTGCCTTGGTATACACTTTTCTCACCCCTTTCCTCAACCCTATTATCTATACCCTTCGCAATAAGGAAGTGAAGGAGGCTGTGAAGAGGGTTACACAGAAGATCAAGGCTTTGCTGACTTGATTCTAGAGTCCTACAGGTTTATCACTTTACCCATTTGAAAATGGCAATATTGAGCTGGTTACTTATGCAATAATTAACTCATAATTTCAATAATATATGAAATAGTCAACTAAAGTAGTCTTGAATAAGGACAAACTGAAAAAAAAAAGTTGGAGAAAAAATATAGTCCCTGAACCTACTAATATGTGTGTGGATGAGGACACATATTTGATGAAATAAATAGCAAAATAAATAAATAAAGTTCAGTTTTTTTATGCAGACAGAAAGAAATTGAAATGTGTGAATTTCTAGAACCTAGGCTGGCTAGAGGGTTGTAGTTTATACTGAATTTTTGGAGAAAGGTCCAGAAGACATTGAGATTAGTTACAGGAAGATTCAAAGGGCACATTGGACAAATGTTGAGATGGAGACCAGTGAACTATAGAAATAGAAAACAAAGGTATATAGAGCTCAATGTTCTTGAGCAACATTGTAATAAAACCTGTTGGAAGTTGGAGTAGAGGATTCCTCTAATGTGAAAGAGAATGAGATGGGAAACAAAGATTTCTAGGTGATCAGAGGTCTAAGCAAGTTTTAAAGCCACCCTAAAGAGTGTATACACTCTAAATTTGAAACAGTCAACCAGGAAACATTGCTCATGTATCCCCTTTGTGAAAAACTAGCTCTATGAACCATGGAAGGCTGTAAAGTGAGAAGTCAGGGCACTCTTGGCTCCCTGTTTCAAGTCACTTACAGGTCTATTTTATTTTATTGTTTGATAACTTCATACATACATTTAATGCATTTTAAAGACATCCATCTCCCATTCTCTCCTACCCAGTTCCTCCTGATCACCCATCACCACTTTTCCTTCCCAACTTTAGGTGTTTTAAATGTATTTTTAATCTTTTTATTTCAATTTTCCATATATACTTTGTTCCCCATTTCCTCAACTCCTCCCCTATCTCCCCACTACCCTACTGAACCAACTTCATATTCTCTCTCTCTCTCTCTCTCTCTCTCTCTCTCTCTCTCTCTCTATCTTTCTCTTTCTCTTCTTCCTCTTCCTTCTTCTCTACAGAACATCTGTGGTGCTGAGAATTACAGAGAAATGCAGGCTTCTCTGAGCTATGGACGTATAGGGGCCCATCTTTCTCAGAAAGTGACCCTCCAATCAGTGGTGAATGTGCCTACCATGGGTATTCTTACTTGCCTGCCTTATTAACAACTCATGACACTTGTGAATCTTGACATTTTATATGGATCATAAAATTTCCAACAGTAGTATCCTGACTTCTCCTGCCCATTAGATAACAAAAGTACCTGAGTGCTATATTTAAGAAAGACTGACAAACAGGGTTAACATTAATTTTAATATATCTATATAATTTTAATATATCTATATAATATATCTAATAGGTTTGCTTCAATTTAATTAGCATTCGCAACTAGCATTTGACTAGCATTCACAACTCTAGTGACTGGATCTTAGAAAAATGTCATAATTTTATGTTTTTTCATAAAAAGGGATTAAACATTTCTGAAAAATAATGATGCATTTTATATTTTTGGTTAGATTTTCTTCCCTTTTAAAGAGATGACATGCTTTCATTTTTTATTCTGTCTTCTGAAGGAGGCTTAAATGACATTTATTCCTTGATTTCTGCCCTCTTCAGGTTTTATTAAGTTGTCTCTGCCAAATCCACTCATAGAAATTACAGTGTGTATGTCTTATATGTGTCGGGATGTGGCAATGGAAGTCATTAAAAATAGTCACTTTTTAAAATATACCAAAGCCCAATTAATAGAAAACTTTTATGAGAATAAATCTTTTTTTCTGTGCATTTGGAATGCTGTGGTTGCATGCTGGGAAAGACAGAGACGCTTTCTGAGGGATAATTCCAAGTGAAGATATTCTCAAAACACTAGGATGATGAAAATGTAACTTAAAATAAAATTGTATGTATACTTGTGTGTAGTGAGAGATCTATCAGACGTACCTGTGGCACTAACCACACACACACACACACACACACACGTATGTGTGTGTGTGTGTGTGTGTGTGTGTGTGTGTGTTTATGTATGTGCATGTGTGTGTGTGTGTGTTTATGTATGTGCATGTGTGTGAGTGTGTATTTATGTATGTGCGCGTGTGTGTGTGTGTGTGTGTGTGTGTGTATGTATGTGCGTGTGTGTATGTGTGTGTGTGGTTGTTGGTGGGTGCTTGTGTGCTTGTGTGTGTATGTATTCAGCATGCATGTATGAACTGCCAAATTCTTGGTTCACATATACTCTGGACCAAATAAGATCGGCAGTCTGTTTCTGTAGACAGGTTTCTACCAGAGGAGAGCCACAGACATCCTTTCCTGTACTATAAATGGCTACATTTATGTTACAGAGACAAAGTTGAATACTTGTTATAGACTCTGGAGAACTGATAGGTCAAAAGTATTTATTATCTGGATCTTAAAAAAATAAGTACCCATTGCTTAGCAAAAGTATATGCTACTGTGTAAGTACAGACTGAGAAAAATGTATGAATTGAGTTATAATCTGAGAGCAAATTGTATCATAGGACCAAATCAATACGTTTGTTTTTGTATCCTGATACATTGGCATCTGGCGTGACATCTGCCACCAGTGATTCAGAGTCCTGTCATGAAATCCCTCAATACTTCATATGAGGCATTTCCCAGTTCTTTTAATTATTTCCAGGCTTTCTGACCTTGTATTGTCTCCTGCCCTTTTGATCCCAGTCCTAGGAACATGTACCGTATACACTGGAAAAAACAGAAAGCTAAAAATGGAATTAAAGTGTAGTTAAGGACAGATACTTTTCCCTACTGAATGTTTAATTCACGACCTTGAAAGAAGGAACTAAAGTTCTGTTACAGTGGTCAATAAAATCAACAGGCATGTCTACGGTTTTTGTAGCAAGATAGATGAAAAACCAAATGATGCACTTATTAAATCTATACTTAATATAAAGTTAGTAAAATGCACAAGAGAGGAGATGACAAAATCCAATCCTTGATATAAGTTAAATACCTTGGAAAACTGACCAAAACTCATAAGATGAACTTTAGTGGAGATAGGATATGTTTTCATGTTTTGTTATCAAATGAAAACACCATTCGTACTTAGGCCATTAATAAGTGAACCCTCCAAATAAATGTGTATAAGACAGAAAGGTCCTTTAAAACATTTATTAGCTATATTGTCTGTCTGTATGGCAGATAGAGTACTAGGCAATGTGGACACAGAATTCAATAGACACATAAGAAGCGGTTACACCTTCACAATGAAGTTTGAAATGTAGTTATTGAATGAATTATTAAAGATGGGGACTTTAAAAAATGCAACAATACTGCAGCATCTGGCTTAATCTGGATGTACATATGATTAACAATTGTTGAATATCTGTCTTGTGTCAGGCAGAAAAAGCAGTAGACATTGCAGAATCTAAGGATTAAGAAAAGTCTCATTTGGCTCCCCACATCTCTCTGCACACACATGTGTACACAATCATTATTATATCTGGTATTTTCAGACATAGCAACTCAGAGCAGCTGTGACAGCATGCACAAGTCCTTCACAAGGTCAATCTACCACAGAGCATAGAGGGACCATGACTCCCTCCCAACCTGCCTGCTGCCCTGCAAATAAGGAACTGTTGGCAGCAGCTGATATCTCCTGGCAGTGGGAGAGTCAGTTTTCTGAAAGAGTGCAGTCCCTTGATGGGTTGATCACACTCCAGTGGAAGGCCAAAAATCCAGGAGTACATGCAGTACTTACTGCATTTGATTTTTTTAAAGGGCACAGAGTTAGGTAGCTGGATGTGTAGATAAGAGAGTATGGGTCTGAGAGGAGTGCAGGGTGTTAATATGACCAAAACATTGTGGAAAGTTTTCAAAGAACTAATACAAACTGAGAAAAACAAAACAAAAAGTAGACTAATATCTTGAGATAAGTATGGTTTCTCTTGATATTTAATACCATATAATTCTTACAACACACCCTTATAGTAAGTAAAATATAAAATTAAAATAAATAAATAACCACCTAAAGGTAGAAAGGCAATGGATACTGGTCAAGAACACAGGGCTTGAGACAGATATCATTCTGTGGTTATGTGACTTTGGTTACATTCTATTGACCACTGCCCACACCTTGGGAGGCACAGGTAGAACAGGCCCTTTGTTATAGTGCTTTGTTTACAATGCTGAGGTGAGTACATGTGTGACCCAGGGCACAGTGTTGGAGGCTCTGTTTTAGTTTACTTAGGAATTAAATGGTACTAATAAGTATACCAATATGGTAGAGTGACTGCGAAGATTGTATTGGATGATGCATGCCCTGTGCTTAGAGAACTATTTGATAACAAGCAAAAGCCCTGAAAGCAGATGTTTTATTGGGGAAAAGAATAAGAATCCATACCAATTATTTATTTCAAAGGTGGTAGCTGTTATCAGTGAGGCTTCTCAAAGAGAGAGAAATATTAGACTTCCTTTTTGTTAAGAAGTCACTAGAAACAGGTTAGCATGGGAGAGAATGAGATAGATGAATTATCTCAAACCAGCTCTCAGGAGTGAACATTGTTTCCTTGAGACCTCCAAGGAGCCCAATTGAGTCTTATTCTCCTTTGCCGCTGGAACTAGGGGTTTCTTGCTTCCTTGTGCCCCAAGTGAGCTAAAATTTGTTTCTTTGACTCAAGGGAATGTGGCTGTGGGGATAAGACTCATGAAGAAGGAGAAAGTGTTGCTCAATCAAGCCTTCATCTATTGCACATACGGAGCCAGGCAAGGTTGAAACATACAGTTAACTGGGGGATTAACTAGCTGTAAGCATTGGGGATCAAAGAGGTGTTATAAGGGAATTGAAAACAGTTTCAAGATTATAGAGTAGGATCAATGGACAGATGGCTTGCATAACTTTTTTAGAAAACTCAGCTTTACAAACCTTGCAGAATTAGACCTACAAGAAACATTAAAGGTCAGCTTGACCCATATCCTTTCCAGTCCACACTTAAATATTAGAAATTTGTTACTGTTTGCACTGTGGAATGGGTGATGATGCGGACAAGCTATAGGCTAGTGCAGATGGTATAAAGTACAGGTTTCTGTAGACACTGCAGCTAATATCTAAAGAAGTCTTAACATCTCTTAGGGGCAGGTATTTTCGGAAAACACCTAAAGAGAGCCTTATCTGCGTTTTATTTTTTATTGAAGTAACTAAGCATCCTTGATATATGAATTTAGGGTTCACAAGTCTTCAAAGCAGTTCTGAAAGCATCTCATGCTCACCAGACCTTCTTTGACACGAACTTACAGTTAGCTTTAGACAAGGTCATTTGTAGAAAGGAGGAACACTAACAGTTCCTTAGACACAGAAGATAATCAGACATTTATTTATTTGGGTTGGGAGTAGAAAAAGGCAGGATGTTTGACAGATTAGGGAAGATTAATTTGCGTATGTTGATTCTTGAGATGCTGACAGGATAGGGATCCTTCGTGCAGGTGGAAAGGTGTAACATAACTTGGTTGTAGGGGGAAGATAGCATACAAGAAACCTGAACTCTGTGTTTATCATTGCCATTATTCATTGCAGATAAGCCTTAATTAGCGGACTGTGTACTTGCGATCAAAGATCTCCCAGATTTGTAGTAAAGAGAGCTTATTATAGGGTAGCAACTCTATGCTGATTAGGCACTCTAAATGTTATGATGGTATAGAAAGAATAACTTTCCCTAGGGAAGAAAAAAAAAGGCTTCATTAATGAGCTAACATTTGACCCGATTGTGAAGGATGCAAGAGGTAGGTCATGGAAGGAGGAAAAAGGCTGAGAATTAAACCAGAAGCCAGTGGCCAAGAGGAGCAAAAGTACCCATAATGCAATGAAGCATGAGTCATGTTTTGACATCCATCTCTTGTAATTGGGAAGGTGAATACATAGCTTCTTTATGAGAGATTTAATAAGTAACGCTTAAACAGAAATTGCTTTGCATGAATTTAACATTTAAAAGCAGCAAATCTGTAAATATATCTCTACAGGAGGGCATTTGGGCTGGGGGGCATTTGGGTTAGAGTGAGTGGTATAAATCAAAGCAAAAGTGTCTGGTATGGAAATTATTTAGTTAGCTGGTTAAATAATTTTTATTTAATACTGCTGATGTAACAACAATTATTCTAAAGGTCCAGCTGAAAAATTGCAATGATGGTTGGAATTAGATGGCCATTCAATATGATCAATGTGATCTATAATGGGCACAGTGACTGATGCTGGCTACCATTTTTATACAATAATGTGACATTATAATCTCTCATCTCTTATCCCCACTTCCTTTCTTCCCCTTTCAATTCCCATCTTTCCTTTCTCTTCTTTTTATATATTGTTCACATTATGCTTGAGAACAATGGGAATGTCCAGCACATTTTTAGATGGAATGTCACCAAGTTGTCTGTCTCTTCTTTACCTGTGTATTCTGGTTAGTTTTCTGAAAATAGGGGACTTTTATTTATTGCTACTTTATCATTACTAATTTTGAAGCCACATTCAATCACCAAATGTGCTGCTCATCCATCTTATTTTCATTTAGGGGTACCCACAAGACACCTCTGCTCATCCATCTCTGAGGTTCTTGTAATAAGAGCTATATTTCAGCTGGGTTGGCAGTCTGTCTACAGCTGATTGTATCAGCCTCTGTAATCATTCTTTCGTGGCACTTTGCATCTTTTGAGATAGGGTCCTAGGTCAATGGGTGAGTTTACACAGTGCCTTTTCCAGGTTTCTTGTAGCCCAGAAGAAACAGTATTTGTCTGTAATGTTTCTTTCCCTCTGCCATTGATTCTTTCTCTGCTTGGACAACTGGCTCAATGTCTTCCTTTTTTGAGAATTCCGTTTCAGTAAACCTTGTCTGACAAATCAGCCTTCTTCCTGACACTCAGTGGTGTTTTATGTCACAGGTTATATGGACAAGAATGATGGAAATACTTCCCTGTGGTGATGTGATTGTGAGCTCTGCTATCAGAGATTGTATCCTGCTGAGATTTGTATTCTTTAGTCCCAAGACATCCTTGTTCAATTAGTATTTACAGATTTCAGCCAGTTGACAAGAAAAGAAAGCCCTGCTATACCAATATCACATATTAACTTATCATTTTAGGCTGGGCTAAGGAAAAGTCTGTGTATGAATTAGGGGAAGATATAGAAATACTCTGGGAAGACTACATAGCTTAGATATGAGCAATATGAGTAAAGAATTGAAATTTTCTTCCTATGAAATGGTGTCAAATGACATAGCAAGGAGTCACATTCTATTCATCCTCGAGTGTTCCTTGTATAAATTGGCATGACAATGGTACATTTCCCAATGAATGCATTCAAAACCAGAGCTAGCTGTTATTTTATTTATTTAGTATTAATAGCATTAGCATTAATGACAGTAATTAAAGTGTTTCCTTTACATTTATGAAGGAGAAAGATAAATAAGGCATCAATATAGATTAGCAATCCCTCTAATTCAGATTTTCAACCTTTCTTTGTCCGCTTCAGCCTCTCATGGATCAACACAACTTCTCAAGCTTGTCTGAGTTTGTGCTCCTTGGCTTTCCCAATGTGGGACACATCAGGGGCTGCCTTTTTGTCTTGCTGCTGTTGGCATACCTGTTCACCATTGGTGGTAATATGCTCATCTTCCTAGTCATCCGACTGGATTCAGCCCTTCACAAGCCCATGTACCACTTTGTCAGTGTTCTCTCCTTCTTAGAGTTGTGGTACACTGCCACCACCATCCCCAAGATGCTAGCTAATCTTCTTAGTGAGAAGAAGACCATTTCTTTTGCAGGATGCCTCCTTCAGACTTATTTCTTCCACTCCCTAGGGGCCTCTGAATGTTACCTTCTTACAGCCATGGCCTATGACAGATACCTGGCCATCTGCCGGCCCCTCCACTACCCTTCAATTATGACCACATCACTCTGTGCCAAGATGGCTGCTGGATGCTGGACTTGTGGCTTCCTGTGTCCTATTTCTGAGGTCATCCTTGTCTCTCAGCTCCCTTTCTGTAACTACAATGAAATTCCACACATCTTCTGTGACTTTCCACCTCTTCTGAGCCTGGCCTGCAAGGACACATCCACTAATGTTCTGGTGGACTTTGCTGTCAATGCCTTCATCATCCTTATCACTTTCCTTTTTATCATGACTTCTTATGGGAGAATCATTGGTGCCGTGCTGAAGATAAAAACAGCAGCAGGAAGAAGGAAGGCCTTCTCCACATGTGCCTCCCATCTCATTGTGGTCCTCATATTCTTTGGGAGCATCATCTTCATGTATGTTCGGCTAAAGAAGAGCTATTCACTGACTCTTGACCGCACTCTAGCTGTAGTCTATTCTGTGTTAACACCTTTGGCCAATCCCATTATCTATAGTCTTCGAAACAAAGAACTCATCCAGGCCATCAAGAGGACCATCTTCAAGAAAGGGGAAAAAGCTAGTCCAACTCATCATTGACTTTCTACCAAGGTTCTCCCCTTGACTCAATGTTCACCTCTAGAAATACCTCTGTACATGTTAACTGGTCTTAATCAATCTTCCTCCCTTGTTACACAGGCTCTGGATTCCATCTGCTTTCATTTTTCAAATACTTATTTATTTGTTTCTATTGTTTTCTGTATCTGTGCCCTTCTTATTTTTCTTGACCAGTGTTTGCAACATTAAGAACATTCAGTATCTCAATTCATTGTTTTAAACATGTACATTCCCTTGCCACACATTTCTGACCTTGTAGAGGTCAATTTCTCTTCTCCCCCTTTTCAACTAAATGGCCTGACACTTATCTCCTCTTCCCTTTCATTCAGTTTTAACTTCACTTTGCTGTCAATGCCTTCATCATCCTGGGGCTTTGTTCCAGACCTTCCAAGCAATATTTTGCCAAAGATACTAATGAAGCTGAGTTAATTGGGCCTATCTTGTCTTCACTTCTTTAAATCTTAACATACATGAACTATTTTCATTCCTTTAAAATGTTTGTCTTGATTTTCATGTTATCAGTAGATTCTACATTTCTCATTTCTCTACTAAGTCTCTTTTGGTACCCTTTCTTTTATAGGACTGTGTCTCTAGATTTTTATCTATTATTAAAGCTTCAAATATGATTTGTAGCAATATTATGATAATATAAATTTTCTCTGCCTAAGACTGGAATCCCTTTGGCGTTCTATACTCTGTAAGAGACAACTCATCACCCTATTTGGATTTCTTCCAGGAATTTACATTTTGACATTCCAAAAGTGAAATGTTCACAGTCTTGACCTTGGGAACTTGATGCAGTTACATCTTTGTAAATTTAAATTATATTTGCTACATTTTCATCACCCTATTTTTTCAATTCAGAAACAATTCATGTTGATATTTCTACAAAATGTATTTTAAATAGTTTTCTTATTATTTTAAAGTGTTGCTATCTGGTGTGAATTACAACCTCTCACAACTGGTCTGCATTATATGTTTAAGATCTAATATTTTGAGGGCTCATCAATTAAAAGCATTGGCTGTTTTTACAGAGGTTCTGGGTTGGTTTTATTTCTATAATCCACATGATAACTCACAACCTTCTGTAACTCCAGTCCTAGGAGACTCAATCTTCTCTTCTAGCCTCTGTAGGCATCATGAATGCACACGGTCCACAGATATCCATATAAGCAAGCTACACACACACAAACACACACAAACACACACAGACACACACAGACACACACAGACAAACACAGACACAGACACAGACACACACACACACACACACACACACACACACACACATTAAATCTTTTAAAATATCTAATATTTTAAGCTTAAACTAGATAAGTTGTTCCAAAATGCAGGAAAATCTGTTACTTATAAAATGAAACCTAAAGCCTTACCACACCTTTTAAAGCTAAACAAAATTCTTCTCTGCCATCTCTCCTAATTTTAACTACCTAATATTAATGATCCCCCATCCTTTATCTTTGTCTTAGTGAGTCAAGGGATATTTCTTATATAATAAGATTTTTTTTGTGTGTTTCAGAACCTTCACACTTCCCCCAACACTTCATGTAAGTCATTCTTCCCAATTTGTTGGTTCAATATCACTTTCAAGGCTGATGAGATTTTTTCAGTGAGAATAAGCGCTTGTGACACAAACTGATAACTTTAGTTCAAGCCATAGAACCATGACTGAAGGAGAGCATTGACTCCATAAAGTTGTCCTCTGACCTCACAGGTACTCTATGGCATACACAAACAACTACCCACAAACAAAATCAATCAATACATTAATGTCACTTCAAATGATATTATCTTGGAGAGCTGTTATGATACTCAGCATGTCCTTCACTTTTCTCTTTTTATTAGTTCTCTGAAAACTTTTATAATATATTTTGATCATATTCACTCCTTCTTCCATCTCCTCTCAGATCCAGTGCCCTTCTCTACCCACCCATCTTTGTGTCCTATTTTATTTATTTATTTATTTATTTATTTAGCAGAAATTCCAATTTCTGCTGACCATATATTCCTCCACTTAAGTATGGTTGACTTGCCAGGGGCTACACTGTTACAAAAAACTGACTTTTCCTCTCCCAGTAGCTATTAACTGCTAATTGTTATTTACTACCATTAGACTTAATGTTCACTTCCCCTATCAATTCTGGGATTTTTGTCTGGCTTGAGCTTTCATGGTTTTTGACATGCTATCACAACGGCTATGAGTTCATTTGTGTAGCCAATATACATTAAATTATATTTTTCTTTCCTTAAAAATATGTGGAACTATTTCTATGTGAATGTGGATGTGCTTATATGCAACTAGAGAGTTTATCACTTTTTCCTAAAACTAAGATTTATGTTCTTAACTCTATTTATATAGTGAATCACTTTCATGGATTTCCATATGTGGAACCAAGCTTGCATCTTTGGAATGAAACCTACAAGGTGGTAAAGCATGGCTTTCTTTTTCTTTTTTCTTGATTTTTTAAATGCAACTCAAAGTTTTATTGGGACAGGATAATACACATTTGTTTAATGTTTCTTACCTTCATTAATTTTCTTATATATGTATATATATTTATATAAAAGACCAATAATGGCAGTATGTTATGCATCAATAGCAGCAACAGCTTTTTCAGATTCTGCAGTCATTTGAACAAAATTGTAGAGACATCCAGCTTCCTTAATGTGTCTTGAATTTTTTTTCAAATGTTTTGTCAATAATTTTGACATCTATGTGCACCAGGTGACTTAATTGGTTTTATTTTATTTTGCCCTTATCTAATTTTGATATTCATGGACTTCATAGAACGAGTTTGGAGAGTCCCTTCCCTTTCACCAATGTGGGGTCATTTGTGCAGTATTGGTGTTATGACTTAAAAGCTTGGTAGAATTCAACAAGGTATGCAACACTAGTCCTTTCTTTGTAGAAGACTTTTACTTACTGCTTCAATCATGTTACTCAATATGAGGTCTTAATGATGTCTTGATTTACCCTTGTATGAAATATATGTTTAGAAATTTATCAGTCTCTTCTAGGTTTTACATCTTTAGAATATATATATATATATATATATATATATATGTATATATATATCCCTAATAATTTTGATTTCTTTGGTGTGTGAAACAATTGTCTTTCCATTGTTAATTTGCATTTTATCTTCCTTTTACTAGTTTTTCTAGGGGTATGTCAGTCTTGTTACTTTTTATGTATTGTTCTTTGCATCCTTATTTCATCAATTTCTGTCTTAAAATTTATTACTTTTACCATCTGCTGTATTTATATTTAGCCTATATTTTTGTAGAAACATATGTCATCATAAGATTATTTCCTTGAGATCTATTAAATTTTTATTGTAGGAACTTGTAGCTTTCAAATTGCTTTTAAAAGTCCTAGTGCTGTATTCCAATGGTTCTAGAACTTTGGATATTATTTCCACTTGATTCCAGGTAATTTTAAAATATTTTTCTCACTGATATCTTCAACGGACGATTATTTATTCAAAAATTCTTTTCTCCGTCTCCAAATGTCTATGTCATTTCTGTCTCTATAGATATCTAGTTTATTTCCTCATGATATGATGATATAAGAAATTATTACTCTCATTTTTGTATTTGTTAAGATTTGGTTTGTTAGGAGAGAAAGGGGAACACTCCTCCACTGCTGGTGGGAGGGCCAACTTGTACAGCCACTGTGGAAACCATTATGGTAACTACTCAGGAAAATGGGAATGAGTCTACCACAAGATCCAGCAATTCCACTCCTAGGCATATACCCAAAAGAAGCACATTCATATGACAAGGACATATGTTCAACCATGTTCATAGCAGCATTATTTGTAATAGCCAGAAACTGAAAGCAGCCTAGATGCCCCTCAAGCGAAGAATGGATAGATAAAATGTGGTACATTTACACAGTGGAGTACTACTCAGCAGAAATAAACAATGGAATCTTGAAATTTACAGGAAAATGGATGGAACTTGAAGAAACCATTCTGAGCGAGGTAACCCAACTACAAAAAGACAAACATGATATGTACTCACTCATATGTGGACCTGCTTTATGATGCATAGTAGTGACCATGCTTTATCAGAGCTGTTTTTAATGATGTTGCTCAGAATGGTTTCCTCCCAGATGATGACTGAGAAGCTAATTATAAAAAAATGGTGCCAAGTACCACAAGAGTAACAGAACTGTGCTGTTTTCTGGGATTTTGTTTTTTACTTTTTTGTTGTTGTTGTTTGTTTGTTTTTTTGTTTTTGTTTTTGTTTTTGTTTTTTGTTTTTTGCTTTTTAAATGGAGTATGCTGGATGTTTCTACAATTTTGTTCAAATGACTGCAGAACCTGGAAAAGCTGTTGCTGCTATTGATGCATAACATATTGCCATTAAGTATATATATATTATATATTATATATTATATATATGTATGCTAATTGAAACTAAAATATGTGATGAATCCAAGGTGTTTCAGTGAGTGCTCACCTGTGCATGCAAATTTGATTTCATCTTTAGTAAGTAGTAAAGTTATATGCTTGCAAAAAAAATAAGTGACACACACTGGAAGACAAATGTCACACAATTTCAATTTTATGTGTAACCTAGAAATGACGAGCTTATGGGAACAGAGAGCAGAATTGTGGCTATTAGGCTTCAATGTGGGTCTTTTAACAATGGGGAAATGATTTATTTAAGGATATAAAACTGCAGTTGGACAAGAGGCATGGACTCTGTGAAATCTTGAGGTCTACTCAAAGCATGATAAATATGGTTGATAATAATATGCTATATTTTAAAAATTGTGAGATAGTATACTTTAAGTGTCCTCAAAACAAAAATGATGAATATGTGTGATATAACATGTTAATTGGTTTAATTTAGCCATGCCATTGTGAACATACTGTATTGTGTATCATAATTATGCATGACTTTATTTATGAGCTAAATAAATGAATGAAAAAAGATTTAGTTTGTTAATTATAATGTGATTGGTTTTAAAGTAGTTTCCATGTAACACTTAAAAGAATGTGTCTTCCCAACTATTGTGTGAAATATTCTATAGATAGCTCCTATATCCAATCAATCTGTGGTATAATTTAGCTATGAAGTTTCTTTCTTGATCTTTAGTTGTGTAAAACTATCTAAAGATGAAAGATAGATACTACATCACCTACTATTACATATATGACATTTGGTGACCTTTAGTGTCTATTTTTATGAAATTGGGAGCCCCAGCATTGGATATATACATACTTACACTTCTTAAATTATTTAGTGAATTTTCCCCTTTACAAATGTGTAATCCCTTCTTTGTCTCTTCTGATGGATTTTAGGTCTACTTTATTGGATAATAGAATTGCTACACCAGTTTGTTTATAATTTCCATTTCTTTGTAAGTCAATCTTAATTCCTTGACTCTCATTTTTAATGTATTTAATTGTAAAGTATGTTTCTTAGAGACAAGAGATAGTTGGCTCTTATTTTCTCATCTAATCCAGTGGTGCACAGACATACATGCAGGTAAAACATCTACACACATAAAATAAAAACAAATTTAAAATAAGAAAAAGAAAAGGTTAACAATTTAGTAGAATGGATAATGAATGAATAATTCAGATCTAAAGAACAAAATTAACAAAAGTATGTGATTTTAAAATATGTTTCATTTATTTCTTTGAATATAGAATCAAGTTGTTACTTTCACTGGGATTTGCCATTGCATGTACTTTTGGCACCTCAAAAATTAGTGTTCATATTGTATGTTGCATGTAATTAGGGGAAGTAAGAAGTCAACAAGTGATTAGCCAATATAAAATGCATTTAGGTCATTTGTGTTGGCTAGCCGACAAGTATCTAAATTTAGACTCTGTCTTCTCCAGAAAGATTAAGATACTTCATGCTGATAACTTTCAGGTCCTCTTAGAGAAAATTTTAAGTATGATAAGCACATTACATACCTAAGAAAGACCTAGGAACTATTCATAGGTGTAAGCCTGGGGGTGGAGGTAAGGAAAGATGATGAGGACCTACATATATTGACTTGAAACAACATACAATTTTTATAATCTTCAATTGTCTTAGTCAGGTACTTGAAGAGACTCTAGAAACATCCTAGAACATGACCATGATGTATTACAAAATATGTTAAAACTAACTTAAATCTTTCATGAAATTCCAAGGCCACATGTAATAACAATGAAAGAAGAGTCAATGGATTAGAAGGAGGGTGGGGGTTGTACAGAAGAATTCAGAAGGAAGAAAGGGAAAGGAGAAATGTTATAATTATATAATAATTTAAAAACTATAAATCACAAGTACATCAACAAAATGACAACACCAGTTTAACATCTACCTAGGAAAAGCAAAAGACAAGTAACCTTTGTAAGTAAATGTGAGAATGCAAACTTCAAGTAAGATGTTAAAAGGTAGAATAAAATTATATTAAGAACGTTGAAATGTGGTGGTGATTGGAAAATGTAAAACCTACATAAGTCTTCCCACACAACTCAGAGTTCATGATTTTTCACACTCATTATCACACTTGGATATTAGCTTAGCATAAGTAAAATGACATCTCTCCTTTACAGATATATTCAGCCGACAAATAACAATTGAATGTATTTACATGGAAATGTGGTTTTTGATACATGTGTATATAATGGGATACTCAATATCTCTAACACTTAATTTTTATGGAATAAATATGTAAACACCATTCTTTTGGAAAGTTTTAAATTAGACAGTGAATGAATTACCTAGTACCACAAAAATAGTTGAAGTTGTAGCTAGATTTAAATCCAGAATCCAGAGTTAGATATATTTTCAGGGCAATATGAAATTGGAGTGTACTGGTGGAAGAGAGGGTGTAAAACTACTGTAGTTTTACTAATACTCAGGATTAGGAATTGCCTTGGTAATTTCTATGTGCTCAGATTGTACCTCTTTTCATCATCTCACGGACCAAGAAACTCAATCACATTGTAAGAAGGTCCTGCTGTAATGAGGAAGTGTGTGATTTCTTTCTGTAAAGTCATGCAATGCAGCTAACCAGTTGGTCTTGGAGTTTTATGATGGTAATTGTTTTCACTAATGAATAACACTGCAGTAAGAGAGGCTTGTTGCAACTTGGACTGGTAGTAATTGCTGCAATAAGCTGAGCTGGTAGGAGGTAAAGGACTCCTGGGTAATGAACTTCATGGATGCCAGTTCCCTTCCCCAAGGAACACCTTAGCAACCTCAGGAGGACTACTCTGAAGGCCCAGAGACCTCGGTCCAATCAAGAATATAGATCCTGAAAGGGGAACGTTGTATGGTTTGATTTACTCCTGCAGGTTATCTCAAAGTGAGAAAGCTCAACTCATGTATCACCTGCAAGTGGCTACACATGATTCTTCGAAGAAATGGAATAGAAAGTGATGAGGGAGTCCTCTTCCAGCCATAGACTCAGCAGTGGCCCAAGAGCCACGCCCTAAAGGATCCTCACTATCAAGCTGTGGGTAAGAATCTGTCAGGCAGACACTTCGTCATGTTTCTTCGTAGGCTGGACATTAGGAAAAGACTAAGAACATTCAGAAATACGAGGTGTGCTGAGCAATTAGGGTTCACAGGATATTCATATTGTGTAGAACTCAAAGTTAATATTG
The DNA here is from genome assembly GCF_003668045.3 of Cricetulus griseus. Lineage (NCBI taxonomy): Eukaryota > Metazoa > Chordata > Mammalia > Rodentia > Cricetidae > Cricetulus > Cricetulus griseus. The sequence continues at coordinate 19,314,018 of NC_048598.1, read as the reverse complement.
TTGAATAGCTTTTTGGGCTATTGCACTCTCTTCTCTCTCTCTCTCTCTCTCTCTCTCTCTCTCTCTCTCTCTCTCTCTCTCTCTCTCTCTCTCTCATGAGATAGGCTCTCACACTTATAGTCCAGAACATGCCAGGATTACAAGGGTGAGCCATCATGCCAGGTGTATATTCTCCTTTATAAATGTTACTGTGAAGAGCTTCTTCTCAGAATTAGCAATTTGATATGCTTTTAAACAAGTGTGTGATCTTTGACAAGGCATATTCCCCTTCTTGATTCCCATTTCCTTCTTTGTAAAATGGAGAAATCGAAGGGGTTGATCTCTTAAGTTGCAACTATTTGGACATAAGTCTCATTAGATATAGGCTAGGGGCAATGTAACTGTGTGGGGTAGAGAATAGAATGTAAGCCACTAATTCTAAAACCTTGGAATATGAGAAGTGAGATATGGCCTAACTAAGATAAATGCTAAATTGTAAATATGCTAGGTTTTCTAATAGCCCTCACTCCAGCTCTGATGCCAAAGGAAGAGATGACCCTTGTGAAAGTCCCAGACAATCACCTTGATTGACATATTTTTCATCAGCCATCACATCTGTGATACATCAGGTGTTGTACCAAGATTTCTAGGTGGTAACTAAAGTATGGAATTTGTAAATTTCAGAAAGCTTACAGAGGCGATAAAGATGTGGATTAGCAGTTAAGAAACCTTGCTCTTCTTCCAGAAGACATGAGTTAGGTTCCCAGCACCTACATTAGGTGGTCACTACTGTTCCTTACTCCTGCTTCTTAGGATCTGATACCCATGGCCTCTGTGGACACCTGCACTCATGTGACATATATATATATATATATATATATATATATATATATATATATATATATGTGTGTGTGTGTGTGTGTGTGTGTGTGTGTGTGTGTGTGTGTGTGTGTGTGTACAGAAACACATACCTCTATATAACCACAATTATTAAAAATAAACACTTTTTAAAGGCCCAAAGAGTACTGCTTATGTATGGTAAAATATATGGATAGGAATAATTCCAGTACCTGAAGTACTATGGAATAAAAGGACAGTGAGGAAGTACGACTGGACTTCTCTCTGCTTCTGTCATTCTCTCATCTCTCTGTGTGTGTGTGTGTGTGTGTGTGTGTGTGTGTGTGTGTGTGCGTGTGCATGCAGATGAGCATGAGGCCAGAACAGGATCCTGGGATGTTGGGTGTTTTCTATCACTCTCTTAAATCAATGTCACTAAACTGAAATTTCAGCACTGAAGCTAGGGTGAATAGTTAATGAACTCTTGGGAACCCCCTGTCTTTGTCTGCCATCGATGGGGTAACAGACACAAGCAGCCAAGCTCAGCTTTTCGTGTATATTCTGGACATCCAAACTCAGGATCTCAAGCTTGTAAAGAGTTCTTGTCCACTGAGACATTTTCCCAGCGTGTGACTAATAGGGGTAGCAGGAAAAGTAAATTTTACCCTGGATAGCCACAAAAAGAAGTGAACTTGGGGTAAATTGAGGTTTAGGTATCTTCAGGATTTTTACAATGAGGCAGTATTAACGAGGGAACACTACAAACAGACGAGTCAATAATAAAGGCAGGCAGCCACTGGCAGTGAAACTATGATGATATTGATGAAGATGAGGGTGCTGATAATGTTGAAAAGCACTACTCGCAGTCAAAATGATTGAAAGCCAGATTTCATGTCAATGGAAGGAAGAATCTTATCTAAGCGTTTCTATGATAGAGAAGGCTGTTGTGTGGCCACCTGGCACCATCAGTGCTGGCAGGGGTTTGATACCCATCTCTGGGAGATTTTGAGGACACAGGTTTCTTCCTGCATAAGAGAATAAGAGTCTTTGCTGGTCCAAGTCAGCCCAAGGTGATGTTGCATTTGGTATGAATGGTTTATGCTACTGTTTTCATCCTTCCTTCCTTTAGAAGGTGTTGAAAGCTCTTTTATCATTCTGAATTGATAGGAATAGATGGTATATTTAAAATTCAAACACTTCAGTGAAATTAAAATTTATGATGGTCCTTGAGCTTCTGAGTGTCTTCCAACATTGCATCAATGTTTATTAGAAATAGAAATGATCAATTAAGTAGAAATGATCAAATATATTTAAATAAACAGTATAAGAAGAAAACCCTAAATCCTTTCTTTTTTTTTTACTATGTTGAGTGGGATGTGAAAAAGTGAGTGAAGATAAGGGTCAAATTTATGATTATTATATAAGTATTATGAACTGGGAGGGTTGAGGGTGTGTGTGTGTGTGTGTGTGTGTGTGTGTGTGTGTGTGTGTGGATGCAGTCATATGCAGGTAGCATGTGTACATGCTTGTTTAGCAAGTTTAGTAAGTAAGATTAATGCCATATTTATATAATTATAGACTAATCTGAGCAAGTGTTGTACTTATTTTTATTTCCTCAATTGGAATATTAAACTCTTTGGGCAACAGGGTGAGTTTAGTTAACAACAGTGTATTTTTTAAAATCATATTTGTGTTTGTGTGTGTTCACATGTGCACCATCGTAAGGGTGTAGAGGTCAAAGGACAACTTTTAGGAGTCACTTCTCTTCTTCTATCGTGTAGGACCCTGAATCAAACTCAAATCTTTAGGCTTGGCACCAAGTCTATTTACCCACTGAGCCATCTCAACATCCCATTTCACTGCATTTTTAAAAAATTCAAAGAGAACGGATACCAAGTGTTTTCACCACACAGTGACAGCTACTTGACACAATACTTATGTTAACTAGCTGTGACCAATCCTTCTTCACTTTATAGCACACACATGACAAATACATATAATTGTAGGCAACAACTAAAGTAAGAAATAAAACACAAAAAGAAAGGAACGGTAGTTTCTTAGCGTTGGCCATTATATTTTATTTATTCCCTGAGTCTGTCCCTAGTTATAATGTTTAGAAAATATTCAATGGTATCTAGTTATATTAACCATAAATATTCATTATCTGCATCCCAATGAATAAGAGAGGTACTTTTAAGACTGGGGATAGGGAGGACTGAGGAAGTGGCCATTGTGGAGGAGAGAAAGAGATGTAGGGTTTGCTTCCAGTCTGTATGAGTCGCCTTCATTTGCTTAAACTGTCTTAGTCTCTACTGTGATTTTTACCAGTGTGCAAAAGAGGCCTAAAATTCTAACTGATATGCTTGAGGATAGATGATGTTAAATCTGTTTTCCTGAGAGAATGTAGGAAGGTGTAGTGAAAAAAATCAGTGTTTCAAGAGCCAAAATCTTGATGAAGCAAACAAGTATAAGGTAGAAAGCAGGGAATGTGATGTGAATTACATATCCTTGGTGTGGCTCCCTATCGGTACTTCCCAGTGTAAGTGATGCTCTTAACACATCTGATGAGCATTATACAATGGTGACATATACCATGAATAAGGAACACTCAAATTTCTGGAGCCTACAGTAAGAAAGACAAATGGGTTATAGGTGGGATGTGGGACCAAAGATCGCTTGTGCTGCTCAGAAAAGGGAAGTTTAGTTCTAATTTTTGGGAAGAGGTTCTGAAGATTGGAGGAGTTGGCAGGGGAGGAAATGAAACTCTTGCCTCTGCTAGGGGAAGTTTATTCTAGGGTCAGGAGGAGGTATTGGAGGTTTTCTTGACAGGATGCCAACGGCTGCTTTTGTAATTGGGGAAGTTTAGCAGTCAGAGGGAGCTATTGAAAGTTTCCTTGATGGGATGCCAATGACTGCTTTCCCCCTTATCTCTTCTAGATCTCACCTCTAGGTACACGAATGATGAGCAATGGAAACTGGAAACTGGAGCAAGGTAACAGAATTCATCATTTTGGGCTTCCCTCACCTCCAAGGTGTCCAGACTTACCTCTTTTTCTTATTGCTTGCCATTTACCTCACTACAATACTAGGAAACCTACTGATATTCTTGGTGGTCCACATGGACTCTCGACTCCACACACCCATGTATAAGTTTGTCAGCATTCTTTCTATCTTGGAGCTTGGCTACACAGCTGCCACCATCCCTAAGATGCTGGCGAACTTGCTCAGTGAGAAGAAGACAATTTCCTTTTCTGGATGCCTCCTGCAGATCTATTTCTTTCACTCTCTTGGAGCTACTGAGTGCTACCTCCTGACAGCAATGGCATATGACAGGTACCTAGCCATCTGCAAGCCCCTCCACTATCCCACCCTCATGACCCAGACACTCTGTACCAAGATTGCTATAGGCTGCTGGTTGGGAGGCTTGGCTGGGCCAGTGGTGGAAATTTCCTTGGTGTCCCGTCTTCCTTTCTGTGGCCCCAATCATATTCAACACATCTTTTGTGACTTCCCGCCTGTGCTGAGCTTGGCTTGTACTGACACATCAGTCAATGTCCTGGTAGATTTTATTGTAAACTCCTGCAAGATCCTGGCCACATTCCTGCTGATTCTCAGCTCCTACCTGCAGATAATCCGCACAGTGCTCAGGATTCCTTCTGCTGCTGGCAAGAAGAAGGCCTTCTCTACATGTGCCTCCCACCTCACTGTGGTTCTCATCTTCTATGGCAGCATCCTCTTCATGTATGTGCGGCTGAAGAAAAGTTACTCCCTTGACTATGACCGAGCCTTGGCAGTAGTCTACTCTGTGGTTACCCCTTTCCTTAACCCCTTCATCTACAGTTTGCGCAACAAGGAAATCAAGGAAGCCCTAAAGAGGCAGCTGATGAGAGCAGGGATGCTGGCGTGATGGGTGGCAGAATGAAGGTCAAGGACAGATTTGATGATGGCTGAGGGATGATCAAGAGTCAGAGAGGAGAAATAAAGCCTCTCATTCTTCACTATGTCAAGTATTGAAGGAGAGGCAAGGGCTGCTGGTCGTTGGTGTTATCAGAGCCATTACAATACCTGCTGGAGCCACACACATCTTGACCCCAGAGACTGCAAAGTGTACACATTCTGTCAGCATCATAGGGTGATTTCCTAACCTCAGATATTTGTGAATCATACTTAGAAATTTTGCCAAATATATTTCTTACCTAATACATGTAGGTTTGAGGTTACTTGATTTAACATAAATTATTTAATTGTATCCTAAACACTGATATTTGTCAAATGAAATTTGGATCAAAAATAAATGTTTCTTAGATTACTTAACAATTTTCTCCTATAGAAAACATCAGTCTCCTGGGCATGTGTTTGAAATTCCACAAATCTGAGTCTGAGTTGTAGCTTATTGAATGACTTATCAATTACTTGGTATTGGTAAGGTAAGCCAATCTCTTTGAATCTCAATTTTATTATATAATGCTTTCTTGTGAGACTCTTTTGATAATTAAAACAAAAATCCTCAAATCCTGATACATAGTTTCTAGCATATGGATTCTAGAAAAAAAATATTTTCTTAGTTTTAATAACTTTAATCCAACTGGTTCATCTTTATTCTAGGATTTAGAATTACATTATTTTGAACATGTATAATATAATAACATTTAGTTCATATGTATGTAACAAAAATGTGTCTCAAAAGAAAGGAATAAACCAGTCAGAAAAGCACCCTCGTGAGAAGGATGGAGTATGTTGTTGTCTGTCCTGTGAGTCATCTGTGTCATTGTTAGTGGTCCTAAACACCAGCATCCCTTATAAAGTGTAAAAGTGCAAGAGCTGGGGTATAGTCAAGAAACAGGTCTATATTTTACTAATTATTTTAACTAGCCATTTCCTGTAACATAACTATTAGAAAGTGGGAATTAACTTACTGGCCAGTATTAAGAAATGTTTATGCATCTGAATATTGTTTTGTGATTGGAGGATCAAACCTTGACAATAAGCAAGCTTCTAGGGGACTGAAGAGGTGGTTCACCATTTGAATGTTCTTTCTGCTCTCGAAGAGGACTGGAGTTTAGGTCCCAGTACCACATCAAATGACTCACAACTGCCTGACACTCCAGTTCCAGGGGACTCAGTTATTTCTTATATCTCCATAAACAGGTGCACAGATATATAAATCATGCTGTGGCCAGTCTATGGTTGCACATCAAATAAGCTTAATAAGGAGAAACCTTTTTTCTTGTGTCAAGAAACAGTATTTGAGGAAGGATATATGATGGGAATCCATGGTGGAATAGCAATAGGGAAGCATTAACAGTAACAGATTGTTTTCTTTTGTTTGGAGGATTACAACATAATTATGTAATTTCTCCTTTCCTCTTTCTCACTCTAAACACTCCCATATACCCATGCTCATTTTTCAAATGCATGGCCTATGTTTTATTGAGTGTTGTTATATACATATATGCATATTCAGGTATATTTTTAAATATAACCAGCTCAATCTATATAATGTTGCTTGTATATATGCAGCATTTGTCTAAAAAATTTAACACAAGTAAGTCTATGAATAAATACATTTATAGGATAAATGTTTTCTCTCTGTGCTGACAATGCTTGCTCTAAGAATGAAAGAACAGGCATAAAATCCAACTCCAGTCATGAGAAGCCTCTTGATTTCATTGGACTGTTTCTTTGTGTCTTCTTTAAATACCTTGAATTATTTGATGAAGTTTATCATTCTTCTTTTCAATTTTGTGTCCTGGGTTCATCTAGGTAATCCTCATTGTTAAACACTTCTATGGAGTTGATAAGATTTGGAGAGATAGTACCGGCTTGATATTTCATAATGATATTTACCTGGTTGGATCTGGGCATGTAGATGACTTCTGTTAGTTTTAAGTCTTATATGGTCAGAACAGGTTTGAGCAGAAGAGAGGATGTGGAGATGGGTTGGGCCTTGTGAGTGGAAGTGGCTTGGTTGGGGTGAAGTCGGGTTAACCGAGTAGTAGGCTTGTGTCCTTTTTTATCTTCTTCTACTTAGTTTTGGTATTTTCTTAAATATTAGAATGGCTACAGCAACTTGCTTCTTAGGTTCATTTGCCTGGAATATCTTTTTCCAACCCTTTACCTTAATGTAATGTCTATTCTTGATGTTGGGGTGTGTTTCCTGCATGCAGCAGAATGGTAGGTGCTGTTTTCACATCCATTATATTTGTCTGTGTCTTTTTATTGGGTAATTGAGACTGATGGTGATGAAAGCTATCAAAGACCAATAGTTGTGGATTTCTGTTACTAATTGCTGCTGCTGCTGGTGGTCATGGTGTGTGTGCTTTCCATCTTTTTATTTGGCTGGTCTGATTATTTATTCCCTTTGTTTTCATTGGTGTAGTTAACCTCCTTACATTGGCATTTTCCTTCTAGTACCTTCTGTAGGACGCAATTAATTTGTAGACAGATATTGCTTAAATTTAGTTCTTGTCATGGAATGTCTTATGTTATCCATCTATGGTGATCAAAACTTCTGCTTGGTACAATAGTCTGAGCTGGCATTTGTAGTCTCTTTGAGTGTGAAGCACATCTATACAGGTCCTTGTGTCTTTTGGGGTCTCCATTGAGAAGTCAGGTGAAATTCTCGTAGGTCTGCCTTTATATGTTACTTGTGGGTTTTTTCCCTTGAAGCTTTTAATATTCTTTCTTTGTTCTGTATGTTCAGTGTTTTCATTATTATTTACTGAAGGAACTTTCTCTTCTGGTCCAATCTATGTGGTGCATCTTGTAATTCTATATGTATCTTCTTTTTAATTTTTTTTAATTTTAAACAGAAAGAAAATTATTTTACGTGCCAATCCCAGGTCCCTCTCCCTCCCCTCCTCCCCTGGCCCCCAACTAATACCCTACCTATCCCATACCCTTTCTGCTCCCCAAGGAGGGTGAGGCCTTCCATAGGGGGTCTTCAAAATCTGTCATATGCTTTGGGATAGAGCCTAGGCCAACCCCCTTGTGTCTTGGCTCAGGGAGTATCCCCCCATGTGGGATGGGCTCCCAAAGTCCATTCCTATGCTAGCGATAAGTACTGATCCACTACAGGAGGCCCCATAGATTTCTAAGGTCTCCTCACTGACACCCACATTCAGGAGGTCTGGATCAGTCCCATGCTGGTTTCAGTCTGGGGACCAAGAGTTCTCCCTTGTTCAGGTCAGCTGTTTCTTTGGGTTTACCAGCCTGGTATGGACCTCTTTGCTCATCAGTCCTCCTTCTCTGCAACTGGATTTTATATGTTACTTGTGGGTTTTTTCTCCTTGCACCTTTTAATAATCTTTCTTTGTTGTGTATGTTCAGTGTTTTGATTATTATATACTGAGGGAACTTTCTCTTCTGGTCCAATCTATGTGGTGCCCTGTATGCTTCTTGTACTTACGTATGCATCTTCTTTAGGTTAGCAAATTTTTCTTTTATGATTTTAATGAAAATATTTTCTGGAACTTTGATGTGGATTTCTTTTTTTCCCTCTATTCCTATTTTTCTTAGATTTGGTCTTTTCATTGTTTCTTCTATTTGTATTGTCAACACCCGAGATTCTATCTTCCATCTTTTGTATTCTGTTGGTCAATCTTGCATCTCTAGTTCCTGTTTTAATTCCCATGTTTGTCTTTTCTACTATTCCCTCACTTTGGGTTTTCTTTATTAATTCGATTTCCATTTATCAGGAACTGAATGGCTTTATTCATTTTCTTCTAATGTCCCTTTGTTTTTTTCCTGAGTATCTTTAAGGAATTTATTAACTTCCTCTTGAAGGACCTCTGTCATAGCTATACAGGCTGTTTAAGATTTTCTTCTTGTGCTTCAGCAATGTTGGAATATTTAGATCATGTGATAGGACTGCTGGGCTTTAGTGGAGACATATTGTCCTTGCTATTGTTTGTGTTTTTACCCTGGAGTCTAATCATCTAGCATTATGAAGATTATAGTTCTCAGGGCTGATATCTTGTTTTATCTTTGTTGAGTATGTGTTTTGTTCTGTGGTTTCTGTTTTCTCACTGGTTTTTAGGGAGCATTGTGGTTGTGTGTTGCCTGGTAGGAAATTTTCTGTGGACCTTAAACCTATGGCTACTTGGGGTTCTCAGTATCAAGAGCTGGCACTTAGGAGTGGGGATAGGTCAGGGATCTGAGGGAATTCACAGGAAGGAGGAAAGGAAACTTTCCACCAGGATCTGCTTATTTGGGGTCAGGATCTGCTTGGAATGGGGTCAGAAAGTGAAGAGAGGTCACTCCAGAAGCTTTGCTGTAGAGCCTGGGATGAGACTGGGGGATTGGATCTGGAGGAGCAGAAGGAAAGGTGAAGATCTTCAGTCAGCCAACCTGCTTCCCTGGCAGGACTCAGTAGTACTTTTATTTCAAAGCTGGAGCTAAATGTAATAGCATAAATAATTCACAAAGATAATGTTGAATAAATAATCAATTGTAAAATTATGACTAATGTATGATCCTATATAAAGATAAGGCAAAGCATACTTTTTCTAATTGTGCAAACATGCTTAGTCGAAAAATGAAAAGCTTACATTAGTGAAAAATACAAAATGAGAGAAAAATGGATTCAAAGTTAATGGGAATGTTCCACTTTTTAAGTGAGGTGTAGGTCCATTGAGCAAGGGACAGAATGTAGAGATGAAGCAAACTACCTAGCTGAGAAAACAAAGAAAGGGAGTAGAAACACAGCATTTAACGCCCCAAAACAACAGTGAGTAGTGGACAGCCTATCCTCAAGGTGAGCATACCTCATGTTCTTATAACTGGGCAGACTCACTAGTAGAGAGCAGATGCTTAGGGGTCCACATATAAGCAAGACACCTGCAGAAGCACCATCTCTGCATGGGAAGAGACACAAGCCTCAGAACACAAGCAGATGGTGAGACTCCCTGGGGAAAAGCTGTGATAAAGGCAGAGTGTGGTTGCCTTTGGTCACTACACAAGTTCTAAACTTAGTTCACTTACCCATCAAATGCATACAGGGGTTCTTGATAAGACACAAACTTTTAAAAATCTAAGTACTTGGTTTTAATAGCTATCTCTGTTCTCAGAGTTTCTTTTTGTTTCATAAATCCTCGTAACCTGTTTTTTAATTAAAAATATGTTTTCCTGCATAAAAGGCACAAGGCTTTCTCTTGGTTGTGATTTCATACACATGGTCATATATGTGTCTTAAAGCATAACTAGAATTACCTTGTACAAAATGGAATGAGACCTGTTATCTAACCAATTAATGGGCAGGAATCAATGTGTTGAAACTTAAGCGCTATCAGACCATGTAAAAGATAAAGATCTGTTCAAGTCTAAATAAACATCATATGCAAGACATTTAAAAAATATGTTTTCAAATGCAGTTCCCTACCTATTCCCTCTGCTACCAGTACATTAATGTTTAACCTTTTATTACTGTTGCATATACATTTTCATAAGAGAAGAAAATATTACTGAGTTATTCATTTGATATCCCTCCAGCAATATCCTTCTGTACATATTAGTTCCAAATTTAGTTTTTAAAAAGACAAAAAGAATAAAAAGAGCAAATATATTCCTCTAATTATGTTTTCTACCCATTATATGAGGGACTTTTCCAATGTCTCTATGGACTTCCTCGATGTACTTATCAATGTTCCTTTGGTGTAGAAGGAAACATTGTCCTTGACTCTTTTCCTCAGTCAAGCCTACAGAGAAATTTGGGGGGTCACTAAAATGTGACAACCTTACTTCTCTGCTAATGTCCCCATGGTTCTCAGAATCTTTTTGAAGAAGTTCTACTGAAGTTACAACTCTTTCATATGCTTCAAAACTGTGCTCTTCTTGCAAGCTGTTTTAATGGCTTATGCAAATGCATTCGAGAATTTGGACTTTGAGCCACAGACTGTGAGCTTTGTTTCTTTTGTTCCTAATTCATTTCTCTTAATTATTAACCCTTTCTGTTAATCTGTTTATCTCCTTGTAGACTTAACTTGCCAGTGATGTTCGGGCCGCAGCAGCAACATGGTATCTCCTTGACTCCACTTACTACCTTTGTCTATCCTTGTTTGAATATCCTATCTGGCTAAATCCTGCCTGTCCATTGACCAAATCAGCTTAATTCATCAACCTATAAGAGAAACATATATTCACAGCATACAGAAGGATATCCCCCATCATCTCGTCTTTTCTGTCTAAATAAAAAGCAAGGTTTTAACTTTAACATAGTAAAACAAAAGAGTTATCAAGCAAGAACTATAGTTACCAATATTTAATCCACTAACACTTGGCAAAATTTAAGAAAATATTCCATCATCTATCCTTTCTTTAAGTTTTATATGTAACTTACCTTTTATCATAACTAAGAAAACACTAACCTTAATTATCTGTCTTCAACTCCATCAAAGACCTCAGAAGGATATAATATAAACTCTGTCAATTCTTTGACAGAGACATCTCCCTTCCTGTTTCCACCTAGTCATCTCACTTCCTGTCTGTCTTTACACACCTCCAGACCACTATGGTTAGCTAGTGGCAGGCTCCATTCTCTGTTATCCAGACAGGCTTTATTTGTACAAGCAAGACATCACCCCAATCCCCTGATTAAGTCTGTCTGATATTGTGTAACAGAAACAATTTCTTTCATAGCTTATACAGAAAAGCAAACCAAGTATTGCCTTTCTTCTACTATCTAGCATGACTTAAACTCTTAGCTTCCCATAGGTATGGAGTCTTTGTGAAACGGAAGTGTGCAGCAGAATTCCCTAATTAGGCACTTGGGGTATGAGTAGCTTTTCCCTAGGCACTGAATAAAGTGTGCCAAAATGAAGCCTTTCTCAACTGCTTATCCCCCAAGAAACCTAGTGCTGGGGTTATAACCTTCCTATTTGTGGAGCTGCAAAGAAACCAAGAGATTTGAGGAAAGGGGGACTCTGGAAAAGGTGAGTGTAAGATGAAAAGGCCCACAGAGTCATTGCTGAGGTCATGCAAACAGGAGGTAGGGAGCTGTAGCTCAGGTATAGGGGCTTTGGGAGGTTCATTGTATTCTTTGACTACAGAAAAGCACAACAAATATGTTGAGAAATGATCTATTAAATTTCATCTGTGACACTATATCTATGGCATTTCTCATTGCTACAGCATCCTGGGTTCAATTATAATCTAAGATGCCTATGTGTCATATAGCAGAGCCAGGAAAGACACCTAGGAATAAAGAAATCCCCGTCAATGACAGTAGCATACTAGTTGAGTTTCAGGTTGTTACTTCCCCCAGGAAATGCAGGAGTACTTTTTTATGTAATTTTTCCTTTCTCCTTCTTCCTGGTTTCAATTTTGTGTCCGTGAAGTGTACTATTGATAGAGTATTTTGACTCACTGCACAATTATATATGTATCATGTCATTGCAGACCAGTGAAGAATAGCAGACCATAAATGCAAAGGATGTAGCTGTTGAAATTGTTTTAAGAACACTACAGCTATTCACATTATTTTTCAGGGGTAGAAGTAAGCTTTGAAGTCTTCTACAGCCCTTTCCTGTGTAAGATTTTAGCATATCCACACTTTTTTTTTCCTTTTTTAAAATTAAATTAGAAACAAGCTTGGTTTACATATCAATCCCAGTTCCCTCTCCCTCCCCTACTCTCCTACTCCCCTGTCCCCCACCAACCCCCTATCCCATCCTCTTTCTGCTCCCCAGGGAGCATACCCACACTTTTTCATTTAAGAAATCTTGCCTCAGTTACATGAGGAATCCAACTTGGCCAAGACATATTTAAAGGCAACGAATCTGGGTAAGAGTATAAAAAACAGAAAAAATTAGAAGGTAGATTATTTTTACTGTGAGCCTCAATTTTTAAAGTAAAGGTTTTCGTGAAGAAATACCAACAGAAATTTTATTCTTCACATTTCTTATGTTAACTGCAGATTTAATGTTTTACAAAATTCCTAGAAAGCAAGCCAAATCTTTGGTTCATTCTCCTTTGTGTATGGATGCTTATTTAATAGTTTCAAGGGAGTATATGTACTGTGTCTAAAGTCAGCTCCCAGATGATTGACTCTTTGGGGTAGCTATCAGTCACTTTCTCTTTTGCCAGGCCAGTCTTCAGACCTCTCACTGTCAAGCAGTTGAATTTGACAAAAGACACAGCTTAGACTTCCATCATGCAAAGTATTTTAGTAAGTAATCATAAAAGATGCTACTAAAACTGTTGTTAGCACTTACTTTTTCCAGCTTTAGATTAATAGAATGAATGAAATTTTTTGTCAAAGACAATGAGTCACAAAAGTCTCACAGGAAAAGGGGGTAGCTATCTGTTGAAATTCGGTGATGGATCCTCTTATCAGAAAGAAGCACAGGACTGAAGGATCATGGGCCTGATGTATGTACACTTGAACTGTTTTTATCAGATCTTGGTAGACTAATTTTACACCAAAAATTATTTTCCATGGATGGCTGGTTCTTGACAGCACACATTTATGTTTGCTTTTCTGCAGGCACAGCAGTTTTGCTTGTCATACTGGTGATGGGTTGAACTAAATTAATATCATACTGATTGTCTCTGTAAATCATATTTATAGAAAATAATTTCCCTTAAATTATGTAGTTAAAGGCAGTTTATAAATTGTCAGTCTATAGTGTATACAATCTTGTATTTCTAAATATGCAGCTGTTCCTTTAAACAAAATAAACCAGAATAATTGGCAACTAGACACACTTACTAAAAAATTTACAAATCTGACAATATCACTTTACCATATATTTTATATAATTGGCATAATATTGAAACTGTTCAGATGGTTCACATTTTGTCTATTTGTCCTTTTACTTGAGTTCTGATGGTACTTATTCTTTCAGCCAGCTAATGAACTGCTAAAAATATGGATAAGGAGAATCAGACAAAGGTGACAGAATTTTATTTTTCTGATTTCCCTCAGCTTGAAAGTGGTGGCCTCTTATTCTTCATCCTTCTGCTCTGTATTTACATGTTCATTGTTGTTGGAAACTCCATGATCTTTTTGGCTGTGCAGCTGGATGTCCACCTGCACAATCCCATGTACAGTTTCATCAGCATCTTTTCCTTCCTGGAGATTTGCTACACCACAGTGACCATTCCCAGAATGCTCTACAACCTAGTCAGCACAGAGAAAACCATCTCCTTCATTGGTTGCCTGCTACAGATTTATTTTTTCCATTCCTTTGGAGTCACAGAAAGCTTGGTCCTCACAATCATGGCCATCGACAGGTATGTTGCCATCTGTAACCCACTCCGCTATGCAATCATTATCAGTCCGCAGCTGTGCACGCAGCTTTCCACAGGCTCCTTCATCCTTGGCTTCCTCATGCTCCTCCCAGAGATTGTGTGGATATCTACCCTGCCCTTCTGTGGCCCCAATCACATCCACCAGCTCTTCTGTGACTTGGAACCTGTACTTCTCTTAGCATGTACCGACACCTCTATGATTCTGGTTGAAGATGTCATCCATGCTATCTCCATCCTGACCTGTGTCTCTATCATCACCCTTTCCTATTTAAGAATCATCACTGTGGTCCTGAGGTTCCCATCTGGTGAGAGCCGTCAGAAGGCATTCTCCACGTGCACAGCCCACATCACTATTTTCTTGCTGTTTTTTGGCAGTGTGGCTCTCATGTACCTGCGCTTCTCTGTCACTTTCCAGCCACTACTGGAGAAGATCATCGCACTAATGTTTGCTGTCCTTGCCCCGTTTTTCAATCCTATAATCTATAGCCTGAGGAACAAAGATATGAAAGATGCCATTAAGAAAATATTCTGTTCTCAAAAGATATTCACTATCTCTGGGAGCTAATGTGAGTTTACCCATGCCTCTTCAAAGATATATCATGTTCTATATATGCTTTTAAAGCAAAAAAAAAAAAAACATAAGATTGCAATGCAAAATGTTTTTCATGGTCTTGGTTGTGTTTCTTTCCCGTTTTCTAATAAGTTGACCATTGTTTGTCCTGAGAAAGGAAGTCACTTGCACTATTCATATTATCAACAGGTTCTTCTTATTTTGAAATCACAAATATTGCAATACCATCTTTTCCTAGCCAACTAAGGATCATGATCTAAGGAATAATAGCATTTGTAGTGGGCACATTTAAATGCTTCCATTGTGTACCCTCACTCTGTTCTTAGAATTGGTTGTTTATTTATATAGACATTTATAAAACATTAACAAACTCCATATAACTAGGATGATTTGGGCTTGAGAAAGGAGTATGATTCCCTGATGTTTATCCAAAAAAAGTCACTATATTCTCGCTAGTTAGTCAGTGATAAAATGTTATGATTATGTGACACACACTCACTGATTCTGGTGTTTGCTGTTATCATCTCTTCTGTGGGACTTCGTGTTGATTTCAAGATTCCATAGCAAACATTCTAGTGCTATTAAAGATCAAATAGATTTAGTATACTGCCTTGAGGCTAAAAAAATACAAACATAAAATATTTAAACAGCTATAGTTGGTATTTTTTTTTTAAATGGGACTGTAGATGTCTCTGTGGTTAAGAGTTCATATTCATTTTGCAGAGGACCGGAGTTTGTGTCTCCGCATCCATGTCAGACAACTCACAATGACATGTAGCTCTGGCTTGTTCCTATGAAGGACTAGGAGTTAGACAGATTCTAGATAGGCAGACAGAAAGGGGAAGGGACAACAGATAGATAACAAAGATGGTGAAATTCTGGCTTCTTCCTGACTTGAGAAAAAGGCCTGGTTCTTTGAGACCTGAGGCCTGGGGCTGCTGATACAGCACCCCCTGCCAGAGAACACGGACTGGGAAATGTTTGTTCAAAACTGGGGCCCTTTCAGTACTTAGTCTTTGTTCAAACTGACCAAACATTAACTGGAGGAAGAAGACACCTCACACCTCATAAAGACACATAAAACTTCCAGTTGTGGAGGAGAGAAAGGACTTTGCTTGCAGAGTCCCCACTCTGCTTTGTAGGGGATCTTTCTTTCTATGTACTTTGCTGTGTGTGCCATGTGTGTGTATGTGTGTGTGTTTGTGTACACATCTTGTGTGTGGGAGTGTATGTGTGCACATGGTGTGTGTGTGTGTGTGTGTGTGTGCGCGCGCGCGCGCGCGCGCGCGTGCGCACGTGTGTGCATGTGTGCACCTAGTCTGTATGAGTATGTGTGTACCTTATGAGTATATGTTCGTGCACCTTCTATATGTGAGTGTGCGCATGTGTGCATGTGTAAATGTGTATACCTTTTGTGTATTCATGTATGTGTGCATGTGCATTTCTTCACCTTTAATAAAAGTATTTTTCATCATTGTTTCTACTTTGTGTCTGTTATTTACCTGCTGTCAGCTGAAGTATTGGATACTTTCTCCTTCCCTTTAATTCCATGACTGGCAGAGAAAATGAACCCATTAAAAACCCCTAGAAGATAACACCAAGGGATCTGACACTCTCCTCTGGCCTCAGAGAGCACACAGATACATGCGGGACGCGCGCGCGCACACACACACACACACACACACACACACACACACACACACACACACCACCTGTTCTCACACAAATAAAAATAAAAATAATTTAATAGTGGTAGTATTACAACCTTCTGCCATGTTCCATTAAAATGCCATGCCATCATAATAACTCACTGTCTTAATCCCAACAGTCAGGAAGTAGAGGCAGGTGGACCTCTGTGAATTCGAGGCCAGTCTGGTCTACTGAGCAAGTTCCAGGACAGCCTCCAAACAAACAAGTACAGAAAAACCCTGTCTTGAAAAACCATAATTAACACTATTTTGTAGCTTTGGTTTGCTCCTCCATTCTCTGTCTTCATAAATTTTCTACATTTTGGTGTCTTATTCAGACTTCTCTGCTTTCTTCTTACAAAACTACTCCAGGAGTTTCAGAAGTAATGTAAAATCTCCAGAAAAATGATTTTGCCTAGCTCCTATGAGGAGAAAAACAAAGCTGGAAACAGTTACCAACTATCTTAAAAGAGCGAGAGGCCATCTAGTGGTGTGGAAATGCTGTCACCAATAATATCAGAATTTTCTTTTCATCTTTTCTTATTTTTCCTCATTTTTTCATAAACAGGGTGTTAAAAATGGCATGTTTGGCATGATAAAGTCTAAGTGCATTTTAAATGCTTGTGCTTAGAGCCTCGGATATGTTTAGCTCACATATTTCATGACAGAAGCTTCATTTTGCAGCAGATCAAGTCCATTATAGAGAAGGCAGAATTATTGTAAGAACCATAGTAATTGCACACCTAACAAGAAATGGTGTTTCCTACACATGACAGTGAAGCTGCTTCCATCAAATCTCATCAAGAAGGTTTTGTAAATCAGACACACCAATGTGGATGCAGGAAATCTTCTAAGTCCCGGCCCCTTGGTGAAGAGCTTCATGCAGTTAATGGCTGCTGGGAGGGGGATAGTAATAAGTTTTTTCTCCAGGACTGAGTATCATGATGGGTTATTCAATTCCAAGACATCAATCCTAAAGTCATATACATAAAAGCAACACTAAATTGACTCAGTGGATTGTGTGTGTGTGCACACACTTTGTGTGTGTGTGTGTGTGTGTGTGTGTGTGTGTGTGTGTGTGTGTGTGTAAAAGAAGGAAGAGGTCAAGAATTTCAGAGTGAGTGGGGGTGACACAGGAGGTGTTGAAAGAGGGGAGGGAAGGTCAGAAATATTATATAAACCATATTCATGTATAAAATTCTCAAATATAAAAAATTTGAACTAAAAAGAATGGAATATCTGTAGTATTACAAACAAAAAGCTCTTACATTCTGGGGGACACTGAAGCAGGAAGATCTAACTCTCATTTTAGGGTTAACCCATACCTGTACAATTGTGCACACACACACACACACACACAGAGAGAGAGAGAGAGAGAGAGAGAGAGAGAGAGAGAGAGAGAGAGAGAGGCATAAAATAAATGATTTAAAACAGTTGTTATAAACTACTTAGCTAATACTCAGAAACTCATGGAACAAGTTTGAACTTTACTTCCAAATTTTATTTATCAATATTTAGATAATGGAGATTTTGACAAGTTTATTTAAGGATGTTTAAATTGTAAGGCAGTTTATATGTGAGAAAATTTTTTAAATGGTAACAGGAAATACAATGGGCTACCCAACAGTTACTCTTGCAAAACCCTTTGAGCTTGACATCCTGTAACAAACAAATCCTGCAGTAGCCAGTCCAAATTTGCTGAACTGAGTGTGTAGCTAATTGAATTACATAAGCTGAATGAAAGTGGAAAACAAATTGTCTTTTGTGTCAGGAAACAGTACTTGAGCAATGATGGATGACAGGGGAATCTACTTCTGGAAAAGCAAGAGAGAATGTCAACCTCTGCAATTTCCAGACCTATTTTATGTGGTGTGTGTCTCATTCCCTAATCTTTGTCCTTATCAACACATGAAATCACAGAAGAGAAGGGAAGGAACCACACTACTACAGTGTGTGGTGGTATGTCAACTTGTGCTTTAAGCAGGAGTATCCACACATATTTTTCAGCTGTCATGATTCTGGTAGATGCTCTGCAAACAAGTGGCCACAGTGACCTAGAGGCACAGTTCATCATGCCTGTTAACAGTAGAACAGGTATCTGCAGCAATAGAAAAGGAGCATCATCTGAGGCCCAAAAAGGCAACAGAGAGATTTCAGACTCCCAGAAGGGTTTTAATATTGGGAATGGAGATCTATTTCTGAACCCCACCATTTCTCTTCTGCTGAAAGAGCCTCCCAATAGCATCTTTCATTTCCTTGTTTCTTAGACTATAAATGATGGGGTTGAGAAATGGGGCAAGGATAACAAAAGTGACAGCAATTACAGTGTCCCAGAAGACTGAATAGGTGGCAGAGAATCTCAAATACATGACAGCCACACTGCCAAAAAACAGCAAGAAAACAGCAAGGTGGGCAGCACAAGTAGAGAAAGCCTTGTGTCTCCCTTCTGCTGAGGGCATCCCCAAAATCACCACAATAATCCGGATATAGGACAGGGCAATTACAAGGAAAGAGGCCAGAATCTCTACTGCATGGATGACATCCACAATGACCACCAGAGATGTATCTGTACAGGCCAAACTGAGCACAGGTGTGAAATCACAGAAGATCTGATGGATCTTGTTGGAGCCACAGAAAGGCAAAGTGGCAATCCATGCAATCTCAGGAAGTACGAGAAGGAAGCCACAGAAGCAGGACCCGGCTGTTAGTTGGATACAAAGTCTAGAAGTCATGATGGTTGGGTAACGGAGAGGATAGCAGATAGCTATATACCTGTCAATAGACATGGCTGTCAGGACACAGCCTTCTGTGATACCCAATGAGTGGAAAAAGTACATCTGCATGAGGCAGCCCGCTAGGGAGATGGTCTTCTTCTCGCTGGCTAGGCTGGAGAGCATCTTGGGGATGGTAGTTGTGGTATACCAGATCTCCAGGAAGGACAACACACTGATGAAGAAGTACATGGGTGTGTGCAGGGCCATGTCCAGCTGGACAACAACAAAAATAACTAGGTTCCCTGATATGATGAATGTATAGACAAGAAGCAAGAGAATGAAAAACAGGAGGCCACCTTCGTACAGAGGTGGGAATACAGAGAAGACAAACTCAATCACCATAGTTTGATTCTGGTTGGCCACCAAATGGGTCATCTGTGAAGGTAAGAAAAGACATAAGGAACTTCCAGGAATTGTAATGTTGCTTGCACATAGATTCCTTTCTGTATTCAGTTACTCATGTTGAAAATGAGACCCTAAAAAGTCAGTCAGAACAATTTCTAAGCTATATCATTCCATAGCTGAAGCAGTTGAAACATTTATAAGACAGTCTAATCTCTAAGTGACTTTTCTTTCACTGTCACAGATTTATGTGAAGAAAAATAAATAACATGGAAGTTTAATCTCAGAAAATATTTTCTGGGGATTCATCTATTTTCAGAGTTACCCCCACTTATCCTCAACTCCTATGTGGCTAAACTCAAAAGTTGCACTTTGATTTTCAAATATTTCATTTTCCTATTCTTTGGGGGGGGTAAGTAAAGCACAAAGAAGGTATCAGGAACACTTCTGACAATAGTTTAATTACTTTTTTAATTTTCTCTCCACCAATACTTTATCTTAGCCTGACTGGAGTATCAGTTTCTGGGTTTTTGGTTTCTTTGCTTTAGACTGGAATGTCTGTTGTTCATCAGGTAGTAATTGTGCAGCCTTTTCCTCACAATCTCCACTTTCTCTGTAGCTTTTCTTTCTCCCATCTTCATGGTTGATATGACAATTGCTCAAACTAAAAGGTTCTCTGGAATTACCTTTTACCTAATTAGTCAGTTCTGGACAAACCTATAGCCACTCCCCATACACATCCCTCCCCTACTAATACTATCATCTAAGAGCAGAAGGAAAGAAATCATTCTCAGTTTTAACAGTCATACCTATCATAATAGTGGCTATCTTAGCTGCAACAAAACTACATTAGCATTTACTTGTTGGGATAATAGACCATCAAATTTCTTGCACAGCCAATTAGAATTATTGAAGGTTTTACCCACTCCCTGTCACCTTGACTACCTCAGCATCTAAGAAGTCATTCTGCAGATGAGTTTCCCTAAATGTGACCTTTGCCTCTCCTTTCCTTTTCAAAGCATTCAAGGTAAATCTCAGAATTATCTGAGCTTCACAATCGTCATCTCTAATGTAGTTCCAAACAAATTTGGAACCAACTATCCTGAAAATCAGTAGTTCTGTAAAAATTGAGACCACTCTCTTGTAGTTTTATTTCTGGCAACTTCATTTTTTTATTTTTTGGATCTACTATTATCAAAAGTTTGAGTGTCAATGTCCCCGTGTTCATGCAAATCTTCATGATTACCACTGCCAGAACAAAATTCTCTTTTCTAACCTCACTTCAATTGTTCTCCTTTTTACAGCTAGTCCATCTTTTGTTGCATTTTGAATATTCACATTTCAGCATTATTTCCCTCAAATAAACTAAAACCTCCTTAACAGGAATCACACAAGAAATGAAATGATGCCATTAATTAATTCTTGCGCAATGATAATAATTCTGGCTACAAGCATTTGCTTTATATATGTTACATAATGTGTTCCTACTTATGATAGATTAATGGTTAATGTTGCACAATAGAGAAACTGGAACAAATAAAGGGAAATAACTGTTTCAAATTAATATAGCAATGATTCAAAGCAGTAGTTTGAAATTCAAGATTGTTTGTCCTAGAAGTCCATAACCTTCTACTTAATAATCTCTATATTTATCATTACAGCTATCCTGGTTTGGGGGTGACACAGTTTATGTGGTTTCTTCAGGAGAACAAAAGTAAATTAAACTAAATTTTTGCAGATTAGGAAAATTTGTTCACAGTAGATGCTCTGGTTCTGTGTGCCAAGATTTGAGGGAGGAAGAAAAGAGAAACAAGCTTTGAAATAAACAAACAATGGTGCTCAGTTGAAGAGCAGAACCTACAAGGGCAAAAGATGTGAACAAGCAGAGGTTGTGGAAAGATGTGAGCTCCTGGAAGTACCCTCTGACTAAAGTATTCAATTCTCTGTCCTGCCTTTGTGTATAATTTCTCATCTGAAGAATGATGAGCAGAATATGCAGAGCAGTGGATGGCAGAGCTGTGAGAAAGGATAAGAACGTCTAGTGACAAGCATTTCAGAGAAATCCAACAACATGATCGCTTTGTTGCTCTAGGCCTGGGGTTTCTCTCTTCAGTAAGCTGTCTCATTATTTGTCATTGACACATTTTTTTCATCTGACAATCAAGATTCTCTGATACGTGCCAAATCCTCCTAAAGGTTTAAGAACTATAGAAAAGTCAACAAAAGTATACTTCCTTCTAAAACACTAAAAGATACAAAATGATTTGTGGAATTATAGATAGCTAGCAGAATATAAAGAGGATGCCCTCCAAATATTATTTTTACAGTAAAGAGGCCTGATTTAGTGTTTAGTGATTAAACAAAAACATTACTTTGATCTTTGACTCCCTAAAAGGCTATAATTATTTGAGCCAATAGACTTCAGATATCAACATCTTCCTAAGTTCCCTGACCTCTGTTCCTTCTAGAAATTTTTTGCATTTCATATATCATAACTGAAATTTTTTACTAATGTAATGAATCTCCAAAGACACAGGCTTTTACTCTCTGAAGAAACAGATGGTTTCTGAAGAGTAGAGGGTATGCAGAAAAGAGCAGGTAAAGAGCAGAAGTCTCACTGAATGTTGAATTTTAGTAGTGGTCTGCACAACTTACCCTGTCTGAGGCCACAGAGCACTCCTTAGACTCGCTGCAGCCAGGGTCACTTCTATATATCCTGGTGAGTATATAGATGTATCTGAACATTTCTTGGGGGACTACATAGAATGGAAAGATAGTCTTTCTTGGGAGTTACACTTTAGATGATGCAGTATCTAAAGGAAGCATCCTGAGCTTCCCCTCTAAGGAACAAATTAAGGGGAAAATGTCACATGGTAATGAATGATCCCCCAGGGCCATTCCCATGGATTCTCCTGTGACCACAAAGTCTATCATTCAGGATCACCAGTAAATGGAGAAGACATACATTAAAGTAGACCCATTCAGAAAACAGCTTTCCTCTTGGTTTCACATGCATTTCTATTTCCTTCATCACCTATATACATATATGTATTTAAAAATTTCAAAATGTGCATTCCTGATAAATTGATACTAATTTGTAAGTTTGGTTATTATTTTTTGCTTGGTTGGTTTTTTATTCATTTTCCACTCCAACTGTCTTTTTTCCTCCTTCATCTCCTCTCATTCCCTCCCCCCACATCCCATCTGATCCCCCCATCAATTCCTTTTCTGTTTCTTTTCAGAAAGGGGCAGGCTTCCAATGAGTATCAACAAAGCATGGCATATCAAATTGTTGTAAAACTAAGTTTCTCTCCTCATATTAAGGCTGGGCAAGGTAACCCAGCTTAAGAAACAGGTCCCCAAGAGCCAGCCAATGTGTTAGGAACAGTACCTGCTCCCATTGATGGAGGTCTTACAAGTAGACCAATGGAAATGGGGTGCATTTCTGGGTCAGGAAGAAACCTGATGCAAGGGAAGCTCCCAGAAATCTACAAAAATGAGCACAGCTAAGATTCCTAGCAATAGTAGATACATAGCCTGAACTTAGTATCTCCTGTGATCAGATTAGTGACTACCTCAGTTGTCATCAGACAGCCTTCAACCAGTAGTGGATGGAAACAGATGCAGAGAACCAAGGTCAAATATTAGACTGAGCTTGAGGAATCCTGCTGAAGAGAGGGAGGAAGGGTTGTAGGAACCAGAGGACTCAAGGATATTACAAGAAAACCCACAGAAACAACTAATCTCACTCATTGGAACTCACAGAGTCTGAACTAACAACCAGGGAGCCTGCATGGGACAGATCTAGGCCCTCTACATATATGTGGCAGCTATGTAGTTTTTGAGTTTTAGAGAATTTTTAAATTTAAGTGTATTTTGATCATGATATTCCCCCTCCTTCAAGTGTTTCAGAACCTATCTTCCTCCCTACTTATTCAACTTCAAGTTAATTCTTAAAAACAAAACAAAAATCCTGTACAACAATGTCTTAGTTATGGTTTCTATTGCTGTGAAGAGACACCATGACCATAGCAACACTTACAAAGGAAAACACTTAACTGGAATGGGTTACAGTTCAGAAATTCAGTCCATTATCATCATGGTGGAACATGGCAGCATGCAGGCAGACATGGTGCTGGAGAAAGATCTGAGAGTCCTCCATCTTGATCTGCAGTTAACAGAAGTAGACTGACTCTACATTGAGTGCTTGAGCAAAGATGACCTATCCCCAAGGTGACATGCTTCCTCCAACAAGGCCACACCTGTCTGAGCATATGGGAGCTAATTATAGTCAAATTACCACAAACACCACAAACCTAGAAAACAAAACACATCACATAAAAACAAAACCACCAAACTGTAACCAAATAAAAGCACACACCAAAAACTGTGTGGTCCATGTTGCTCATCTACAGATGTTCAGGCTTGGCTACCTCTTTCAGATGACTTTAGGGTTTAGTTAAAATAGATAGTTAGGATGTGACATAAGCAGATTGTTGTATCTTCTTATATTTTACCTTTATGATTGTTCATTTTGGATACTTTAAACTGTTAAGTTTTAATCCTCTTTTAGACTAAAAGGGGAATTGTAGGGAAGCTGTAGCCACGCCTACTTAGGGGCTGGCTACAGGTGTGCCTGACCAAGCTTGTGAGGGCATGGTCAAAGTGACATAGTGTGACTGCATTTGCACTTTCGCTTTCACTTTGCTTCTTGCTGTACAGACTGCTACCACACCAGCTGGCTAGGTCGCTCTGTAAGTAAGGCTTTTCCCTATTAAATACCCTTATATTTCTACCTGACTCCGTATTGGTAATTTCCCACTATAGAGATCTGTTCTATGGGAGCTATAACCAATATTGCTCCACTGGAGAAAACTGATTTTCCCCCTCTTCCTGCAGGTACAAATGACAGTTAAATTTGGTTATTCTTAAAGTTCAATTCATATCAACTTAGTGAATATTAACTGATTAAAGGTACAAACCTATAGCTATGTCAGTGAGTGCAGAGGAAACACTCCATGACATTAAACCTGTATGACTTAAAAGAAAAAAAAAAAACTGTATACAGTTTGACTAGCAGAAATATGATAAGTGCAGCCAGAAGACCATGAAGATATGAAATTGTGTCTTCTACCTATGACAGGAAGGCTATACCCATAAAACCTCAACAAAAAGGCTAACTAAACAAAACTGGGACAAGTCCAACAACAGTTGGCATTCCAAAATAGATAGGAAAATCTCTCAGGGCCTCACCTCTAGTTGAAGTGTGTGTATGTTTATGTGAACAAGAGGAAGAAAGTAGAGACAGAGATACAGATGTCATAGAGATGAAGCAAACTACTCCATTGAGAAAAGGAAAAGGAGAAGATTTGAGCACACTTGACAGTTGATGGCTGCTGTTTGTACATGGAGTGTAAGTCTGATGAATAAACAATTTAGGAATACAAGGAGTTGAGGGAAGACAGAGAAGATGGATGTTATCATATTTCATTGTGTACATGCATTAATTCTCAAAAATAAAGAACAATTAACAATGTGAGAAGAATCTACTGTCAATAAGAGGAAAAATGATTATTAAATGATTGATTATTTCTTCCAATAAAGAGAAATTCTAATCATAATTTAAACATAAAGGCATATGCCTATCTATTGTTTCTATCAAATGAAAAATTATAAAAAAATTTTATGTTTCCCATGTGGCATTTCATCTTTTGTCCTTTTCCTATTCTATTTTGTTAGAAATACCTTTTCTTATTTTTGCAATCCTGGGATTCAAACCCTAAGCCTTACACACACACAAGACAAATGCTCTGTTGTTGAGTGGTATCCATGACCCCTAAAATCATTTTTAAGCTGATGTCACCATAAAGTAATAGAGTTTTCTCCTAAATTTGAAAATAAAATTAAATTGGGTCTCTAATGATGATAATCCATGGACTGAAATATAACAGTTTTTATTTTAAACTTTTGAAAGAACTAAAATTATTGACCATAAAGGATATCCTTTTATATTTAATATAGTAACTTAAATGTAGTGAAGGAGATACAAACTCTTTGGCCATGCCAGTATGATATCCAAATGGTATAATCATTTCTAGAATAATTAGTAATAGAATAATTAGTAATTAATTCAAAAGAATTAATAGAATTAGTAGACAAAGAAGTGTTGTTTGAATAAATGATTTCAAAATTAAAGACTTGATGAGGAATAAGCCAGGAAAATTTGGTAAGATGAACCATTTTTGCCAATGCTCTTAATTTGGAAACAACTGCATAAACCATATGAACCAAGGGCTAATGTGTGTGGACAAGGCACAGGAAGAGTCATGAAATGAAAGTGGGTGGATATAATGAGTGCCTAATTTCAGATATTAGATTTAATCTAATATATCTATGGCAGCAAAGAATAAATTTAGCAAGAAATTATATTCTTAGGCTAGCATCCCTGACATTCTGTGAGAGGAGGAGGAAAGAATGAAAAGGCCAGAGAAAGGAGAGTTCTCTTTTGACTTCTAAACTAATGAACTCACAGCAGCCGTGCTTGCCTACATAAGACCAGAACACGAACAAGCTAGCCTAAATTCCTGAGTAGGTAGGGGGTCCTTCTAGGCCCCATACTTTGCTGAGGAATTATGGGACATTGGTAGCTCCTGGGGGAGGGAAGAATAGTTTCTTTGACAATGTGACCACTGGTAGGCTTTACTTGCTCCAATCCACAGCCACATAGTCTTATATTAGGGTCAGCAGTAATTTGACCTAGTGGACTAACAAGGAAGGAGGAGAAAAGAATAATTAGAAGAGGACGCAGAAGAGGAAGAAGAAGAAAAAGAAGAGGAAGAAGAAAGCAACAACTGCCTGAAATTGGGACTAGGTAGGGTAGCAGTATATAAGTGTGCAAGGTCTCTGGAGAGCTTGTCTGAGAGGTGGCACACAGCCTCCCTTTTATACCACACTGGCCAGCCTAAGTCAAGGGGACTTATGGAAGGAGGGAGCTTTCATCCTTTGATGGGAAAAGGTGTCAATTCACCTTTCACGAATATTAGATATAGGAAGGGGTTATATTTTGCTGTTTTTGAAATGCATAATGAGTCTGGCATCCTCACAGTATGCTGAAATCCAGAACTTTCAAAGGTGCTTACTTAAGTAGGTGTGAGCTAAAATGGGAGACAATTGTCTCTATTTAGAATCGGCGATTAAGGAAAAATTTTAACAAAGTAAACATTTTCAAAATATTGTTTAGAGTCAGCAACTTTATTCAAGTAAAAATTATGACATATTCAGGAAAACTCCATAAGATTTGAAACATTTAAGTACTTTTGAAACATTTGACTACTAAAAATTTTAGTTCCCAATTCTATTGATAACTATTCTTGCTAATAATAATTTTAAGTAATATCTACTATAATAATATAGAAATTTATTTATATATTGTATATGTATGTATCAGTGGAAAGCTGTATACTACATTGAAACTCTTTGAAATGTCTGACACTAAGAAAAACTCATGAGAAAATATCAAAGGAGCGTTCCATTAATTAAAGCCATGGGGAAATCATGTTTATTTCCCTAATTACTAGAGGGAAATACTGCAGTAGATAAATCTCACTGAGAAGGCTTTCGTAATAGGTCTAACAGTCTTTCTTGATAAAGTAGACAGATTTCAACAGAATAAGTCCAAGAAAGAGAAGGGACCTCATTGTGCCAGGTGGAGGTAAGAGACGAATTCATGTGTTTCTGAGATATAGGTAGGACATCTGCCATGAAAATAAAACTTGTAAACAGGTAAAGGGAGAAAGTCACTTAGCTAGTGTTCCTTCCATTAACTGAATAATATTGAGGACTGAGATTTGTCCTGGGGAAAAATATGTAAAACACTGATAATTTCATTTGCTTATTATCATAATAATTGATAGTCTTTACTGTTATGAAGTTTCCCTCTATTATGACATCGTTAGAGTTTTCTAATTAAAATCAAGATCCAAGAATGCCATGGCATTCCCTGCTGCTTTGAAAACTTCTGATGATGGTAACCCATATGTGTAGATCAGCATGTGGTCAGTCACACATCAGCTTGCTCTACAGATCAGGCTAGTTAAGTCTCTAAGACATTGCATGCATCCTTCCCATTGGTTGGGTTTCCCTGGTCAGCAAAGAGGCCTCACTCTCTTCTGAGCATCTGTATGGTAACAGAAAACATCATAGGGACAGAGCTGATTTCCATTGAATTGTTGTATCAACAAAATAGAATTGAAATATGCCAGCCCCAGGCTTGTCAACAGTCTCATGAGTAGTCACAATGAGAACTGTCACCAGCACCTTTTCCATGTGCTTCACTGAGATGGTTGAGACTGCAGCAATTACCAAGCCTGGGGCAGAATGGTATAGGTAGAGAGTACATTGATACCAATAATGAACTTAGTAGCAGGAATCTTCACAGTAGAGGACTATAAAGCAAAATGGGACCAACTATACTCAGGCCAGGGGAAGGGTCTGAGTTGGACTAAAAAACTGAGAACATTGTTTCTCTTCCTTCTGATGCCAGTCAAAGTCTTACAGAAAAAAAAAAAAAAAACCTTAGAAAGTAAAATGTAAAATTTGAGCCCTTTTGATACAGGCCCCAGGTGGCTGAGGCAGGAGGATTACCATGAGTTGTAGGGCCAGCCTTGTTTCCAAAAACAGTTCATTTTTTAAATTTTATTTCCCTGTTAGCTATTTTAATTTTACTTTGGATCTCCAGTCAACATTAAGGGCAGAGCAATGCTAACTTCACACCCAATTTTATTTTGCTTTGAACATAGAGATATCTGTATAGATACTGGTGAGATCTAACCATCTTCGAATCCATAATGAGTGGCAGGAGGAAGAGAACCCTTATGGGTTTTAGGAGCAAGAGAGCAGAATTTGGTCATATGTTTTCCTTGGGTAAACACAGGGACTGGTGAGCCAGGTGAAGCACACAGATGGAGTACACAGATCAGATTGTTTCATTCAGGACATCTAAAATCGTCAACTTCCAGACAAAATGTCCAGGCTTTTAGCACCTTCTCTCTGGCTTAATCGATCAGGTAAACACAGCAGAGAAATCACTCAGAACAAGATATTTATATGAACAATTTGCTCCCACCCTGTAAGAATGCTGTTTACTTCTGCTACAACTTCCCCACATACACTAGCATGGTTACAGCAGTGTTCTGCAGAATCTGTTCATATCAAGACCCATGGGCAAAGTCCAATACCGACTCTAAGAGTCTCGAAAACAGTAAAGTGGCTACAAACAGCATGCTAGAAGAGCTGCCTTGTTTCCACCATTGTCACCTGACATCATACCTCATTATTACCCTGATAACTGCCCCAAACTGCCAGGACCTCAGTTGGGTGGGTGGAAGCTGTCAACTGTAGCTGAAAATATTGACAGCAAAGCCCTTCGTCATTCAGTGAAATTATATGAGCAGGAGGCTGAAACTGGAGAAAGCCAATACTCCCCTTTAATTTGTATTGAAGGAAGTTGAGGGTCAGAGGGATCACGGCCCGTGTGGAGGTCACCCAATGGTACTGATGAGGTAAAAGCAATGTGGACGTGTTCACTGTTGGCCACCCTTCCACAAATTCTCTAAATGTGTCCTTTAAAACCAAAACACTAACATGTTTTACCTTTGAAAGCTTATATTTCTATTATTGTGCTTTTCCCTTCTTCAAAATGTCAACATAAAACAGAAGTAAGAGTCATGTATCCTTTGACTTCTTTCTCTGCATCTTAGCTTTACACATGTTGTTCTGTGTACTGGCAATTCATTCATTTTCATTGCTGAATGTAACATGAGTGTTACATCAGTTTATATGGTTGCCAAACATTCAGACTTTTTTCCAGTTTTATAAACTGGGTTATTGTAACTATTTTGTTACAAGCTTGGGGATAAACATAAATTTTCACTTCTCTTGGAAAAATACCTTGGATTGGGTTTCTGAAGCAACAATTAAGCATATGTTTAATGTTATAACAGGTAGTTTCTATAGTGACTAAAATATTTTACAGTCCCTCCAGCAGAGCAAGAGATTTGGTCATTCCATGCTCCCCCCAGACTTAGTATTATTAGGTGTTTTAATAAAATTTATTCAGTAGTCATTTTGTAATCATATAATGTTGGCATTTTACTAATGGCTCCTGAAACTGTTGTTGATATGTTTTTTTGCACAATCTCTAGCTATCACTCTCTTTAAAAAAATTGATCAAATAAAGTTTTTGACTATATCCATTTGGAATTATTAGATTTATGTTCTTCCTCTGTGGATATTGGCAAACTACTAGTTCTTGCAAAATCACCTTCTAATACAGCAAAGTCTTCCTTTAATTGCGTCCTAAGAATAATTTGTGTATCTTTTCTTTCATGGATGTTAGCTTGAGTTGAGTAAACTTCCCTAATTCAATTTATGGAATCAAGTTTCAACTCAAAATGTATATTTAAAATAGTGATGTTAAATACTAGTGAGTTGACTGCTATATTGATGGACTTTCTTATATACTCTTCAGTTTTACATGTTAAATAATCACAGAGACTTAGCAAACAAAGGTTTTAGTAGTCTGGCAATAAAAGGGAAGAATTGAAGCCTACCCTGAAGGGATTTTCTATAAAAATAAGATAATAAGGATGAGGTGGATTAATAATTTTATAATAGGTACATTTGTACTATCATGTATGTGTGTTGTATCAATGAAAATTTGAAAACTTCAGAGTTGAAAGACTTTTAGTTTTCAATAATCCTGTTTCTAAAAATCTGGAGGATTTCCGCCTCTCCTCTCCTTTTCTCCTCTCATTCTGGCAGCTCCCTCCCCCCTACCCTCATGCTCCCAATTAGCTCAGGAATTCCTGCCCCTTCCCATTCCTGGGGTCCATGCATTTTTCCCTTAGAGTTCTTCTTGTTTCCTAGTTTCTTTGGTGAAGAGGATTGTAGGCTGGTAATCCTTTGCACTATGTCTAAAATTCATATATGAGTGAGTACATACCATGTTTATCTTTTTTGACTGGGTTACCTCACTCAGGATGGTTTCTTCTAGTTCCATCCATTGCCTGCGCATTTCAAGATTCCATTGCTTTTATCTGCTGAGTAGTATTCCATTGTGTAAATGTACCACATTTTCTCTATCCATTTTTCATTTGAGGGGCATCTAGGTTGCAGCCAGGTTCTGGCTATTACAACAATGCTGTTATGAACATGGCTGAACAAATGTCCTTGTTGTATGGACATGCATTATTCGGGTATATGCCCAAGAGAGGAATTACTGGATCTTGAGGTAGACTGAAGAGGAAATGGAGGAGCAGAAATATTGAGTTGGGTGAAGAATAGAGGAGATCAGGATGAGAGATACCATATTAGAGGGAGCCATTATAGGTCCGAGGAGAGATCTGGCACTAGGGAGATTTCCAGAGACCTACAAGGATGACACGAACTGACAAGATAGGCAATGGTGAAGAGGATAACCTAAATGCCCTTCCCCTATAATGAGACTGATGACTACTTTTTATGCCATTATAGAGTCCTTATCCAGTGGCTGATGGAAGCAGAGGCAGACACCCACAGATATACACTGAAATGAACTCTGGAACTTAGTTGCAGAGAGGGAGGA
Organism: Cricetulus griseus; assembly: GCF_003668045.3. NCBI lineage: Eukaryota > Metazoa > Chordata > Mammalia > Rodentia > Cricetidae > Cricetulus > Cricetulus griseus. The sequence goes on along the minus strand of NC_048598.1, from coordinate 19,282,956 downwards.
ATGAGGATCAAAGGGGTCGGTACCAGGCTGGTGAAACCCACAGAAACAGCTGGCCTGTACAAGGGGGAGCACATGGACCCCAGACTGCTGTCTGGGAGGCCATCACAAGACTGATCCAGACCCCTGAACATGAATGTCAATGAGGAGGCCTCTGCACTCTAGGAGGGCCCTGGTAGTGGATTAGTATTTTTTCCCTGGTGTAAGAAGGGACTTTGAGAGCCCATCCCACGTGAAGAGATGCACTCTCACCCTGGACACATGGGGGAGGGCCTAGGCCCAGCCCAGGATGATGTGTTGGACTTTGGGGAGCCCCCATCGAGGGCCCTACCCTGCCTGGGGAGTGGAGGGTGGATGGGGCTGGGGGGTAGTCAGGAGGAAGGAGAAGGGATGGAGTGGGGGTAGGGGAGGGGAGGGAGAGGGAGAGGGGGAAGGGATTGACATGTGAAACAAGCTTGTTCCTAATTTGAACTAATAAAAAATTACAAAACAATTAAAACTGTTTTAATAACAAAAAACAAAGAAAACATTAACAAGAAAAAATCTGGAGGATTGGTGTCTATAATACTAATCAACATATCCTAATTTTCTATATGTGCTCCATTTTCCAAAAGCTGTTATAGTGATATTTGTCAACCCTAGTCAATAAAACCAGTTCTTAATAACATTGTTTCACATAAATACATTTTCAGTAGTGAGAACCCTAGAAAATACAGAATTTTTCCAAATGCTTTTCATTAACTCCATCTATGCTTCACATGTTCCTTTTTCATTTGGATGTTCAAAATTTGTTATCCACTGCTATATGAAGCTTCAAAATATTTTTGGAACAATTTTTAGGACTGTTGATTAAGAATAATGTATTTTCTTTCTTGGTTAGAGAAATATGTATACAACATAAAAAATGTTCCTAGTTAGACATATGAGTTCATATTTTAGAGCAAGAGGGTTTATTTTAGATCCCAGTTTGAGAGCACAGTCCAACATAGGAGGAAGTCATGACTGCAGAAGGGTGGGGTGGGTAACCAGCTGCCTTATAGCCACAGTCAGGAAGCAAAGAGAGATAAAAACTCCATTCACCTTCTCTTTGTATTCAGTTTGGGATTCTGACCATGAGATAGTGTCACCCACATTCAGGGTAAGTTTTCCCTCTTCAATTAAATCTTTTTGGAATTGCCCTTATAGACACAAATAGGTTTGTTTCCATGGTGATTCTAAATCCAATCAAGTCAGCAGTGAAAATTAATGATCACTACATGGACCCCAGAGAACTTCTACAGGTTCCCAGAGAGTTTAGTTTGCTGTGCACAGATGGGAGAGAATGGGGTGGCTTCCTGAGCTATGGAAGAACTGATCTGATAGTCAAGATACCCACAAATCAAATGTGTAAGTCACTCACATGGTTCATTTTCAGATTCTTCTGAGTAATAAATATGTCTCTTTGATGGCTAACTTGTCAGCCTCAGCAGCATCTGAACTGGGTGGGCACTGCTCCCAGCACAACTCATGAATTCCTTGGCATTGTTTCTAGAGAGCACAGGGTCATCCTAGTGGCACATTCAAGACATCTGGCAGCAAAAACTTCTCTAGAGTCCCACATTTGGCTTTGATCATAGTACCCACACATGGTCTTTTTCACGATACTGGGTCTGAATAGGGAGGGATACTTGAGTAGTCTCTCATAGACTGACACTTTAGGGCCCAGATTGTAATCTGCCACATTTCTCACTGAACATTTCCTTCTAGGCTACTGCCTAGATTTGTCTGCCTTTCAAAAGTTCCCTACATGCACTTCACCCTCAAGTTCTGCCTGGGAACGCACCCCATATCTGGGCCACATACAACGTTATTTTATGGAATGATGAAAGCAAAACTCTGTAAACTTGAACTAAGCATAGAGCAGGATGCATCTTCACACTGGATATATATATATATATATATATATATATATATATATATATATATATGGTAAGAGAACCAAATACTTTATCTAATCTGCTTTGAAGACACTTCAGAGAGTGCTCTTTGATATGTAGCTCAACATAACTTTGAAATTAATATAAAAGGCAATTTTCATCACACCCATATTATACTCGGTTTCAGCTAATGTACCTTAGATACTTTAATTTTTTGAGGAAGAGTTTCTCTGTGTAGCCCTGACTCTCCTAGACTCACTCTGTAGACCAGGCTGTCCTTGAACTCAGAAATCCACCTGCTTCTGTCTTCCAACTGCTGGGATTAAAAGTGTGTGCCACTACTGCTCAGCAAACTTTAGACTTTTGATGTGTTATTTTGATATTTATTTTTGTTTTGTGGTGCTGAAGATCGAATGCAGGGCCTTGGGCATGGTAGGAAAGTATTCTACCAATGAGCTTTGTCCATGCTCCATTTTCTATTTGTATTCTTTACTGGGACATAAGTTTTATGAAAATAGTCTCCTTTCTTCACTACTAGAAGCAACAAATGCATAGATATCTGAGGGACAGCATTGGTACCAAGTTGGTATCTATTTCTTAATCCCAGAATAGAGAGAAATGCATTGTTTTCCTAAATATTGCCTTCCATTTATTTCTTGTATTAACCAATATGTCTGACTTTTTACCTTTCATCTAGGAGTTGAGCTGTGTATTTCTACCCATGAGGATAAACTTTGCTGAGACTATAATGATGAGTAACAGAACCACTTCAGTGACAGAATTTCTCTTCTCTGGATTTCCCCAGTTTGAAAGTGGCAGTTTCCTCTTCTTCATTCCTTTGTTCTTCATTTACATATTCATTGTTATTGGGAATCTCATTGTGTTTTTTGCAGTCAGGATGGATACTCGTCTTCACAACCCCATGTATAATTTCATCAGCATTTTCTCATTTCTGGAGATCTGGTATACCACGGCAACCATTCCCAAGATGCTCTCCAACCTCATCAGCAAGCAGAGGACCATCTCCATGATTGGCTGCCTGCTGCAGATGTACTTCTTCCATTCACTTGGAAATTCAGAAGGTATTTTGTTGACCACAATGGCTATTGACAGATATGTTGCTATTTGTAATCCTCTCCGGTACCCAACTATCATGACCCCCAGGCTCTGTGCTCAGCTCTCTGCTGGTTCCTGTGTCTTTGGCTTTCTTGTGTTGCTCCCAGAGATTGCATGGATTTCCACTCTGCCCTTCTGTGGCCCCAACCAAATTCATCAGATCTTCTGTGACTTTGAACCTGTGTTGCGTTTGGCCTGTACGGACACCTCCATGATTCTGGTTGAGGATGTGGTCCATGCTGTGGCCATCATCTTTTCTGTCTTGGTTATTGCCATTTCTTACATCAGAATCATCACAGTGATTCTAAGGATTCCCTCTGGTGAAGGCCGCCAGAAGGCTTTCTCTACTTGTGCTGCCCATCTTGGTGTCTTTCTGATGTTCTATGGCAGTGTCTCACTCATGTACCTGCGTTTCTCAGCTACTTTCCCACCAATTTTGGACACAGCCATTGCACTAATGTTTGCAGTTCTTGCTCCGTTTTTCAACCCTATCATCTATAGTTTGAGAAATAAGGACATGAAAATGGCAATTAAGAAGCTTCTCTGTTCTCAGAGGATACTGTCTACAACTGCAAGTTAATCTGCTCATAGATGCCTTTTTCTTTAGATTTAACTCCAATATACTAAACCATAAAATTAGCACATAACTCATTCATTATTACACTGATACTCTTCATGTCTTTTTGCAGATCTTCCTGTATTTATTCTGTTTTAATTTAATTCAGATAGCAAATACTTGTCTAGACTACAATGAAGGGTGACATACACAAAACAAATATGAATTTCTAGCCAGTAACATATTTTGTAAACATTAATTTTATACAAAATTATATATATTATATATGCATTAATAACAAACAGAAATTGTGAAAAATAGTACTTAGAATAATATATATAGATGTCAAAATTTATACTTAAATGATATTGCAAACTAACTTTGTGACTTCAAAGAAATCTTTAGTTAATTTTTTGATTCTTAGTTTCAATGTCTGTAATTTTAAAGTAATGCAATTTTAACTTGTGACCTCATATGTAAATTTAAAATTAAGTGAGCTATTCAAAGCTATTTTGGAATATTATTTTAAAAAGCAAGTAAAAGACAAGTGTTAACTGTTGTTATTTGGTATTGACAATGGTTTTGATGTTTTAAGTAATGCTATAATATAAATATACTAAAAGCATGTATTTAGGAATCTTATATGTGGCTATTACTTATAGCATTTTTGTTCCTATTATTTCTCAGAGGTCAGGAAGACTCGTACTTTCATTCTCTTTGAACATTTTGGTTGAATTCATCCAACTTAGACTTTTTGGTTTAAAATGACCCTCACATGTTCACAAAAAATTAGAGATAGATACATAGATGATAATAGGAACCTCCTGTGAGAGGAATTATTTTGTGGTATATGGATTTGATTGCTTTCTACAATTCAAATGTAGATTCCTGTATTAATAAAACAATTAATACCCATATATTACAATTTTATTTCTCTTCAAATTCAATGAATATGAAGTTAAGATTACTATGAGTATTGAAAAAATTTAAGGGTAACAAAGAGTGAAACAAGTATAAAATTAGGATATTTGAGATAGAATTTTAATAACCTGAAATGTCAAATACCCTATCTTTTAAGAAATGGAAAAATAATAATAATTCATTTGGACAAAACAACCAAACCATTATTTGATTCTGTTTGTTATTTGATACACTAATAATCAAAGACATTCACTTTAAAAACATCAACATTACAACAAATAAAGTAAAACAAAAACAGAATAGCATCATCCCTTGGAAGAAGTGAGTTCCCTCAAGTGCTCTCATCATTGGGGTTTGAATGCAAGTGAGGAAGGAGCATCTACTAGATTTTACGAGAGAAAACAAAAGAAAATCCTAGGTGGGAGACTAAACTTGTATCATGAGAGGGATAATCAGAGTTTGGAGAATTAATGGTCTGCTGAAGAACTCTGGATGGTGAAAATGAAATCAAAGTTCATAGGATATTTCCCATTTCACAATGGACCTGTCCACTTGGATTTATTGAGAGAAGAAGTCTGAGGAGAAACTGAAACACACAGTAGAGAAGTGATGTACCAGTAGCTCCCAGGTTGCTAAGACATTTGGAAAGTGTAAGCTATCACAACAGCCATTTTCTTCTTAGACTCTGGGCTAGGCTTTCATTTTAATATGAGCATTTGGATTATTAAAATTTATTCATTATAGTTTGCAATCAGAAATGTATGTTCTCTCTCTTACTCTCCCAGCATTGTCCATCTCTGTTTCACCATTTCTCCTTTTTATTATTCAATGCATACACACAGAGAGCTTAATATTCCATCATAACACCTCATGTTTTAATATTATTAATTTTGTCAGTCCAAGAATAGGGTATCATAACTAGATTGCTAGAAAGAAGGAAATCTAGGAACTGAAATTAAATGGTTTCTCATGAAACAGACTATTTCTTTTCTAAACACAAATTGTTTCTCAACTAAAATGCAAAGACACTTTAGGGGCTTCTTACTTCTATCTGCAATGTACCTGTCTGAGTCACATGAGTATCTTTGCCAGAGGTTACTGATAGCTCCAATTCTTCCATGTTACACAATGTACCTAAGGTCTTTAATTATCACCAAGTAGCTATAGGAAAGCTATACTACAGAATTCAGTTGGAAACAAACCCAATACTACACATACTAAGCTAGCATCCTAATATACATTTTCAGGACAAATGTGTTTACTCAGAATCCACCTCATAAACTGATAGAGATAACTTAGAAGCCATATCCTTAATGAACAATATATGAACACTGGAAACATGAAACATAATTATGATGGTTTGAAGAAGAATGGCCCCCATATGCTCATATGTTTGTGTGCTTGGTCCCCAGTTAGTAGAACAGTTGGGAAAGGACTTGGAGGTATGGCCTTTTTGGAGGAGGTATGGCCTTTTTGGAGGAGGTATGGCCTTGTTGGAGGAGGTGTGGCCTTGTTGGAAGGGGGTGTGTCATTGGGATTTCAAAAATCCATTCCAAGCCAAGTCTTTCTCTCTTTCTCTGCTGCCAGTGGAACAAGACGTAAAGCTCTCAGCTACTGCTGTATTGCCATACCTATCTGCTTCCTGCTGTGATGATCATGAACTAACCCCTGAAAACTATAAAAAGCCACCAGTTAGATGCTTTCTTTTATAAGAGTTGCATTGATTATGGTGTCTCTTCATAGCAATAGATGAGTAACTTACACAGCAAGGTATCAAGCTGCCTCCAAAAGGACATATTAACTCTACAGCAGTAGATTCCAAAGAAAATGATTCATAAAATTACCTAAAGGTCTGTAGGAGCCAGAGGAGTCAAGAACACAAACCACAGAACCAATTAAGCAGGAATCATGGGGCCTCACAGAGACTGGAGTGAAAACCATGGAGCCTATATTGGTCTGCTCTGGGTCCTCTGCATATATGTTGTGTGTAGTTTGATATTCTTGTGGGACTCCTGACAGTGGAAGTGGGTATGGACTCTGACTCTTTTGCCTGCTCTTGGGAACACTTTTCTCCTACTGGATTGCCTCATCCAGCCTTGATATAAGGGTACGTGCCTAGTCTTCTTTTTACTTGTTATGCATTTTCAGTTGATATCTCTTCTGTCAGCTTCCGTGTAACTGGATTTATGTTGAGGCCTTTGATCCACTTGGACTTGAATTTTGTACAGGATGATAAATATGGATCTATTTTCATTTTTCTATATGACAACATCCAGTTACACCAGCACCACTTGTTGGAGATGCTATTTTTTCCATTATTGAATTTTGACTTCTTTGTCAAAAAACAGGTGTTCATAGGTGTGTGGATTTACGTCACTGTCTTCTGTTTGATTCTGTTGATCCACCTGTCCATTTTTTTATGCCAATACCATGCTGTTTTTATTACTATAACTCTATAGTAGAGCTTGAAATCAGGGATGGTTATATCTCTGGAAGCTCCTTTATTATACAGGATTGTTTTAGCTATCCTGGGCTTTTTCTTTTTCCATATGAAGTTGAGTGTCTTTCTTTTAAGGTCTGTAAATAATTAGTTGGAATTTCCAAAGGGATTGCATTGAATCTGTATATACTTCTTTTGGTAAAACTGACATTTTTGCTATGTTAATCCTACTGATCCATGAGCATGGGAGAGCTCTCATTTTCTGATATCTTCTTCAATTTCATCAAAAATTTAAAGTTCTTATCATTCAGAACATTCAATTCTTTGGGAACCAGATGCAGAGATCCACAGCCAAGCGCTGGGCCGAACTCCATTGTACTAATGTGTGTGCATCAAGGTCATGACAGGGGAGCCCAAATAGACAGCTGACCTGAGCTTGTGGGAGCTCATGGACTTTGGAATGAAATCTAGGAAGCCTGCATGGGACTAACTTAGGCTCTTAGCATCTATGTGACAGCTGTATAGTTTGGTGTGTTTGTGGGACTTCTAGTAGTGGGACCAGGACTTGTCCCTGGAGTGCTTAGGTAGCTTTTGGGAACCAACCCCCATTCTGGGTTGCCTTGCCCAATCTTGATGCAGGGGGAGGAGCTTGATCCTGCCTCAACTTGATGTATCATGCTGTGTTTGACTCCCATGGGAGGCCTGCCCCTTTCTGAAAGTAGACTGAAGAGGAGGAGGGGTAGTAGAAGGGAGATGGGGGGAAGGAATAGGAGGAGAGGAGAGAGGGGGTCAGGCTGTAAAATAAATGAAAAAAATTAAAAATAGATTTTAAAAAATCACACTGAAATCATGAGTGACACAGAAAACCTGTGACTAGAGAGATAGGTCAGCAGTTAAGAGCACTGGCTGCTCTTCCAGAGAATTTGAATTCAAGCCTGAGCACCTGTGTGGAAGCTCACAGCTGTCTATAATTCCTGTCCCAGTGAAGCCGCTACCCTCCTCTGGCCACTGTGGGAACAAGGCACACCCACATGGTGGCAAACAGACATATAGGCAAGTAGAAATTGTTTCCTGAATCATGTTTGTGTTACTTCTACATTTTCATTGATCATAATTTTGTTTCTTCTCTTTGCACCTTAATTTTGAAAGTAGTACTGAAAGATAAATATGCTCTATTGTTTTGTTTCTGTTGCTACCTACTTATGCCAGTATTACATAATGAAATAAATCTTCCTCCTCTACAATAAATCGCTACTATTTCATTATTTAAAAAAAAAAAAAGTAAAACATCCCATTTTCTCATTTTTATCTCAGGACCATTTACTTGATCCTGAAATTCTTCTCTGCCTTCCTTTTTTTGTTGTTTTGTTTTGGTTTTGGTTTTTCGATACAGGGTTTCTCTGTGTAGCTTTGGAGCCTATCCTGGCACTTACTCTGGAGACCAGGCTGGCCTCGAACTCACAGCGATCCGCCTGCCTCTGCCTCCCGAGTGCTGGGATTAAAGGCGTGTACCACCACAGCTCAGCCTTCCAATTATTTTAAATGTCATTCATCCAGCCACACACAAGCATCACTGAATTTGCTTCTGAATAGCAAAATAGTCATTATATTAGAACAAATAGTTGTTTGTGATAATTATTCCTCAACACAGAAAAATGCAATTAAATTTTGATGGTAATTCAGTAAGACCATAATTTGTTGGGCTGTTTTCTCTTGAGGAACAGGGGTGGGGAATACAGAAGAAAATGAGTAGGAAGACACTATACAAGAGAGGAAATGGAGATAAATCATTGGTGCACTTTGTGGTGAAAAATAAGAAATATGAAGGGTTCAGCAAATCAATTGGACAAATTTAGACAGACTTGTGGAGACTTTGAAGAAATAAAATGTGGTATTTTTTATTTTCATCCTTGAACTCTCATGGCTTCTAATTGGTAAATTTTTAATAGAAATCATTCTGTATTCTATTCAATTTATTGGTGACACTTGTCAGAAAAATCACCCTCAATACTGCCCCACTTATTCTTTTTTTTCAAAAAACAAAAACTTAACAATGATAGCATCCTTACATGGCATTTTTTTGGCACAGCAGCTCCTAGTGTCATACATAATGTAGAATGCCTTTTTCAGTCATAACAGTGATGGGGAAGGGAAGGAGTTTTCAGCAGAATCTGTAAGAATCCCACTGGGCACTGACTCTCCCTGACCTGAGGGTCTAACGAACAGAAACAACAGAGTATGATCTGCCAAGTGACCCCGGGGGGTTGTTTTCTTTCTGTTATTGAGGGAATAGAACCCCTGTGGAACTCAAATTCCCTTCAGAATATTTCTAAAGATGATTACAATAAAGTTTTAGAGATGTTGAAAGAAGAGACACAGATATACCCAGGAATAGACGGAAACAGCCTGACTTTGACAGAGGTGAGTTTTGGGATGCTGAAATTAGGAGAGCATATTCATTTCTTTTACTTGAAATGAGGTGCCAGTAACTGAATGCTGAGTGTTCAAATAGTGAGAACTTTTGGTGGTGTGTAATTTGAAACTTGGTTGGAACTTACGAGAATTTCATCTGTGTAGCTGTAGGCTCTGCAGAATTACATGAGAAATAGCAGTCAATTGTTTGTCCTGTGCTCAGTTTCATGAGTGTAAATGATGACACTTTCCCTTCCCACCTTTCACATTTACAGATTTTTTCTCTTTTAATTGTGCTTTTAAGTCCAATTCAAATGTTTTCATTACAAAAGAAGCTATTTCCAAGTACCTAGGATCTATCAAGGGTAAACTGTGCCCCAATAGAAACTAGTAACAGTGACAGTGTAAGAATTATGATAGAGACTATCTGGATGATGCATGTGTGAAAATAAAGAAGTGGTGTGTGTGTGTGTGTGTGTGTGTGTGTGTGTGTGTGTGTGTGTGTGTTTAAATATGCAGAGGAGATGACAGTAGCCTTCTCCTGAAAGACAAGAGCAGAATTGAAATGAGAATATATCAGAGTTAGCCAGGTAAATAAGCATGAGCAAAGGGACATCCTAGGAAAAAAGCTAAAAGTCACCAAAGCTCTAGAGTATCGTGGTGAAATGTGAAACTGTCACAGTGAAATATGAGAGCGTGAAGATGGAGAATATTATATAATGTGTCAAAAGCTTCAGATTTGGGATAATGGAAAACTATGAGAGAGTATTTTCTTTAACAGAAAATGTGTATTGACCAGATTTTAAGGATCAAGACTCCGGTGTTCCTGCCGAAATACAGAATGAGTAATGAACATGACTTTCAACACACAAAAGTACAAAATAGTGATTTAAATAACAAATCATCTGAAAAACTTCCCTACAGGAAGATAGAAAATGCAGGAATGATGGTTTAGTGCAAATCAATAACAAAACCTTTCAAAGAGTAGTAGGCTGCTATGCCTGATTCAAAAGTATAATCATAAAGACTGGAATTAATATTGCTTTTACTATTATTATGACAGGGATACGTAAGGCAGAATGGTTTCTGAAGATCAGGAAGGAGCAAAACTACCTAACAAATGCTGGAGGAGGGAACACAATCTAAAGCAGACATAGTTAACATAATTTTCTCAGGTACCTGGTCTGTAAAGGAAATAAATACCATAAATATCAATTATGGGTTCTTTTATAAATCAACTCAGTTGACTAACACATCTCAACATAAGTACTTTTATGCACAGTGGAAAATACAAGACTCAGCAAAGTTATGTAAGCTGCCCTGGTCCCAAATAATAGTAAACAGAATGAAAATTCAGGCTCCATATATTTAACATGATCTACTCGATTAACTATCATAATATGTTCAGCCAAAAGCAAAAATAGAGATATAGGCAGGTTATTATTTTCTTGAATCTCATAAATATCAAATTACACGTGTCATCTAAAGAAAGCAACATTTACATTTATGTGTATGTATTTGGTATGTACATGTTTGCATGTGTGTGCATGAATTGGGCACATGCATGTAAGCATATGCAGGTAGAGGCTGGGGTCAATGTTCTGTGCTGGCTTCCAACATTCTCCACCTTTTGTGAGACAGGTACTCCCATTGAACCTGAAGTTTAGTAATATGGCTAGCTGGCTAGCTAGCAAGATTGTGGGATTCTCCTGAGTTGACCTCCCAGCACTGGGATTATAAGCATTTTCACATGGGTGCTGTGGACCTGAATTCAGGTCCCCATTCTTGTTTATTAAACATTTTACCAACTGAGCCATCGATCTCCCAGCCTCAATATTTACCTTTGTACTGCTTTAACTTCCTTCCATGTTAGTTGAATATGGCCTTTCTCTCATTCACAGGTCACTCAGATGGGGATATGGAGAATGGAAATCTGTCAACAGTGACTGTATTTGTCTTCACTGGGTTCCCCCAGCTCCAGAACGGTGGCCTCCTGTACTTTTTCCCTTTACTCTTTATCTATATCTTTATTGTGTCAGGAAACCTAATGATCTTCTTTGCTGTAAGGCTGGACACCCGTCTTCACAATCCCATGTACAATTTCATAGGTATCTTCTCATTTCTTGAGATGTGGTATACAACAGCCACCATCCCTAAGATGCTCTCCAACCTGATCAGTGAGGAAAAGACCATTTCCTTCGTTGGCTGCCTCTTACAGATGTACTTTTTCCATTCACTTGGAAACACTGAAGGGACCCTACTAACTGTCATGGCTATTGACAGGTATGTTGCCATCTGCAACCCACTCCGCTACCCTAACATCATGACACCCCGGCTGTGTGCTCAGCTCACTGCTGGCTCTTGTATATTTGGCTTCCTCATCCTTCTACCTGAGATTGTGTGGATTTCTGCTCTACCCTTTTGTGGTCCCAATCAAATCCATCAGATATTCTGTGATTTCACTCCTTTGTTGAAGTTAGCCTGTACAGATGCCTCAGTGATCCTGGTTCAAGATGTGATTCATGCTCTCGCTATTCTGATAACAAGTCTGATTATCTCTCTTTCTTACATAAGAATTATTGTTGTTATCCTGGGCATCTCTTCAACAGAGGGTCGGAAAAAGGCTTTTTCCACCTGTGCTGCCCACATTGCTGTTTTCCTGTTGTTTTTTGGCAGTGTGGCCCTTATGTATCTTCGATTCTCTGCCACTTATACACCATTCTGGGACAACGTCATTGCTCTTACATTTTCTGTATTTGCTCCCCTTTTCAATCCTATTATATATAGCCTGAGAAATAAGGACATGAAAGATGCAATTAAAAAACTCTTTTGCTCTCAAAAGGTATTCAATGAATCAGGTAGGTAATTTAAGCTTATGCCTTTTTAACCTAAACAAGATCACCCCCCTCAAAAAGATCCAAAGAATGTAAATTAAAAAAATTATGCAATTGATCACTTTTTTCAATGAACTGGTGGATGGATATATAAATTATATCTTCTGAGAATTCACAGAGATTATAAAATTATAAAATTAACAAATTTTGTCTTAATTTCCCCAACCATTGTGTATATATATATATATATATATATATATATATATATGTGTATATATATATATATATACACGTATATATATATATATATATATATATATATATATATATATATATCCAGAATGGTTAGGTTTACAGCTATGAGGTACATATATAGCCATTACCTTTTTGACTCAGCTTCTTGGCCACTGTTATCTACACTATTATCTTCACAATAACCTGAGAGTCATTATAAACTCATTCTACATCAGAGTGCATAGTAACTCTCTCTCTGTCATTGAGTTGTTAGTCCAAAGCCTTTTAACAAGTTTTAGAGAAAGAAATCTTCTTTGCATCCACACTATAGGCATTTTATTTTCAACTTTATCTCCTTTCCCATGGTGTTTTAATTTCTTTCTTTCCTTCTTTCTTCCTTCCTTCCTTTCTTTCTTTCTTTCTTTCTTTCTTTCTTTCTTTCTTTCTTTCTTTTTTGTTTGATTTTTCAAGACAGAGTTTCTCTGTGCAGGAACCTGGCTGTCCTGGAACTCACACAGTAGACCAGGCTAGCCTCAAACTCACAGAAATTTGCCTGCCTCTGCCTCCAAGTGCTGGAGTGTGTTCTGCCTGGCTGTGTTCTGATCATTTAAGACACATGAATCTCTGTGATATGAATATAGCATTTCATCAATAGGAAATCAGGTTATATTTGGTATTGTGTCAGTCACTATAAAGACAATTGAATTTTTATAGAATGTCAATATGAGTAAACTGAAATTGAACAAATACATGTATTTCATTCATCACTCTAAAATGTTCCTCATTTTTCCCTTTGAAGTAGCAAAATACCTGATTTTGTAGTATATTTAATATTATACATATTGACTTGATAGCTCATATTTGTAAAACTTAAAAATTTACACCAGGGTTTATATATTCATGTAGCGTTTATTATAGCTTAATTATGAGATACACTGATGTGCTATAAATTTACTCTAACTTGAAATTTTACAGGGTTTCTCCATATCATGATCTCATAAATCTAGTAATTATATATTTGGACAAAATTGCTTTCCTAAAATATTGCTTCAAGATAAATTTCAAGAAGTTGATATATTACAGAGAAATGTGAAAATATTTACTATTACTGATAAAACATTGGCTACATCACAGTTGTATAACTGACACATGAATGTAAGACTGTCAACATGACTTGTAGCATGTCATAGCATGATCTATAGCTTAAATCTGATTGCTGTATTTTTGTGGAGCCTATTGATTTGATCATGGGCAAATTGAAGTTGTAGTGTAACTAAAAGAGAATTCTGATATATTAAGTTACAGGCCTCAGTTCTACACATTACTATAAGAATTATAAATTTATAACCTTGCAATGAATGGTCTCTCAGTAGGTTGTAGGCACCTTCCTGTCTCACAATTTTAGATTGGTATTTCTCTTATTTGGCTATTGAGTAATTTCTGGACAACCCTAGGATTCTACATATTATTTCCTGGCAGGGCTTACCCAGGGTAATTGCTTTACTCTCAGCCTTATAGCAAGCCTGTGTTATTCTTCCTCTTTTGTTTCCTCTCTTATTTTCTTCCTCCTCCTACTGTTTCTATTGTGGTGCCTGCTAAGCATTATCATGTATAAGGAAATATCTCACCAAGGAAAAAAAGTGGCTTCAGTTCTAGAAACAGACAATTTGATCTTCTTTGAAACCTTCAAAGTTGATATGGCCTTTGGGACTTTGAGAAGAAGCTGGCCCAGATAAAACAACGTGGATTCCCTACTGGAAAACGGGGGCAGGGGTGGGGGGAAGAATTGAAAAGCAATGGAACAAACAATCAAGAGATGAAGAATGGAAAATCACAAGTGGTTCAGAGTAGCAGCTCTGTGTGTACAGATGAGACCACTGTGAAGATGGAATCTGAGGCAGATCAGAGGAGGAGGTCTGGCAAAGGGTGATAATGAAGACTGGAGAGATGACAACTTAGAGTTTATCAAGGATAATGAAAATATATCTGAGGAAGGAGAGAACTACAGAGACAATGCCAATGACAAGGAGACACTTACATACATAGTAGACTTTAGAAATCTCAACTGATTATTTCTTTACCTAGACACTTGTCCAATATGAGATCTATACTAGATCATTCCTGTTAATTTCCCTGAGTAGTAAGCACATTCTCACTGTTATGTGTCTTTCCTGTGCCTATTCATTCATATGGCCCTAGACCTGACTCCACTTTCATTTCCTTGATGTTCATTCTATTGTTATTATTTAGTAATTTATAATTAAAATTTATTAATATATTATTAATATGTATTCTGTTTACTTTTGCTATGTTTTATTCTACTGTTTTTAGTTTTAGTTTTGACACCTCATTTGTTTTTACTTTGATATCTTTATGACAATAATGTAGCATACTTCTTTAAAAAAGAAAAATCAACCATAGTTGCTTCTTTGCATGCTAAGGAAATCCCATTTAGTTGTAGCAGCTGAAAGCAACTTTTAGTTAGAGCAAAGTGTGTTATCCCCTATGAGTACTCTGTGGGACTTTTCAACACAGTGTAACAATGTAATCATGTGAAGGGGACTTGGTCTGTGAAACTTGTCCTTTCAAAAATGGTGTAATAATCTTCTTATTTTTTTTACTATAGAAGATACTGTTGATATCTTTCTGAGGAGCCTAATTCTTTGAGCTTTTTTTCTCAAAATAAAAAGTCCTTTATTAAGGCAGTAATCTGGAGGGAGAAAGGTATCTATATATTTCATTAATCTTATAAGGTTTGAAAATCTAAAAGAATGGTGTGTGCATGGTGTATTACAATTTGTAAATGTCAAATGTTGTAATTTATGAATTTTTTCAGTAAATTTAAAATGCAACTAATACAATTCCCAGATGTGTCATTATGTATGAATGGGAGATCACCAAAATTTAAGTACATAATTAGGCATTATACAATACAATGTAATGTGTTTTTAACAAAATCTTCTTGAAGTAAATAAACTATTTGTTTTATAGAGTTTCAGAAAACATAGGAAACACCAAAAATATCCTGATCTCAACTTTAAATTTTTCTTTGAGAATAACATTTTAAAATGAGAAGGGCTCTGGCAGACACTGTTGACTCAACTGCAAATTCCAACAGTGGGAATGGAATTTGACATTTTCAGTTGTAGCATTCTTTGCCCCTTTGTCTTAAGAGGTCTATCACTGAGATTAATTAGGAATATCCTAGCGCTTTGGGAGTAACTGTTTCTCTCTTTTACTCACATTTTATTTGATTGTGCAATCATTCAAGAAATTATTTAGAGATATATTTTATGAAAAATAAAAGTCTAAGGAGATCATTTGTTCAGTTAGGAGTCAGGTAAACTCAAATATAAAATAGGTTAAATTATGGACTTATAATTAGTAAGCAGTTCTAACACAATATTAACATTAATTTGAAGTTATCAGTCTGAAAATATGAATTTTAGAAAAAATATTTCTAGCCATCACTTACTATATGATGTGCTACTTAAAGAAGAAATGTAATTTGTTTTGTTTTCCTAAAATTCACACATAGGTTCCACTTTTTGTTTTCCATACAGAAATGATGGGTTTTTTTTGTTTGTTTGTTTTGTTTTGTTTTTTTCTTTTTTAAGAAGGGCTTACACCATATCACAAGGCAGGAGATATTCAAGAGTAGAACAAATTCAACTGATTGTGTAAAAGTTGGGACTATAATTTAAATAGTCTTATACAGTCATCATATGACATGATTAATTTGCTTTAGTCATTGGGAACTTTCCTTGTCTGACATTTGTCTCCATTGAGAAGTCCTGACTTCAATGCACAAAGGATATAAGGCAAAGAAAAATCAATAAAATTACCTTAATTTTCAATAAGCAATAAGTAGGTGAAATATTCAAATGGCCAATTGATTTTTCTAAACTGAGCTGACTGGCCTGGGAAAAAAATCAGGCCAGCCCCTCCAACTTCCCACTTCATCTTCCCAGGGATCTCCCCTCCTTTACTCTTGCAACATTACTCAAATCTGACTCTTAGATTTTCTTCATTTTGACTCATTAAAGCATCAACACCATTAGGAGACACACAGAAAGAAGGGCAAAAAGAAATAAAGGAAGAAGAGTAAATCAATTCTCATGTCAGGAACCCCCAAGCCCATTTGAAATGAGCTGAAGATCCTTGGACCTGAGATTCTCCTAATTACTAGCCTGAGATCTTTTTCCCAGATGAAGCCATTATGGGGATGATTTTTTTTCCTACTATGCTTGAGTCATTTATGTACAATTCCCAAGACAGCCAATCATTTTACTCATATTTAAGAAACAATAAAGAGGGAAGAAAATGTGGGGAGAACCACAAAGAGAATCGGATCTATTGTATCACCGACTGATGAAAGAAACTGAGTTTAGATAGAGGACTCAGGGTGGAAGCATAGTCAATGAAGTTAGTTCTCCTGTGTCAGTTAGATACCTCAACACACATCAAGGGAGTCTTCGTTCATGTTTATTCTGACTTGGACCCCAACAGCAGCAAGGTCAGTGGTTTCACTATTTGGATGGGTGATGGGAGAAATATAGAGAAAAAAAATGGCACACCCACAATAGTAATGGTCAATGCCACCAGGAACGTAAATGCTGTGAGTAGCCTTTGGGTTGGCTTTTATGAAAAAGTATTCTAGACTTAGTCAGTACAACATATAAAGGTTTGAATTAGTAGATTTCACTACACAAAGGACTGCTTTAAATTTAACATAGACGGGCCCTGAGATTGATTTCTAAAATGTTTCAGGAATGGTCCCATAATTATATGTGCTTTTCCAGTCAGGCTTTGGAAGTTGACGTCGTGGCAACTGTGCTAGACCCATCACTAATGAAATCTGGATAAGGGTAACAGAATTCAATGGATAAACATAAGTATTCCTGCTATTGGCTCAGGATTTCCTCATACTTTCTGTGGCTTCATAGCACAAATTTAGAAAATACAGAAAGGTCTGAGTCTACTTAGAAGTTACTTTCTTGAACAAGTATGTGATTCACATTTTAGAATCATGTTCTGGGGGCAATAGTTAGAAGATGTGCCAGCTACAGTTGAGAACATCAAGATTTATATTTTTGAAAAACCAAGAAAACTTGAAAACTATTTTAAATAATATATATATATATATATATATATATATTATATATATATATATAATAAACACAGATAACAAGCCATTTTCTCCTACCATATACATACAAATATATCACAAGTAATAGACTAAGCAGCGATGTAAACGCTACAAGAAATACACAAACTTGCTTAGAAAACAAAGAAGTAGAGATCGAAAGGAAATAAGAACAGGATATTTCTGAAAAGAGAGACTCCTCTTACAGATGTTTAGAAACTGAAATGTATAAGTTACATGAGTAAAATAAAATTCCCTTCTATAACTGAATGTGGAAGTAGCAAGTTCCTATAGCAATGGGAGATAAAGCAACTTTAATTTCTACAGAAAATAAGAACTAATTTCACTATAGAGTTAAAGGAAAATGATTCAGTTATTATATGCAAACAAGAGAAGTTTGATGGGACTTAATCACATAATTGGGAGTTCATAGATAGTGAAAATAAAAGAATTAAATTAAATATAATTTGACAATTGATGTGATTGGTAAACTATTGGAAAGAGTAATAAAATTAGTATGCTTGGCATATATAGGAACAAAAATAAGAAAGTTAGCAAGGAACCATATTGAAAGCTGATACTAAGGTCATGTACAAACTTGTTAAGGAGTATCTTTTTAAAAAGAAATTTAACTTCCCACTAGTCAGGGACCGAGAAGGATGAACTCAAGGGTTTGTTGACACAGTTGCTTTCTTAGGAGGCCATCTTTCCCAGAGTCTACCTCAGTGTTTCCATTGAAAATGACCAATTTTTTTTCTTACAGAAACACCAGTCACTAGGCTCAACCCTAGTCACCTTATTTTGACTCAATTACACCTTTGGATGCTGTGTGTGAAAATGGATACATATTCTGAGTGGTCCTGGGGGTTAGAAACTCAACATGTGGTTCCCAAGTGGGCTGGTCTCATGACACAATAGGTGGCA
Source organism: Cricetulus griseus (assembly GCF_003668045.3). Lineage (NCBI taxonomy): Eukaryota > Metazoa > Chordata > Mammalia > Rodentia > Cricetidae > Cricetulus > Cricetulus griseus. The sequence continues at coordinate 19,264,460 of NC_048598.1, read as the reverse complement.
CTAAAAACTGGGTAAAGGTAAAGCTTCCAAGGGGGAAGTCAGTGTGGGGTCAAGAGAACAGTTCAGAACAGAGATTTATAAAGCAGTGTTAATGAAAAAGAACAAAGGGAAATTGGGAATCTTGAATAAATGAAATGTTGAAATTAAATGACTCTTCTGTGTGGAATGGAATACAGATCAGAAGAATGAAATAAGAACAGAATATTGAGTTATCCACATACTTGGGAAATGAAAATGGAATATCTAAGAATGAAACCTGAGTAGGGTGGACTCAACAGGCAGGTGACTGCTGAGCATTGCACAACTGGCCTTTGGAGGTGAGTGGAAACCAATATGGAAAGATGAAGGTAAATAATTTATTAGAAGAGATTGGGGAACTAGAGAGAATTACCCAAGGCATTAGGAAACAAACTTTATATAAAGAAAAAAATAGTCTAAATTTAGATGCATTGTCCTCCAAGCAAACATATTTGATACTGAAAGAAAAATAAATCAGTAGAAACTGTGAAAGAAATCATTAGGAGAGGAGAGTAAATGAACCAAGAGGATGCCCTGTGCTTTGTTGTTTTCTGATTAGAGTCCATTGCACTTTACATGTCTCCCTTCCCAATGTGCCCCCAAGAATTATAAGAACAAGCCTATCCTTACAGCTTAACATACTCAATTTTCACAAATAGTGTCATTTTGTCAAAGACTTCTGATACAAAACACTTTCTAGTCTCTCTTAAATAAGAGCTGACAAAGTGATAGGAGGAAGAAGGGTGGTACATCCTTTAAAGAACAAACAAAAGCACCCTTATACTTTATCTTCTGAATCATTTTTAAGTATACACATATGAAGAGGTGGTGAGCTAATTAGAAGAAAGGGAAGAAGATGGGGTAGAAATCCCCAGTGATGGCTTATTATTATCCCTTAGATGCCTGCTTGTTTTCTAACAAGAGTGTGAATCCCGGTGGCAGAGGAGGTGGGGAGGAACTGAGAGTATTGGGAGGGAAAACTATAATCAAAATATACTGTATGAAAAAACTATTTTTAATAATAAAAGAAAATTTTCACATCATGTGCCAAGAATCAGATGAACTCAATCAAAAGAAAAAAAAAGCATTGTTGGGGAATCAGTACGGTTGGAATTCAGGAATGAGAATCATTTTCATCCCTGTTTCTTGAAGTCCTCCTCCAGATATCTAAAAATGATGGTTTTCAAATATGGTTTACTGAGCAGTGGATAAACATCGCCTGCAAATCTTCAGGCTTTATCTCAGACCTCCTGAAGAAAACTTACATTAAGGGCACCCAGGAATCAGCTTTGACAGCCCACTCACTGATTCTGAGCCATGTGAGAACCTGAGAATTACTAGGTCTACTATGGGTTGTGTTTTCTGTTTTCCCTTATAACAAGATTAGTTGAAAGCCAGTGCAGAGTGCATATGATTTCATTATTAATCCCTCTTCATCTACAGCCACAGTGCAGGAGTCTTCTTAAAGACTGGTTCTTGTTCAGGCCGGGCGTTGGTGGCGCACGCCTTTAATCCCAGCACTCGGGAGGCAGAGGCAGGTGGATCTCTGTCAGTTCGAGACCAGCCTGGTCTACAAGAGCTAGTTCCAGGACAGGCTCCAAAGCCACAGAGAAACCCTATCTCGAAAAACAAACAAAAACAAAAACAAAAGACTGGTTCTTGTTCAGCGTGTTTTCCCTTGGAATTATAACAGACACTTTCTAAAAAGCTTGAGTGCACAAGGAATTGTTGACACTCACACTTCTCACTTGGAGATGCAGTTCTCCAATTGGACCGCTGCTCAGGAGTTCATTTTTTCTGCTTTCCCTTGCTCCTGGGGCCGTTCCGTCATCTGCTTCATTCCACTGCTCTTCATCTATGCTTTCATTATTGTTGGAAACCTGGTTATCATCACAGTGGTCCAGCGGAATGTGCACCTCCACACGCCCATGTACTTCTTTATCAGTGCCCTTTCCTTCCTAGAGATTTGGTACACCACAGCCACCATCCCGAAGATGCTCTCTAGCCTACTTAGTGAACGAAGGAGTATTACCTTGAATGGTTGTGTCCTGCAGATGTATTTTTTCCATTCCACCGGCATCAGTGAGGTTTGTCTCTTGACAGCTATGGCCTTTGATCGATACCTGGCCATCTGCAGCCCTCTTCATTATCCGACCATCATGACTCCCAGGCTGTGTGCCCAACTGACCCTAGGTTGCTGTGTCTGTGGCTTTCTCACACCCCTCCCTGAGATTGCTTGGATCTCTACCCTGCCCTTTTGCGGCTCTAATCACCTGGAGCACATCTTCTGTGACTTCCTCCCAGTGCTGCGCCTGGCCTGCACAGACACCCACACCATCGTCATGATTCAGGTGGTGGATATTGTCCATGCTGTTGAGATAATTACAGCAGTGATGCTCATTTTCATGTCCTATGTTGGTATTGTGGCTGTGATCCTGCGCATCCGTTCAGCTGAAGGCCGCCGCAAAGCATTTTCCACGTGCGTCTCCCACCTTACGGTCTTTCTGCTCTTCTTTGGCAGTGTGGCTCTCATGTATCTCCGCTTCTCTGCTACCTACTCCTTGTTCTGGGACACTGCCATTGCTCTGGCCTTTGCCGTTCTATCCCCCTTCTTCAATCCCATCATCTATAGCCTGAGGAACAAAGAGATAAAAGAAGCCATAAAAAAGCACATAGGTCAAGTGAACATCTTAATTCATAAGAACAGAAACCTCACATAACATCTCTTCTTGGGGAGGGCATATTGGTTCTCTTTCATTCTCACCGTTCAGAAATCTTTTTATCATCCTTTTACTGAAACTTGTTGCCGAAATGTCCCTGATACATGAAATTTACAAATAACTACATTAGATTTAATTTTTATTTTCTTATGTGTTCATGTGTATGTATACATGTATTGGGAATGCATGTTTTCATGTGTGACAAGGCTAGAAATAGACATTAGATGTCTTCTTCAATCACTTCTCTGCCTTGATTTCTGAGACAGGGTCTCTCATTGAATCAAAAGCTTACCCGTTAGCTGAATTGGTTAGCCAGCAAGGCTAAGCAGATCCATTGTCTCCACATGGCAGTTGCTGCGCCCTGCTTTTGTTGAATGGAAAGCATTTGACCACCTGACTCATCACCCCACCCCCTAAATTTGATAGTTTCCTTTCAATATTATCAAATCCAACATATTTTGGGGTGTAACTTCATCAACTGAACTTGTTATGTACAGTAACTTTATTTTGCTGAAGTTATCTTGATAAACACTTTAATTTCAGCATAACTGGAACACCTATTTTATGATTTGCGATGAAATTCAGTAGGTAGAGTGCTGATCTACCATGCATGAATCCCTGAGGTTTGTTCTCAGTACAAATAAACAATAAATAAGACAACAAGGCTGGTGTGGTGGTACGCGCCTTCAATCCCAGAGGCAGAGGCGGGCATATCTCTGTGTGTGTGAGGCAAGCCTGGCCTACTTAGAGAGTTCCAAGACAGCTGGGGCTACGTAGAGAAATCCTGTCACAAAAAGTTGCTGGGAATATATCAAGTGCCACTCAGTATAGAATTGAGGAACAACCCTAATCCATAAATTGAGTATTTGAATTTAAGCTGTTATATGCCAAAGTAACAGTTTTTCATAATAAATTAAAATGTATTCTTTTCAGTGTATTCTTGTGTGTCATGCTTATTAAGCAGTGTATATAATAAATATCTATTGAACTAATAAACAAACATCATCACCCTAAGTTCTAATTGTTGTAGCTAACAAGCCAACATATTGAACAGAAATCCATTTTCAAACACTTTATTCCCTTGGCTTTCAAGATCCTATACTCTCTATGGTACAGTGTTAAGGACTTCCTTTACTGACATCCCGTCATGCATGGTTCATAAGGAGTAATTTTCTCCAGGACCTATGCTTCAGTTTGGATGGGATAAAGCTCATTACACTGTATATACTGGCAAAATTTTACCCCTCCTTCCTCCACTAACACAAACCCTGTAGTTGTTAGCCTACTTTCTGTGCTTCTCTTACTTTCATTCTTAAAAGCTGTAGAAAGACAGAGGTAACAAGAAAGGTCTTACTTTTCAATAGCCAATGCCATTCAACCCTGAACTTGGCTGAAGAAAACAGGGAAAGGAGGAAAGTTTAGTGTTGTGGGTAGAAGTTAAAGTAAGATTACATGGGATACTTTATTTTTGGAATGAGAGAAAAATGACAAAGGGACTCATGCAATACTGTTGCATCTCGTGATTGTCTTTCTTTCTGCGGATTTGTGACTTCACTTAATAGTATACATTCTAAGTCTATAAATTTTCTTGAAATTTGTGATTTCACAAAACTTACATGAAAATATTGTATTTTAATGCTGTGTAAGTACTTAACAAACACCATTCCCTTGTTTTCTGTAATATCATTATAAACATGATACTTATGATTAACTGTTGTATAAAAAATATTCTGTGTCCTTTTCTCACCATGACAATTTTAAATTTTGTATTACGTGATTGTTTTCTAGGCATAGCCAATGCCTCTAGAAATTAATATAGCTAATTATTACCTCCATACTCTCCTACATTGAAGCAAAGCCTCCTACTTCCTACAGAATGGCTTATTTCTTAAATACCAGTTTGCTACTCTGCCTGGGAACCTTCCACAGATAAACGTAATCTCTGCAAATTATAGCATTTTCACTTGTGTGTGTTTGTGTGTGTGTGTGTGTGTGTGTGTGTGTGTGTGTGTGTGTGTGTTTGTGTTGAACACAAACTATTCCAACCTCAGAGAAAAATAAAGGAGTTAAAGCTTGTGGTATGATGACATTAATGGTACATTATGAATATAACCGGCATGAGTACACAGAATTCAAGAAACATGCTTTCTGATTTGGATATAATGGGAGCTACTAACACACACACTGGTGACTTTAAGTTGTTTACATACTTGCTTAACCAAAATTTCACTGAACTTATTAACACAATATTATTGCAAAAGTAAAATAACAATATAAATTCATACTTGCTTTCTGTTTTTGATACTAACAATGCATTTTTCTATTTATTACACATTTATATTTTTAAGACATGTATTGTCTCCTATATTTTGTTTTCAAAGGTAATTTGTAGTATTCATTTTATCATTCCTATTATAAAAGAGAGAAAGATGGGTTATAGTGGCTAAGTGACTTGTCTAAGTATATTTATTTTACAAAAGGCTAAGCTGTAGTTCAAACTCAGATGTAACCTTCTCCAAAAGCTTTGCTTTAACCACCATGAAATATTTTCTAATACCATTGCTTTGAGAAAATGGAGAGGTACCATATAACCTGGGATATCAGTCAATAGACTGGGATTCTATTTGTTCTATCATGATGGGAATCACAAATAGCTAAGGCCTAATTTTGATTCTTCAAGGAGCCCACAGCTGAGATCCGGACCTGTCCCTGGTGCATTTGTTGGCTTTTATATCCCCCATGCCGGGATGCCTCTCCTAGCCTTGATGAGCTTTCTGCCCACTCTTAACTTGTGTCTAAGTCTATGCTCTCTGATGTTCCTGTTCCCAGTTGCTTCCTGGAGCTCTTCTAGTGCCTCCTCATTGGAGTGCGGGATGTCTGGGCCTCACAACAATACTGTGTTAGTTACTTTTCTATTGGTGTGATGATGAAACACTATGGATTACAGTTCGAGAGGGTTAGAGTCCATGATGGAGGAGCAGAGGCGACTGGTGGCAGACATGATGGCGGGAGCAGTAGCTGAGAATTCATATCTTAACCGAAAGCACGAAGCAGAGAAAGTTCATTGAAATGGCATGAGTATTAAAACGCTCAAAGCCTGCTTCTAGCAACATACCTTCTCCAGAGAGGCAGCACCCCCTAAACCGCCCATACAGCACTACCAACTAGGGACCAAAGAGTATGGAAGATGTCTCATTTAAAGCACCAAAAATACTAAAAGAGAAAGCCTATTCCTGGCACTGGATTGTTTTACTTGTGGGACTGTGATATCTATTAGGACCTTTGTTCCCCTATTATGAATGAACTCCATTTAAATATTTACATATGTGTACCTGTGTATGTTAGGAAGTTTCTGTAGTAGTAAGTTTCCATGTGAGTCTTGTCAAACATCTTCAGTGTTTGTTTTCCCTCCTCTTCCCTCTTCTTCCTGACTCTCCTCACCCTGATTTAACCCTTCCAGCTTCTTTAACCCTCCCTAACACTTTATAGCACTTTAACCCTCCCTAACACATCCCCTCTCTTGAAAGGCCCTCCTTCCTATAGTTCTTTACCGGTTTCCTGACTTGAAAGGGTATTCCATATGCAAGTGAAGGTCTTAAGATTCCAATCTAATACCTACAAATGATAGAAAGCATGGACATTATGTTAGTTATTCCGGATGGGTCTGGGTTAGCTCTCTCAGAATGATTCTCTCTCCAACTATTTACCCATGGCTTTCATAATTTCATTTTTCTTAATAGCTAGGTAATAAGCCATTATATGAAAGTACCACATTTTCATTATCTCTTCACCAGTTGATCAAAATCTAAGCTGTTTCCATTTCCTGGCTTTTGTAAATAGAGCAGGAATGAACATGGATGGACAGGTATCTCTAGAGTTTTACAGATACCTATGGAAACCCTATGCCCCAAACAGAATATCTTTTTCATTTTCTGAACAATATGTCTACTATTTTGACACACCCTAATAGTCAAAGTTCAAAGACATTTTTAAATATGAAGTAGCTCCAGCAAAATAAAAGGCTAAATCTCAAGAGAATGGATTAATGATGAATTCTATTCTATGGGAAATATTAGTTTCATATTAACTTTAATGTTTTGTCTTTGTTGATGAATCAATAGAGAAAAATTGACTTTAAAGTAAGTTTACAGTATAGAAAGTGTAAATTTTTGGCTATGGAGCTCTTGGATCTTCTGAGGCCAAGAAGAGGATATCAAATACCTCACTTTGTCCTGATGCTGAGACCTGAATGAAGCAAGCTGTTCAGGGCTGATTACTGCTGTGTAGATATGCCCAGAGCTGATAACCAAGACCCAGAATGACAGCCCTCCAAATCACCCCACCCATGCAAAGAAGACGTCTCTTGTAAAATCATTCATTTTATAATTTCCCTAAGGTTTGATTAAAAAGTGAGTCAAAACAGCAAACAATGTCCTTTAAAAATTAAAAGCTCCTTTCACAGTCCAGAATTAGCTTTTACTCTTGTCATTTCAGACCATCAAAGGCTATTTTCATGTAACTATATTTGAACATGTGTGCATTACTCTAATTACTACTTTTTAATTAAATAATTTCCTTCTTGTGACTTCTCTTTAATCTATCTGTACATGACCAATTATGAGTTTTTAATTAACAAATTAATATTCCTTTATGTAACTCACTCAATGAGCACAGTTTTTGACCATATACTCTTTCTATGCGATCTGCCAAGCATTATCTTCTTTTAAAAGACTTTTATAAAATTTGAAATTATAATTACAACCTTCTCTTCCTTCCCTTTTTCACTCCAACCCCTCCCATGTATCCCTGATTGCTCATTTTTAAATTAATGGCTTCTTTTTACATTAATCATTGTTACATGCACATATGTATATACATATTTATACCTAAGTATAACCTGTTCATTCTGTGTAATATTACTTGTGTATATATTTTCTGGGAAGACTATTTTTCCCATTCAACATCACTTAGTTGTCTGTAATTCTTTGTATAAGTTGAGACCTTGTGGGCTTCCCATCTACTTTGGCATGTCTATCAATGTCATTCTTGTGCATCTCATGTTTAGGCAGAAATGGTGGTGTGACTTTATGGTTTCATCAAATATATGTCAATTTATTTCCTTGTCTTGTATATGTTTCCCCTTGGATTTTGTTGATTGTTTTCTTGAATGTGCAGAGGCTTTTCAACTTGATGTACCACTTGTCTTTTGTGGTTCCTGCTTTTTTGTTCAGACTCAAGAAGTCATTACTTAGACAAGTTTCATGAAGCTCCTTCATATTTTCCCCGATGAGTTTTACATAGTTTTAATATACTCAAACAAAAATTGATAGGAAAGACAAAGGCACCTGAAAGAGATGTCCAAACTTGAACGTGGTGTGGTCAGCGTCATCTGTGTCAGCCCTCAAGCAGGTGTGGTTAGCATTTCCCCTTACAGGTACCAGTTTAGTAAATATGTTGTATCACATTGCTGAGGAAACTCTGCCTAGAGTTGAAATGAGGAAGAGAAAATATTTTATTTTTATCCAAAAGATTTGTTAGCTATCACACATATTGATGTGATTAACTCACATAATTTATAGGATTCTGCAAGTTATATAGTCTCAATTATTTGTATGAAAACATAATAAAAAGGCTGGAATACGAAGTTACATCTTGTAGTTATGGCTTTGAGGTATTCAAATACTAAGTCAAGCCCACACCAATATGAATGTTACTGCATTCTGTTCCTTGCTTTTAGTCAGTCTTCCCTTAGTCCATCAACATTTACAGTTCTGGTCTCTATTTCTGCGTCCATCTCACCATAAGTACAAAACATTTAGTAACCTATAATCTCTCTCTCTCTCTCTCTCTCTCTCTCTCTCTCTCTCTCTCTCTCACACACACACACACACACACACACACACACACACACACACACACACACAGTGGCCAAATCGACTGGACTGGACTGAGTGTCATGAAAAAAAAAAGTCTTTTCTAGATAGTGCTTTGAAAATTTAATATCAACACAAAAACAAAGAAATTGGACACATCCTAAATTACATCAAAATTCAGTTCACTATGTGAAAGACTTAAGTGTAATATAAAACTGATAGAAGAAAGAAGCCTGGGAGAAGGCTTTATGACATAGGTTTTGACAATGATTTCTGGGATACAGGAACAAGAGCATAAGCAACAAGAGCAAAGGGGATATGGGTGGAGCTGGCTAACACCTTTGTGCTTCGTGATTGTTTGATCATATTTTGTTTACCTATTTTTCTTTAATAAAGTAACTTAAAGGAACTTTATCTTAGAAAGAATTTCTACCCCCTTAAATATGTATAAAATGGTATCGTTTCTGCCTCATATCTTAGGCATGTCCAAACACTGTGAAATATATATATATATATATATATATATATATATATATTTCCAAACAATGATTATTGTTTCATTAACTTTAAAATATTGTCTCATTAACTTTAAAATAAGCATATTCACATATCTTACTGTTCTGTACTTTCTATTTGAATGATTAAAGGTACAGCTGGATCATATTTTTAGGAATTTAATCTATGAAGTCACACATAAAATCTCTCAATTTTTAGAAAGATCCGGGAGGAAATTTGAATTAAGTTATTGACCAAAAGGTAGTTAAATACATGAAGCTGGGTCTTGGCAAAGTGGTTGCAATGTACTTCCTAGAAAGAGATCAGAACAAGAAAGTCACGTCTTTGAATTCCCTCAGCTCTCCAGTGTGGAGTCCAAGAAGGAGCAACCTGGAATTCTTTCCTGATTTATAAATTCTCTGACCTTCTAAGAGCTAATACTGAATAAAACACAAGCCAACACAGCCACTTGCCTTTCATCTGTCACTGTTTTTCTGGAGTACTTTTGCATCTGTGAACTTTGTTTTCTTTCCTTTTTTAAATTCCCATTGAGGCCCTGAGAGCCACAGCCCCCAAAACTGATGAGTCACCTTGTCTGTGGAAGTCAGCCACTGCCTCAGCTGAAACTGTCCCCAGGAGATAATGCTGATTGTCTATGCTTGGCGGGATTCTAAAACTTGTTTTTTCCTCTCGGTCTTTGCCACATTCATGTTTCTGACATTCCTATTTGAGGTGGACTACACATTCAAAGAACATTTTTTTCTCTTTTAGCTACATTTCATCTAGCAAACTTTCAGACTCTGGGGAGAAATGGAGCACCCTTCAAAGGAAGCTGTGAGTAGAGGAATTCTCATCCCTGATGCAATTAGGAAAGCTATCTCTTCTGAATTTTCCATTCCATCTTCACAGGGTCACTAAAAATCACACTTTTTGACTTTAAAGTTGTAGAAAATTTTGCTTCTAAATATTTTGTGAATGTTTTGCTTTTTAAAATAACCTAGAACTTTATACCTATATACTAATAAAAATTCAGCAGTTACTTGCTAAAGTCAGATAATTCCTAAAGAAAACAACTAGGTTATTTGAGACCAAATAATACCTTTAATAGTTTGTGTTCGTGTGGAATAGCTTAATTTTATAGTCATCTCAGTAATTACTGGGCCATAGAAAACTATTTTTGAAAAATAAAGAAACATTAAAATATAAACTTCTGCATTGCATTTTTTAGATTTAAGAAACAAGAGAAGTAGTTTCTTATAGGAACTATAGAAATGACCCTATGGAAATTTTCCTGGATATTGTTACACCAACTGGATTTCTATAAAATAAAGCATAATTTTGTATTGATAATAATATAATGTTTTATATTCTAAAAAACAATACTGAAACACTAATAATTTACAGTGGTGACAAGTGAGTAGAAGACAGGTTGAATTTAAACTTTCTTATATTTTTAGATAATTTTAGTTAATAAAATAAGAAGAATATATAATACATAATCTATACTTTTAAAGAAGATACATATTCATGGGTGTGTGTGTGTGTGTGTGTGTGTGTGTGTGTGTGTGTGTGTAATTCATTAAGTTAATTGCAAACCATCCCTGACTATTCATTAAATTTATGGTCTGATCAGCACTTATTAATGGTGTTTAGCCTTTGAAGGGTATAAAATATAAACTAGCATTTTGTTATTATCAATCTGAAATTTGTGATATTGCTTCATCAGTCCAAATTCATTCTTTCTGTAGAATATTTTGGATGATTAAGAACTATTAATCTAAGCAATAGCTATTTATAGTTAAAATTATACAGTTACAGCCCCTCAAACAGTATGAATTAACAGGTTTAACAATGTGTAAATATATTTTCAATGTTGGAGACTGCCTTGGGATATGTAAGAAGGATAACATTATAAATAAGAGAAATAGCAACAATTAGAGGCATCATTTATTTTTCTTCTTATAATCTTTAATTGACATAATAATCATACATACATATTTTGGGACACAGAATAGTGTTTCAAAACATAATGATACTTTCTAACTTATAGGCTGTGGAAAGCAGTGGACCCAAGGTTTTGGAAACAGCAGAAGAAATCCAGCACAGAAGACAGGAGGTGTTAGACCAGTACCAGAGGTTCAAGGAACGTGTTGCTGAGAGGGGTCAGAAGCTTGAAGAGTCTTATCACTATCAAGTTTTCAGGAGAGATGCAGACGACCTGGAGAAGTGGATCATGGAGAAGCTTGAGATTGCAAAAGATAAGAGTTATGAACCCACGAATATACAGGTGACTTAGTACCACAGATGTTCCCAAAATTCACCCTATATTATCTAGAAAATTAACTGGGCTTTTCTTTATGTTAATGTTGAAGGGTGTGTGTAAGTACAAACTAATCCTATGTTAGAAAGAAGCCAAAATAGTGGAATGGGAAGTTTGTAAGTTCATCTAAGAAAAAGGCTGAAGTTGGTCCTTCTTTATCGTGTTGGAAATTTGAGACAGAAGAGAAAAAGGAAACCAAAACAAAATGACATTATATCAGCAGTTGAAAATACAGAAATACTGTATCACATTGAAGTCCCATTCAGAACTCACCTTCTTATAATTATGTAGATGTCAAAGAAAGATTATACTATTACCAGAGACAAAAGTTCTACGTTATCTCCATCTTGTATTTCTAAACTTTCAGAATCTTATCTGCAAATAAAACTCATCCAAGCCAGAATTTTATAAGAGCTTACTAGACAAAATAGAGGCTGAGAGTTCAAGAAACTATTGACATAACATGTGCTTTTACTATTGTGACATTAATGATGAAACAATTGATTTCTTTTAAGATAGTAAAAATCATCAGTACTTCTAGAGCAACTGTTGTCCATTCTCTCCAGCAGCAGGGATTTTTCTAGCTTTCCTCAAAAATGTTGCTTATGATTGTTGTTAAGTTCAAATACAAGGTTGCAAGACAAGCACTTTGGTGAAAAACTCTACCTCTATCAGTTGGCATAGTGCATAGCAAGAACACAATTGGTGATTGGTGTTGATCAGGGAACATTGGGTGATGTATGTGTGCAATGGATTAATTCACATATGTCAAGAGCAAGATCACCATGAACTTAATAAATAATTTCATTTTGTGCACTGTACTTTTAAAAAGAGAACTCAGTGTCTCCATGTATTACATGGTTTTATTGATATAGGAGTGTGTGGACCGTTGAGTAGCATATTATTTTATTTATAATTTTCCAAAAGAAGTACCAATAGAAAAGACCATCTGTGTTACCTCTGATTAAGGGAGGTGTGTTCAGTTGTTCTACCTTGAGTACACACTTGTTTGTTTCAGGATGTAATGGTTTCTACTATGACCAAGGGAAATCGCCGAGTACAAGAAGGGGAGTGGGAAGTCTGCTTAGAATTGAGAGGAGGAACAGAAAAAGTACTTGGTGTTCCTGTGAGACTGCATTTCATTACTCATAAACTCTCATTTCCAAATTGCAGGGGAAGTATCAGAAGCATGAATCCTTTGTAGCAGAGGTGCAAGCCAAATCAAGGGTACTTCCTGAACTGGAAGAAACCAGGGAAGCCCGATTTGCAGAAGACCATTTTGCCCATGAAGCCACCAAGGTAAATGAATTGTAGGGACTCAAAGTCAAGCCACTAATTGCTAATTGTGTTATCAGGGTTTCAGGGGATTATGCTTGGTAAAACTTGATGTAGCTGTCATAGAACAAGGGCTCAAAACACTTGTTTCTTATTGAAATTGGGGCAGGAGAAATGACAGGTCATACTTGTGTTTCATAGGTGGAGAAAGAACTATGGTATGGAATGCCCTTTGGCAGTCATTATACTTGTCTTTGTGTCAAGATCAAGGCCACTTCATCTTATCCCACATTTCTCAGATGAAATGACTTTTACAAAGACACTTTCATAATGTTTTCCATTTGAATTTTCTTTGAATTCTTCCCATTTTCCAGTGAAGGTTTACTCTTTTCACACAACACACCCCATTTCTGACAGTATAATTCCTCATAATTTCCTTCCTATTTACAAAAACAAAAAAACAAAAATCCCTAAAATCTAACAACTTCAGAAAACTTTCTTGGATGTCATGACCTTAGCATCATAGTTATTTAAACAATCATTATCTACTGTGTGCCTATTCTTAGTGTCACGGCTACTTTCTGACTAATTCATATATTCTTTTAGTATGAGTAAAAATTTTAGCTTATGTATTTTTAAATTACAAAACCAGTTTTTATTACATAACTTTCAATTGAGGCTAGTCTTTCTATATGTATTATAAATATTCTAGCCCATGATAATGTTAGCAAAAGAAAAAAATAATTTTACCTAGGAAAATCAGATTTTAATCTGATTTGAAAGTATTAACAAGAATATCTCAATTCTTATTCTTTCATTTAAAATAGAACTTTTATATTATAGTGTTCTATGAAAGTCCTTATATTAATTGAAGTATTTAAAACTGGATATGATGGTATATGCCTATAACCCCACAGTGGAGAGATGGAGGCAGAAGGGTGGTGAGTTCAGGTCTAGTCTGGGCTACATAGTGAGATGTTGTTTTCTAAAATCTATAATTCAAAATGAAACAAAACTGTCTGAAAAATGGCTGGGTGTTGGTACATGCCTTTAATCCCAGCACTTGGGAGGCAGAGGCAGGCGGATCTCTATGAGTTCAAGGCCAGCCTGGTCTACAGATCGAGTGCCAGGATAATCTCCAAAGCTACACAGAGAAACCCTGTCTTAATCCCCCTCAAACCCTGAAAAGTGTTTAAAACAACTATCCATTACCGTCACTGAGGTTATACTGGACACCACAGTGGGGTTCAAAGAAATGTGCTCCATATCCTACCGAGAGCAATGGAGCAGTCAAAGATACAAGATTTTTAAAGGGTAGCACAAGGCTTACCAGTTTCCCATGATTAGCAGAACATGATGTTCTGATCTAATCTGGCATTCAAGTTCTTCTACATGTTTTCAAACTATGTAGTCCCAAAATAGTCTTCCTGTTTTAATGAAAGGGTTTACCAGTTACTCAGAAGAATTGAGGCCTTTATACTTACTGACAAGAGTTCATATGTTCCTCCTATGATGTTGCTATGACTGTTTGCTGTACATAGAACATTCTCTACCTATCATCTATCCAACAGAAATCTTTCTGTCCTTAAGACTCAGTCAAAATGAGCCCTCTCCTGTGCAAACTTCCCACCACCCTTTTACCATGTGATAGCTTGTAGTTTTCAATTCTTTAAAATGTCAAGACATTTTAACAAAATTTTCTCTCACTGAAGATCATGTGTGGTTTAGCTTAGTGGGTGTACGTGTGTGTGTGTGTGTGTGTGTGTGTGTGTGTGTGTTCATGCTGCGTAATGTGGCATACTTGCAGAGATGTCAGAGGGTTCTCTCCTTCCACCATATTTTTCAGGAATCAAACTCTGGTTGTTGGGCTTGCAAGGCAAAGGCTTTTCCCCATTGAGCTATTTGCCAGGCCAGCTCTTCTGCTCTCTTGCTTACAGACCCATCTGAAGGAACTTCGCCACCTGTGGGATCTGCTGTGGGAGTTGACCCAAGAGAAAAGTGAGGTGCTGCTGCAGGCACTGAAGTTCTATCAGTACTCGCAGGACTGTGAAGACATCTTGGAATGGATCAAAGAAAAGGTACAAGCCAACATACTCGTGTGTGCTCTGATGGCTCTGTCTCAGCACTCCGTAGTAACTCTCTATTGCTTACTCAGGTAGTCTTGGGTAGTTGAAGAATCTCTTTCTGGACTTCATTCTTTGGGGGAAAGGTGAATTTTAGCAAAGATTTGAGGAAATTCTGAAGATTAATGTTGTAGGGAATAAACCTAAATACACAGGTGTGATTATGGCAAAGACAAGACTTAACATACTTTCAGTATGATCTATGCTCATCACCCTTTTCTCCCCATGCTGTTGACTCCCCAATGCAAAGGTTTTCCTTACACTCTGGATCTTGGCTGAAACAATTTTCAACTGTTGTTTCTCAGTGCATAGTACCCCAGTTGGGGCTGAAGTCACATACACACATGAGCTGTGCTTTTGGCAAATGCTTGATTCCAAAGGAGGCAGAGTAGGAAGAACTGTTCACTGGTCTTCTAAAACATAGAAGGAACTTCCAGACACTCTCCCAACAATCGCCCTAATCTTACCAAAGAATTATCCCAAAAGACAAATCCCCAGATCAATGTGTCATCCCAAGAGTTAATCCGGCTTTTCTCAGGAAGGGTCTCCATTTGTGTTATCCTGAGAAATCAACAGGGGCTTGGGACTTTTGACCTGCAAAATAATTTCTAGATTTTTTTCTGCTGGTGATTTTATGGACTTTTCTGTACTTACAGGAAGCTATAGTGACATTAGTAGAGTTGGGTGATGACTGGGAACGAACTGAAGTCCTCCATAAGAAGTTTGAAGAGTTCCAAGAAGAACTGACAGCTCGGAAGGGAAAAGTGGACAAAGTGAACCAGTATGCTGATGAGTGTGCCCAGGTAAGGTGGAAGCCAAAGGGGCATTCCAGGGAAAGGATTCTGGTCTTAATCATGGTGGGATATGAGGAAATGTGACATTGTAAGAGAGTAGACAGATGCACCTCCATGGACTGACATGTTATGAGCCGCTTTTAACCTCTGGTCACAGACTCCCCCTTCTGATCCATAAAAATTACTGTGTGTGTGTGTGTGTGTGTGTGTGTGTGTGTGTGTGTGTGTGTGTGTGTGTGTGTGATGGCAATGGTATCCTGTTGCCTATGAAACCATGCTTCTTCATATGGCAGTGTGACAAGGTGTGATGTATAAATTCAGTGTTAAAGTGATTTTTTTGGTATGGCGTCATCTTTGTTGGTTTACTTTTTTAGAATAAACATCCTAAGTTGCCTGAGATAAAGGCAAAACAGGATGAGGTAAATGCTGCCTGGGATCGTCTCTGGAACTTGGCTCTGAAGAGACGAGAAAATCTATCGAATGCTGCAGACCTCCAAAGATTCAAAAGGTATGATGCTGATGGTATAGCACAGTGGGCAGTGGTCTACTGCAACAGAATCCCTGCCTTTGATCCCCATCACCATCTAAACTAAGACGGTAGAGGCAAACAGACTATAACCCTAGCCATTCCACAAGTGGAAGCAGGTGAATAAGGACTTCAAAAAGTGTGACCTTGGGCCCTATTGATAGGCATGTATCAGATTTATTTGTATTACCCTCTGCCTACTCCTGCTGGCATTACTCAAAGTACCTCAAAAGCCAAAGGCCATCATTTCTTCACCTTTGAGATACAAATGACTTAAGAAAGCAAAGACCAACTTGATATCCAATGTTTTGATTATGTTATCCGAACAATAAAGAAGTATAAAACTGCTGTATTGGTACAAAGCAAAGAGGACATGTAGGAATTAGATGAGTCAGAGGGAAAGAATGAGTGGTATTCAGGAATAACTTCTCACATGTCAGACACGGGTAGTGTCTCCGGCAGATCAATAGATCCCCTGGACTAGAACATGTCACTGGGAAAAAACAAGCAAGTATGTTCTAAGTTACTTCATGGTTGTTTGTTGAAAAATAGAGTAGTTGCTACTTGTGGGAACTAAGCTGGTCCTCCAGGTCTGTTTGCCCTGTCATGCCTGCCTGCCATCTTGGTTTGTTGGTGTTCATGATACTCTCTGGCAGGGATGTCACTGAAGCCATCCAGTGGATGGAGGAGAAAGAGCCTCTACTCACCTCTGAGGACTATGGCAAAGATCTTGTTAGTTCGGAAGCACTGTTTCACAATCACAAGGGGCTTGAAAGGAATCTCGCTGTCATGGATGACAAGGTAAGCTTTTGCTGGCTGGAGAAATGGCTGGTCCTAGACTCATAAAAGTTACGTGGTGACCTTCCTGCCTAGCACCATCCTCAAGAAGACACAGTAAAGTCACACTTTTTAACCAAGGATGGATTCTTCTGTGGCACTGCAGTATGCCTCCACATTCTAGATCATATGTATTCAGTGATACTGCAAGTCATTATGTTATATTCAAACTACTTTTATTTAAACATACACATATGTTTCATATGCTATCATATTTTGTGATATGTGTTGCAACTAAACAAAATACCTCCAAGAATGATTCACTAATCTCCCTCAGTAAAGCGCTTTGCAACTATTTGTTTTCCCTCTCAACACATTCTCTTCTGTAGCAGTTGGACCCTGGTTTTCACCCTTCATACTGTAAGTCAGGGAAGGAATTTCTTCTTTCATAATAAACTGAGAGACTTTAAAATCCAAATCTATCTTTTCACTCCCTTCTTTTTAATTTTTTATTCATTTTATATACCAACCACAGTCCCCCCCTTCCTCCCACTCCCCCTCCATCTTCTCCCCACCCCACCCCCATCCACTCCTCAGAAAAGGTAAGGCCTCCCTTAGAACATCAAGTTAAGGCAGGACCTCACTCAGAATGATTTTTTCTAGTTTCATCCATTTGCCTGAAAATTTCATGATGCCATTGCTTTTTCCAGCTGAGTAACAATCCACTGTGTATATGTACCACATTTTCTTTATCCATTCTTCAATTGAGGGTCATCTAGGTTGTTTCCAGGTTCTGGCTATTACAAATATTGCTGCTATGAACATAGTTGAACAGATGTTCTTGTGGTGTGATTGAGCATTCTTTGGGTATCTGCCCAAGTTCACTCCCTTCTAGAAGATGAAAACCTCTCATTTATATGCCTAGAAGAACAGACACAGGCACACTAGAACTCAGAGCAAGCCTGTATTCCTGGGACAATTTCTGTCCTTCATTTCTTCCTTTGTTACTAATATTTCTGCCACTGTGGCCACAGTATCCAGCAGAAACTATCTAAGGGTAGATGCACTTATTTTGGCTCACAATTCCAGAGGTTTCAGTCTATCATGTGTTAGCCTTGTGTGCTTTGGAAGAACATCTTGTTGATAAAAAGTGGTGGAGAACAGCTGTTCACTTCATGACTAACCAAGAAATACAGAGAAGAATACAGGAAAGGCATAGAATTAAATAGAATTCCCAAGAACATGCCTTCATCAATCTGCTTCCTTCAAGCCAACCTCTTGCCTTCTATCACCCCACCACACCACACCCACCACACCCACCCCAGACACACACACACAATACCAGATCATAAACCCATCAAGAGATTGATTCACTGACTAGTTAGAGCTCTAGTTGTCTCTAGAAACACACCACTCTCACAAACACCCAGAGAGGTGCTTTACTATATTAGGCATTTATTAACCCAATCTTGTTGGTAATCAAAACTTACATAATATTCCATTTTACAACTTCAGTTACAGTTAGGGCAGACACCCATACGTTTTCAACAAAGAGGCAGAGTACAGAAAGATCATACCTGCCTGCTTTGAATAAAGCCCTGTCCCTTGGACCACATCCACCTTCCCACTTCCATTGTTGTTCATTTCTTGCTTTGTGGTTGGTCTATTTTGCCCTAACAATAAATGCTGAAATTATAGGACACAATGTGTAATGGTAACAATACCTCAAACTCTCAACAGTATCTGATTGTGTTTAAGAATAATTAAAGAAATAATAATGGCATGTAAAAAGTCACCTGTGCTATATTTTACTATAGTATCCCGGATCTCCAGAGCTAAAGGGTTAAGTGGTTTTCTTCAGGTTTGGGATAAAAGTGTCCTTCCTGACTGTAGACAGTAACATCTACAGAGATATCATAGAGAGATGATGAGGGATAAACCTTGTTCTGAACCTTGCTTCAGACGTGAGCAGCATGACTGAAAGAGTAAAACAACACTTCTCACTGGGCACTGGTGGCACACGCGTTTAATCCCAGGACTCAGGAAGTAGAGGCAGGTGGATCTCTGTGAGTTTGAAGTCAGCCTGGTCTCCAGATCAAGTGCCAGAATAGGCTCCAAAGCTACACAGAGAAACCCTGTCTCGAAAAACAAAAAACAAAAAACAAAAAACAAAAAAAAAACCAGCACTTCTCTGTTGTCACTCATACAACATAGAAATAAGAATAATTTATCAAAAAAGAGAAAAGAAAAGAATATTTCCTGTGATATTATCAAATGAACAACATAATATGAGAAAATACTTGTAAAGTATAAAACATATTATGGATAATAAGGATTTTAAAAATTGTCATTAACATAGAATATTTTTATTAGTCAAGTATTGTAATATAAATATACTTATCAATCATTACTATTCAGGTCATTGCTTTTATTATTCTCTCTTCTATAAAGCTCTGCCAGGGGTGACGGTGCCTGAATTTTTTAGTAGGTTTCTTTCTTATTCCAAAGGTGAAGGAGTTGTGTGCCAAAGCAGACAAGCTGATGACTTCCCATCCTGCGGATGCCACGCAGATCCAGCAGATGAAAGTGGATCTGCTCTCCAACTGGGAACACATCCGTGCCTTGGCCACGAACCGATATGCAAAGCTGAAGGCTTCTTATGGGTCAGAAATTGCACATGTTGTCCTACCTCTTCCAGGGAGTCCCAAAGCAGAAAAAGCTTAAAAGGATTCTCAGTTCTCCTGCCTGCTCTCTAGAGGCAAATGATATTTTAGTTTGTCCAAGAAGTCCTTTTGCAAACTGGTAGAATACTCAGTATCATACATGCCCCTCAACCACAGCCTTTATCTTTCCTGTCTGCATAGCTGTAAGATGTTATAAAGTAGCCTATAAAACTGGAAAGACTTTGGCAAAAGTTGTAAACAAGGTTTTAAGCTAAAGGGTAAAAACTGGTATCTTGACTATCAGTTAAAACTTCTAAATATCTGTGATAACAAGTCATAATTTTAGTAGTTAATTCTCAGAGATAGTAATCCAACCATCAAGAGATAGAAGATAGTACCAAAGCTATCATTATGATTTATAACCAAATAATGAATATTTAACTTTTTAAATAGATAATAATCTTATGAGTATTTTTGATTAGTAGAGTAAATACTAGCTACGATAGTTTTGAGAAAACACAACTCTATCTCCTCTCTGATAGTTGCATGGCATGTATCCATTTTCTGGCCGCATCATGAGACTTTACTCTTATGTACGTGTGACATTATGGTGACAGAATTATAACACACACACACAATGATACACCTACTCTAAGATCTAGGCCCCTGTGTAGAAAGGCTTCAAACCTACTGCACTGGAGGGGAAGGGGAGACGTGGAATTAGGATAAGGTGAACCTTCCTTGCTATTGCTTATGCCATGCATAGTCCTTTCAAATCAGGTATCCCCTTCCTGTCTTTTATCCTGTTTTCCCCCATAGATACCATCGGTTCTTATCTGACTATGATGAGCTCTCGGGCTGGATGAAGGAGAAGACTGCTCTGATCAATGCTGATGAGCTGCCTACAGATGTAGCCAGCGGGGAGGCACTACTAGCCAGACACCAACAGCATAAGGTAGGGGACAAAGGCTTCCCTAATAGGAGAAAGGATGGGGGACTTCATTCAATATGGAGAAGTCCAAGCAGTTTCTTGCTGCATTTGTGACATTCTGTTTTGTGACCACAGCATGAGATCGACTCGTATGATGACAGATTTCAATCTGCCGATGCGACTGGTCAAGATCTGCTGGACGGTAATCACGAAGCTTCTGAGGAAATTCGTGAGAAGGTAAGCTACTTTCACACAGTGTGTGAAGTGTCAATGATATAGTCCGCCCTCATCTATTTTGTAAATCTCTCTTTGGAAAGGGAAAAGGAGATACCTGAACATGTTAATGGTGTGTCTGGAGTCCACCTAGTCCTTATCACGTATGCATTAACTAAGCTGAGTCACTTAAAATCCCCACAAGATCGGCAATTGCAATTGCTCTGCTTTGGGCATCGCTTCGTCAATTCTCTGAGTCACACTTAATTTGAAACCTTTATACCACCTTGTATCATTGTTTTATTTTAGCACATCTTCACACCCAACTCTAGAAGGTAAATTCATTACTGAATTTACCTTGATAATATTTGGGTTCCCTACAATGCCTAGTCCAGTGATGTGCACCTGTACCGTTTATGCTCTCCTCCATACAATCTCAAATTAAGGTGATTTTTCACCACTGGTGAGGAAATCATCAAATATCCACCTCTTTTAGCCACTCTATTCCTCCCCAAGTGCAATATAACCTCAGTGCTCATATTCCTGACAATATAATTTTCTTGTGGTTTGATGTTTTTTCTTCATCCCTGATGCTGCTCGATAACTGTAAATTTCTTGATACAATAGTCCTTATAATCCTTGTAGTTTCATTCCCTAGCTCTCCCTGGCTGAATTAATCTTTCCTTCTTTTTTTAAGCATATAAACATATTATGTCTCTTCATGGCATTTATCCTATTTTTCCTATACTGCACTTATTTGCTTGAAGGTGTTAGTACCTTAGAAAAGTAGCTCATTTCTTACTCACTTTTGCCTTTTTCAAATGGCAATGCATTTATTAGCTGCTCAGTAAGTGAAGGATAAAATTTATTGGTTAATTTTTTTTGATACAATGTCCCTTCCTTTCTTAAGATGACAAAACTAGCCAATGACTGGGCTGCTCTGCTTGAACTGTGGGACAAGTGTCAGCATCAGTACCGTCAGTGCCTGGATTTTCACCTCTTCTACCGAGACAGTGAACAAGTGGATAGTTGGATGAGCAGACAAGAGGTAACAGAAAGCACCGTACCTGTCTTCAAATATCACTTCTTCCATTCTTTATCTATGTCTTTGACTACTATTAGCATCCTCAAAGTCATTTCTTTAGTACAAAGTTGTCTCAGGAACTGGAGGATGATCCATGGCAAAAAGTAAAGATGGGTTAGCTCTGTAAGGGTGCTGCTACAATTCCCTTCATGTGCAAATGCATAGAAAAATACTTAAGTACAAGCTGGGCATAGTGGGCACACCTGCAATCCCACCACTCAGGATGCTGAGTTCACAGGAGGTCCAGAAATTTGAAAACAGTCTGTTCTACCTAGTGACACTGTCTTAAAAGCTACATTTAAGTATATAGCACAGAGATTTTTGACAACGGCTAAAGAAAAGTAAAATGAGTATCAAATGGGTACGGTCTCAGGCAGAAAAACATTATAAGTCATACAGGGTTAATGAGCAACTTCTTAAAGGAAGGTAATTTTGAGAACTCTAAATAATATTTAGTTAGTGGAGAGAATTCCATGTGACTATGCCAAGAGATAAAGGTAAGAAAGTTGCATGCAAGCATTAAAAGATGGGAATCTAAGCTCGAGATATTTGAAGTTAATTTCTACATAATATCCTTGTCTATTCAATTTCTCACCTTGTTTTTCAGTTCCCTAGACTACCTCCATTATCCTTGTCTCTGAGAAGTTCCAAGAGGAAAGGGTCTTGCCAATGAGAAAATCTGAGATATGGCTTTCTATCTTTTACAGGCCTTCCTGGAAAATGAGGACCTGGGGAACTCAGTGGGCAGTGTAGAAGCCCTTCTTCAAAAGCATGATGACTTCGAAGAAGCATTCACTGCCCAGGAAGAAAAGATTATAGTAAGTAATGGTTCTGGATGGACATGTGTTTCCTATTTACATACACTGTTTCCATACCTGCCGCTAAACCAAGTCCCTATTGTGACTACAATACCTAACATCAGGACTATTCCTTGTAAATTGCCACCCCTTCTTTGTTGTTGATAATACCTACTTACATGCCTTAAAATGCTGGGGTTTGGTTCTGTGAGCATGTAGAATGCCTATAATATACTTTCATTTTCAATCATAAAATTTATCAATATGGAAGAAGGACTTCAAGAGCATGATGAACTACATTGTCTATCTTTAATTGTCTTCTAGGGTAGTGCATACATGGCCATACACTATACATACACTATATATATATATATATATATATATATATATATATATATATATATAGAAAACAAGAATTGAATTCTAAAATTTCCCCTATTAATAACATGCATAAGTTTGCACTTCACTAATTCATATATGTGTTGCAGATACCCACAGGTAAAAATTTGAGTATAGAATAATTGTGTTATCACATACTTTATATAATTTTCCTATCCCAACTAATAAATCCATTCTGATCTTTAACAATTGGAGTGATTGATGAATCAATATAGATAAAAATTTACTTCTGTACTTCTTGTCTTCTTATCCCAGTGTAGCTATAAACAGACACATAGCTAAAGATGCATATAATACATTACTGGATTGGATAGACAGAAGAGCCGGTAAGAAAATGAGATTGGTTCTATCCTGGGTAGTACTTCTTCAGTGTTTACTCATATCAATGCCTGAATTCATGCACTATAACCTAGACTGTAAAAAATTATAGTGCAGAAAAGATAATTATCAAGCCTAGGGTATTCACTTTGAAGTATAGGTATATCAGAACTCACAACTAGGATCCAGGCCTTCTAACCTTCATGATTGTTGGACTTACACATTGATATTCTTTATCTTAAAGGGATGCTCAAACTGTAGCCACTCCTTTAGCTCTTGCTGAGAAAGGCATTGTTATTTTTTTTCCAGACCTTGGATGAAACTGCAACCAAGCTTATTGACAATGACCACTATGACTCTGAGAACATTGCTACTATTCGTGATGGGGTATGCCCAAGGCCCAGAGCCTCTATCTGCCTGACTTTCTCTGTTGCTGTGATGAAGTAGAGTAAAAGCAACTTGCTGGAGGAAAGAGTTTATTTGGCGTTTAGGTTGCAATACATTAGAAAGGGAAGCCAAGGTAGGAACCTGGAGGCAGGACCTGAAGCAGAGACCATTGAGGAATGCACTACACTCACTCACTCTATGGCTTGCTCAGCTTGTTTATTTATACAACTGAAGATCACCTGACATGGGAGGAACTGCTCACAGTGGGCTGGAGCAGTTCCTCTCCCATTAATTATTAATCAAGAAAATGTTCCCACAAATATGCCCACAGGTCAGTATTGTGGAGGCAATTCTTGAAGTTTAAACTTCCCAGATGACTCTCGTTTGCACAAATTGACCAAACTAGCCAATGCATTTCCTGGGCACGGAGATCAGGAAAAACACTGGGGGAAAGATAGGGTGGGCAATAATCTCAAGTGTATGTATTTGCTTTTGTTGGCTGTGAGCTTACTCACATATCAATGTGTGACGTGTGTGTGTGTGTGTGTGTGTGTGTGTGTGTGCTTTACAGCTGTTGGCCAGGCGTGATGCTCTGCGTGAAAGAGCCGCCACTCGCCGAAAATTGCTGGTAGATTCACTGCTTCTCCAACAACTGTATCAAGACTCAGATGACCTAAAAACCTGGATCAATAAGAAGAAAAAATTGGCTGATGATGAAGACTACAAGGTAGGGAGATTTGTTCAACCTTGTTTATACTTATGGGCAGCTGGTTTCATAGATTGTAGTTTGGAGCCAAAGGCTTCATTTATAGATAACAAAACAGCATGAAAAATGTGATGGCTCCCTGGGGCTACACACTTAGATAAAACCCAATGGTCTGGATTCTGGTTTTCTCATGCCCTATTCCTTTCTCTTCTCTCAACTAGATCACCTTCTAGAGTCCTTAACAGGATGGGGGACAGGGATGTTCCTTCCTTGGATGTTCATGGTCCCTCGAGTATAGCTTCTGCGTCTATGCATACCTCTCTCATTGGTGATACTTTATAGAGTCTTGTTATATTCCCAAGAAGGTCCCAAACTCAAAATCCTCCTGCCTCAGCCTCCTGAGCAGCTGGAATTCAAAGCTGTGTGTTGAAACCATAACTGGTCCTCCTATATACCTTTGTAATTGATAAGATTGTGCCTGGTTCAAGTGATACATTTAGTTATTTTAAAGCTAAAGTAAGCTCAGAAGTAACTGAAGCTTTTGGGTAATGTAGACTTTCTACCTCGGCCTTATGGCTGGAAGGAAGCAATTTTTTATTTCATGAGTGAAGAAGCCAGCTTCTGAATTGGAAGGTGTCCAACATTATCTAGTTATTTAGAGCATGTTACCCGCAGAGACTGAAAGCATATGGACTCTGGCAACCTGGGCTTGAAATTTTTCCCTGTAGTCTTTTAGCTTCTGTGATTATCAAAGTTGCTGGGAAATCTTTGAGCTATTGATTTCTCTTCATTAGAGTTGTGACAATGCATGCTTTCACTCACATTCGTGATGATATATTATTCACACATATGTATATGATATCTATATTTCTATATACGCTTTATTCATTAATGTATATTCGGTTCATACTTTAGATAATTGTGAACATTTTACTTTATCTTTCACTCTGTGAAAGTACAAAGCACATGGTTACATTTTCTAGAGGAGTAACAGCTCTAGTGCACCCAGAGTAAACAGCTCTAAAATGCAAATGTGTGGGTGGTATATGTACTGAAAAAGAAATGGAAAATATTTCTATTCATCACTACAGTTCTGATTGATGGCTCATGCTTGCATGGAGTCTTATTGAAATAATTTTCATGACCTAGTGCTGGAGGATATATATATATATATATATATATATATATATATATATAGAGAGAGAGAGAGAGAGAGAGAGAGAGACTTGTTTATTAACCTGGGTCATCTGTGTGATGTACGCATTGGAGCCTAGTGAACTCCTTTGTAGATGAACAACTGAAGACAATAAACAGTCTTCCCATAGGATGCATTGAATGGTAAGGCCCCATAAGTTCTGCTGATCTGTGTTTGGTTGTTGATATGCCCAGCCTAATACAACCCCATTGCAATCAGTCACATCTGCTGGCAGAAAATGACGGCACTGACTGTGTCATGCCCAGCATTTCACATCCCTTCTCCCTATCCTTTCATTCTTATACTCTTTCTACCATTTCTTTAAAGATGGTCCCGAGCCTTACAGGCAGTTTAGGGCTAAGCTCTCCACCTTTATTTATTGTCAGCACATTCAGCAAACATCTACCTCTGCATTCAGCATCATTTATTGCACAGATATGCTTTCCTGATTAAGGCTAAGAGTAACTTTGTTTATGAATATATGTATATGGCAGTTTGACACCATGACAATTTACAATAGGAATAAGTTTATCCCTAAGGACTGAAACCTCTTCAGCCACGGGCTTTTGACTAGCTTTCCAGCATCAAATATGAGTTCCCTTTGGGTGAACAAGCTTCACATTTAAGCAAAGAGTACTCGTTTACCCCAAGGCAGCCCTGACTCTAGTTCACTAGTAGGTATGTTTATCTTGCAAGTTAGCGTTATGTGTAGTTGAGTTCATATCTGAGTAAGACTGCTGATGCCTTCTCTCTATTAGCCTGATCGGTACTTTCTGGTGCTATGAAAGATAGTGAAATTGGAGAGAATCTTCCAGTTCAGTTCTACTTTGATTTTTCTATAGAGTCTCATCATCTAGTTCTGGTTTTCCTCAGAATGTCTGTTCCTCCTTCTTCAAGCAATTATTTCCTTTATTTTCTCACCATCTCTCAGGATGTACAGAACTTGAAGAGCCGGGTTCAGAAGCAATTAGACTTTGAAGAGGAACTGGCGGCTAATAAGATTATGCTCAACAACCTGGAGAAAACTGGCCAGGAGATGATTGAGGATGGTCACTACGCCTCTGAGGCTGTGGCCGCTCGCATGAATGAGGTTGCCAACCTCTGGAAAGAGTTGCTGGATGCAACAGCACTAAAAGGTTAGAAGCAAAGTTTTGGGTAAAGGATAATTCAATTCTTATTCTAAAATATATTGCTTCTGTCCTCATCATCTTGATATTTGGTGAATTGTTTGCAATGGAAGCCTAGCCATTTGCTTTCCTGTGTCATCTTGTCATCAACACTTAAAATCTAGTCTAAATATATCATGTTATATATTTAATCCTTTAAATATTTCCTTTATTTACATTGGAGTTTTGTTGTTGTCATTGGAACTTTCTTTTTTCCTTCAATTTTCTCCTAGATTTTTCTTTTCTTAAATAAATGTTGGAATATTGAAAGCCATGAATTCAGTATTGGCTTTGTATCTAAACCTAATATGCTAGAGTTATTTTTTAGCATGTTTGGTTATATAAACTAGATTTATAAGTGGGTCATAATATGAAGTGTTGAAATTGACATTAAGAGTTTAGAAATGAAAAGATTATTGGTGTCACACCCAATGGTCCTATGTATTTTGTTCTTGTAGGGTTGAGAAAATGCTTCTTTTTTGTCTATGAGAAACTTACCAGACCCTATTATAAGTTTTATAATATATATCTTCACTTATTTTTTATCTTGCCTCTTACATTAGGAAATTAAACATTTTTCAGTATTTTTACAAATGATGTTTTCTCTGTTGGTATGTTGTTGGTATCTGCTTTGTCATGACTCTCATTTGTAGACAGGATTTTGACCTGGGTATAGAAAATGGTATAGGAGATGTCACATTGGTTTCTTTGGATGTCATCCTAATTTGAGGCTTAATGAAACAAATACAGTGTCACTTTAATAATAAGATGCCATGGCTACTTTTCACAGCAGGAGACGGTAATTGTTTTGAAGAATACTAATGCAAATAGCTACAAGGTAATTGAATAGAGAAGTAGCCAAATATACTGGGAATCATCAAGGTATTTCTAGAAGATAAAATAAATGAAACATGGTTTGTAATAAAAGACAGTCACTAGTAGTAATGCTAGCCATATTCAAAACCACCTCAGAATTTCATACTTACCCAGCCCCCAAAGTTGAGCAAATGTTAGGTTTGGACTTGGATCTTATCCAAAGAAGGGTCTGTACAACATGTAGCAAATGACACTTGAAAATACCCAAAACAGTTGACAACTAATAAGTAGAACTGCATTTCACCAGAGAATTTAACTTACTGTTGGTGTGTTGATAACATCTCTGTATGTAAAACCAAATACCACCAGAATTCTAACTTAGGATGACTTCTTCTCTAACAGGATGTAAGACAGTTCCCTTATTTTTCTCTTTGGAATATCCAAACATATTCCTCATTAAGTTGAGGGCTGAGGTATTACAGTGTATAGAGAAAAGCCATAATTCTCTGTGTCTTCTACCCGATCTCCTCCCCTAGGGACCGAGCTGTATGAAGCTAACCAGCTGCTACAGTTTGATAACAATGCAGAAGACCTGAAACACTGGCTGGAGGACGTGGAGTGGCAGGTCACCTCTGAGGATTATGGGAAAGGCCTGGCCGATGTGCAGAATCTACTCAGGAAACATGGACTTCTTGAGTCAGCTGTGGCTGCTCGTCAGGTTTGGTTTTAGCTTTATGCTAGTTGTAGAAAACTGGACAGATACTCTGTGCATATTTGCAATCTGTAATTATTATTATTCCTATTAAGTGATTAGGAAATCAAAGGAAATTTTTTCAAAGATTTAGTTGGCCAACTGCCTCTTCCCACTATCTCTCATGTCCCATCATTCTACTGAGCATGTCTCCCTGGAAGCTGATGGCTAATGTAAGCACCTACTGACTATTCTAAATAGCACACCATTCTCTCAGTCTAGAGTCTTAGACTTCTTTAGACAGCCTTGCCATTTGCATTTCATCTGCTCACTTGTGGCCCATTTCACATTTGTCTGTATCAATACTATCACCTATAACACAAGAGCTTCCCATTCTCGTATTCTGCATCCTTGCAATCTTACCAATCCTTTTGAAAACATATTAAAACCCTAGCATCACAGGGAAAATTAAAGTGATAGGGCCTCCACTTTTCAGCACATGAAAATGTCATCCATAATTTTTTCTCAATTTTTTATTTAAATTAGAAACAAGATTGTTTTACATGTCAATCCCAGTTCCCTCTCCTTCCTCTCCTCCCCTGCCCCCCACTAACATCCTACCTATCCAATACCCTTTCTGCTCCCCAGGGTGGGTGAGGCCTTCCATAGGGGGATCTTCAGAGTCTGTCATATCCTTTGGGATAGGGCCTGGGCCCTCCCCAGTATGTCTAGACTGAGACAGTATCCCTCTCTGTGGAATGGGCTTCCAAAGTCCATTCCTATGCTAGGGATAAGTACTGATCTACTACCAAAGGCCCTATAGATTTCCAAGGCCTCCTCACTGACACCCACATTCATGGGGTCCAGATCAGTCCTATGCTGATTTCCCATCTATCAGTCTGGGGACCATGAGCTCCCCCTTGTTCAGGTCAGTTGTTTCTGTGGGTTTCACCAGCCTGGTCTGGACCCCTTTGCTCAACACTCCTCCCTCTCTGCAACTGGGTTCTGGTTCTGTTCAATGTTTAGCTGTGGGTGTCTGCTTCTACTTCCACCAGCCACCAGGATGAAGGCTATAGGATGGTATATAAGTTAGTCATCAATCTCATTATCAGGGGATGACATTTAAGGTAGCCTCTCCACTGTTGCTTAGATTGTTAGTTGGAGTCATTCTTGTAGATCTTTGGATGTTTCCCTAGTGCCTGATTTCTTTTTAAATCTATAATGGCTCCCTCTAATATGATATCTCTTATTTCGTTCTCCTCTATTTTTCCCACAGACTCAACCTTCCTGCTCCCTCATGTCCCCCTCACTCCCCTTCTTCTCCTCTTCAATTTCCTAGCTCCTTCTTCCCTCCCCCATGCTCCCAATTTGCTCAGGAGATCTTGTCCCTTTCCTCTTCTCTGGGGGACATGTATGTCTCTCTTAGGGGCCCCCTTGTTTCCTAGCTTCTCTGACAGTATGGACTGTAGGCTGGTAAACCTTTGCTCTATATCTAAAATCCACATATGAGTGAGTACATACCATGTATGTCTTGTTGTGACTGGGTTACCTCATTCAGAATGGTTTCTTCTAGTTCCATCCATTTTCCTGTGAATTTCAAGATTCCGTTGTTTTTTCCCACTGAGAAAAACTCCATTGTGTAAATGTACCACATTTTCTCTATACATTCTTCAATTGAGGGGCATCTAGGTTGCTTCCAGGTTCTGGCTATTACAAATAATGCTGCTATGAACATTGTTGAACAGATGTCCTTGTTGTGTAAATGTGCTTCTTTTGGGTATATGCCTAAGAGTTGAATTGCTGGATCTTGTGGTAGACTGATTCCCATTTTCCTTAGGAATTGCCATACTGATTTCCAAAGTAGCTGTACAAGTTGGCACTCACACCAGCAGGGGAGGAGTGTTCCTCTTTCTCTACATCCTCTCCAGCATAAACTGTCATTGGTGTTTTTGATTTTAGCCATTCTGACAGGAGTAAGATGGTATCTCAGAGTTGTTTTGATTTGCGTTTCCCTGAGGTTAAAGATGTTGAGCATTTTCTTATGTGTCTTTCAGCCATTTTATATTCCTCCTTTGAGAATTCTCTATTTAGTTCTGTACCCCACTTTTTAATTTCATTGATTGGTGTTTTGGAATCTAGCTTCTTGAATTCCTTGTAATTTTGGAGATCAGCCCTCTGTCAGCTGTAGGGTTGGTGAATATCTTTTCCCATTCTGTGGGCTGCCGTTTTGTCTTGTTGACTGTTCCTTTGCCTTACAGAAGCGTCTCAGTTTCAGAAGGTCCCATTTATTAATTGTGGATCTCAGTGTCTGTGCTATGGGTGTAATGTTCAGGAAGCAGTTTCCTGTACCAATCTTAATATTTTGAAAAATATTAAAACCCTAGCATCACAGGAAAAATTAAAGTGATAGGGCCTCCACTTTTCAGCACATGAAAATGTCATCCATTCTTAATAAATTATATAACTTCCTGACACACATTGTTTTTCTCCATCAGAATCAAGTGGACACCCTCACAGACATGGCTGCACATTTTGAAGAAATAGGCCATCCTGACTCTGGGGACATACGTGCAAGGCAGGAATCCTTGGTTTCCCGCTATGAAGCTCTGAAAGACCCACTGGCCACTAGGAAGAAGAAGCTCATTGACTTACTCAAGTTACAGCAGATTTGCAGGGACTCAGAAGATGAGGAGGCCTGGATACAGGAGACTGAACCCTCAGCAACTTCCACCCATCTCGGTCAGTGCAGCACAATCAGACTGAGCAGTCAGGAAAGGTCCAAGTTCTCCAGACTGAAAGAACAAGATACAACAGTGAGGGGATAAAAGTTTACTCTTAGCTCTTCCATACCAGACTGATGAAATGTTATTCAGACCTCCATCAAAGTTTAATATTTAAATTTTAGACCAACAGATTCAACTTGTAAGAGAAAAATAAGCAATGGCATGAATTCAGGCCTCGGGGGAATATCTGGCATGCTTGGTTTTCTGAAGATTGAGCTGCTATTTTTTTTAAATGAAACTTCTTTACTGAGAAGAAATGGCTAATGCTGGATGCATCAAATGTATTTGTCTGAGTTATTGATGATCCTCTGAGAACTCTATGACCTACCACAAAGATTTTAAAGTGAACTGTAGATATACACTTTAGAACTCATTCATTCATAAGTGTAACTTCCAGGATAGTTGCTTTGATGGACATAAAAAGCACACACAAATATTGTACAACTTTATGCAGATGTACTGGGAGCATCTATGAAAGTCCATAGAGGGTTATGTCTGCAAAACCTTCATAAAAAATATCAATTCTGTTGAAATTGCGTGGAGAGTGTCTGGAGAGATGCTGTAGTGCTAAGTACAGAGAAAAAAGTCTGGAAATTAGAGAGGTTAAGCATGCTGAGGATAGAGGGAGGGTGAAGACAGATGAAATTTTCAGTGGTCATATTTAGGTGATACTAATATTGGGCCACAGGTGAAACATGTTTCACAAGCAAGTCCCACTTACAAGGATAATATCAAGCCTTATATTTTTTTTCTATGTAGGAAAGGACTTGGTTGCAGCCAAGAATCTTCTGAACAGACATGAAGTCATCTTGGCAGACATTGCCAGCCATGAGCCACGTATTCAAGTGATAACAGAGCGGGGAAACAAAATGGTAGAGGAAGGTACGTGTGACACTGATTGATTTTGCCAAAACTCCATCATGACAGACCTTGGGAAAGAAATTTAGATAATCTTAGTACTTAAAGTGAATTTAAAAGTAGATGGCATCACTTTTCAATTTAATGAAGATATTCCCTTTGAGTGTTTCTGTTAGAGCAGTATACATTGTGTTTTTTTAATAATCCTGCTGTAGAAGATGTTTGAATGCATTATTAAATCATCTCTATTTATTGCAAATCTGAAATCATTAAAATAAATCAATTTTAGTCTAATAATGAATGTGCTTCTTTGGAGAAGTTGCAGAATTCAAATCTAAGTTGCAAAGCTTTGTAAAACACAAGGCTTTTCCCTATGTGAGGGCTTCCAAATATCTAAAAGCTTTGCTTCTCGGGACACATTATATGAAAGTAATACAAAGGCCATGCCTTCAAATTTATCATTTCATGAAAGTTTAGTGACTATGCACACACTTGGCGCCCATACTTAGAAAGCTATACTCTCTAAGTAAGATGTTCAGATTTGAACATCATATGCCAAGTGTGGCCAAGAAATCCAGGTTACACTAAAATATTTTCCCTCTGTTAACAAGTCACTTATTAGTATCCAGTTAAAAGTATACATTGAAATAAATTTTGCTGAGAAATTTTTAGTTCTGAATTTTTATTCAAACCAATGAAATTTATTTTCCTTTTTTGTTGTTGTTTAATCTTTTGTTTTTGAATTTTATCTTGCCATAGAATGTATTTTTTGTTTCTCTAAATCTCTGACTATAGGTGTTAATATTTTTCTATTTCTTATTATATACTCATCAATTTTTGTTATATGTTTTGAAAATTTATTATTATAAGCAAATATAGCTGATATATTTGTCTTTCTGATCAATTGTAATTTCTACAAGATGAAATATCCTTTCTGTTCCCAGAAATGTTCTCTTTTCTGAAATTTACTCAATGTTTTTAATGTAATTATTTTGTTTGTTTTTTATTAGTTTTTGCCTCAAAGTTTTATGTTTAACTTCTTATATGGGCACTATTGATAAATATATTCATATGTATGGCAACTTAATGGGGGTATTCCACATTGTTTAAATTTTTATAGATATTCTGAGAGCAAAGCATTGGGAGCTATTATTCTAGGAATTAAAACACATTTTAATTTATGACATTTTAGCCTCAGATAGTATAGCATTTTGTGTGTAATCAAACATCCTTTAGTTCACTCTTCCATTTTCCCTCTTTTTCTGCTGTTACACAATTTAATTTTGTTACATTATAACTCTTTCAATGCTTTAACATTGTTTTGACTTCAGTTTTCAATTATCTTTGAATAATATTGAGAAAGAA
This sequence comes from Cricetulus griseus, assembly GCF_003668045.3. Classification (NCBI taxonomy): domain Eukaryota; kingdom Metazoa; phylum Chordata; class Mammalia; order Rodentia; family Cricetidae; genus Cricetulus; species Cricetulus griseus. The sequence continues at coordinate 19,231,167 of NC_048598.1, read as the reverse complement.
GAAAGTTATCTCCATGTATTGACCTCTTTTGCTATTCCTGCTCCTTTGCACTGGTCAGGATTACCGTCTGCTCTGCTTTCCTCCTACTGAATGAACAACTTCCTCGGAGGTCCTTTGTTGTATGATCAGTTAACCATAAATCCCTTTGGTTCTGTTCAAGTGAATGTCTTAGTTTATTTTCCATTCATTTTTTTCAAGTGTATTTTCATTGCCTATTACAGTAGCTTAAAGATGCAAGTATGTTGCTCTCAGAGATGTGGTTTCTGATCTGAAGTCTGATGTCATCCACTTTCTGCCATGAATCTTCTTTTCCAGGCTCCTTTACCTTTCCCCTTTATCACTCATATTTGTTTCTTCAGTATGACAGCCAAAGGGCTTCTTGGGTCTTCATTATGATCCTTCAGACAGACTGTATCACTGGATGACTTGAAAGATAAGTCTAGTACTGAGATGTTTTTCTTATAACCCTACTTTGTGTTGATGGTACCCTTTCAGTTTATTGGGTTGTAGTTTTAAACTATCTGCAGATTCTGATGGATCCTAAGGACTGTATGGTAGCTGCCTTCATACCATTTCTCATCATCTCTTTGCATGTATACACATGAATTACCAGATATCCTAAGGGGCCTCACTGAATGTACTTGAAGCCTCAGTTCTGTGAAGTCCCTATCTCTTGAGTTCTCTGTCTCACAAGTTCTAGTTCTTGAATTTCCTATTCTCTATCTCATCAACTCAGGTTTAGATTGGATTAGTTTCCTAGCATAGAACCTCCAAACTATACAGGGCATAAGTTACAATAACATTAGGGCATCTCTCATATTTTCTTTTCCTTTCATTAATTCTCTGAAAATCATTATACTTTCCATATCAACCTGTTTTCTACTTTTAAGGGAGGATGGAGATCTGCTAGTCATGTTGAATCTAGAGAAGAAAAGGTTTGCAACCTCTGAGTCTTACGGCACTCCTGGGTGTTTGTTGTTGTGTCTGTATTCCTTAGCTTATACCAACTCACTCTCCATCACATACCTACATCTACCCCCTACCTATTACTGCTTAATCTCACTTAAGATAATCCAACTCCCAGAAATTCTATTGTAATCCTCACTAAATTGAGCATCATCTTCTTGCCTCTTCTTTTCCTCCAAAGCTTGATGAGAATTAGAACATGACAGCTATGAACGAGGGTCATACTCACTATGCCTATATCTGTTCCACAGGACACTTTGCTGCAGAAGACATAGCATCTAGGGTTGAGAGCTTGAACAAAAATATGGAGTCTCTCCATGCTCGAGCTGTTAGACGGGAGAATGATCTCAAGGCCAATGTCCAGCTCCAACAATACCTGGCAGATCTACATGAAGCAGAAGCATGGATTAAAGAGAAAGAACCAATCGTAGACAACAAAAACTATGGAGCTGATGAAGAAGCATCTGGGGTAAGGTGGGATGGAATGACCATGGTCCAGTGAATAGTCACCAAATTCTATCAAATTCTAGACTACCTAAAATTTTAGCAGTGATTTTTTTTTTCTTTTTGCCTGGATCTGCTGTGATATGCACAAAGTTAACAGAGATCCTAAAGGAATATGACATTTTTTCTAATCTCATAGAAACCCATAGATCCTACAAAGAGTGCCTAAATCCAAAGTCAGTGATCAAAGATCTACACCTGTCCCGGCCCTATTCTGAACTTTTCAGAGTCACCCTGAACTTCTACAGGCTAACCATGCCTTTAAAATGAGCATCTGAATTCCTTTATTCAAATGAAATAAGACAGACAGGAGGAACCTTAAGGATCGTAAATTACTTTCAATCCCTCTTACACCCACCAATATGTTTTGTTCAGTGTTGTATGGAAATCAACATATCTATAAAGTAGATTTCATTAGCCTTAGAAATAGTGTGTCTTTCAAGTTTTTCTGAAAGCCTGGTGGTGGTAGAGCACCCCTTTAATCTCAGAACTTGGGAAGCAGAGGCAGGCAGATCTCTGTGAGTTCGAGGCCAGGCTGGCCTACAAGGTGAGTCCAGGATGTCCAAAGTTACATAGAGAAATCCTGTATCAAAAAAACTAAAATAAAATAAATAAATCCTACAAAGTAAGATTATCCATAGTGTTTTCAACAGTCACATCCACTCACAGCTGTGATATATCTTGGTTAAAATGTGTGTAAATCTTAGTTAATTTTGATGTCCACAAACACATTGAAATTGTTATTCACTTGTTTACTGAAATGTCCATGAGTCATGCAAATGTGATATGAAAAGGAATTTTCTAATATAAAAGTAAGCAACTGAACTCGATCACATAATCCATTAATGGCAGTCGCTGAAGCACCTCCCTGGCATTCTGATATTTGCCCTAATTATCTTTCCATCACTAAATGCAGGCTCTTCTCAAGAAGCACGAGGCCTTCCTGGTGGATCTCAATGCATTTGGGAACAGCATCAAGGCTCTGAGGGATCAAGCTGAAGCCTGCCAGGTGAGAAGTGCTGTGTTCTGACAGTACTCACATCCCTCACTATAGGTGTAAAGGAATGCTGTTGCTGGCTCACACCCCCCCCACACACACACCGATTTAACAAACCAGGAAAGAACTGCAAAGAAAATATGAGTTCTGTAATTATTTTAGGTAAGAATTCTAACCTCTTTGTAGCATCTATAAAGATGTTTGCCAAAAAAATTTTCAATAAGCACTAGGTTTGGTAATATACATTTAGGCTTTCTCTTTTGCTCCATTTTATCTCTTCCATCCACATTTTCATTTTTATCCTCCTAATCCCCTTGCTTTGTGACCCGGCTTTTGTTTGAACATAAGGTTTATTAAAAATAGAGATTTGGGTTTTGATTAAAATAATCATATTAGGAAGTTAGTTTGTTAAGGGGCTATAAACCTTTTTAAATGCATAAGCAGAAAATGAAAATGGAACCACAGTAGAATATCAACACGGATGCACAGCATTCCTGCTTGCCCCTGTACCAGGCTGTACCCAGTGGGTGGCTGGACACAGACAGACACATCGATGCATCATATGGCATCAGGAAATGCAAGACGTGAGGGGCATTAAATAAGAGAATCCACAAGGGACGATTTACCTTCAACACCACCCTGAAGAGAGCATGCTTGGGAGACAAAATACTTAACAGAAATTAAAGTAGAAAGTGTACCCAGGAACAGTGATTTCTTTGTTTTTCTCAGATTTTTTTATTTGAATTAGAAACAAGATTGTTTTACATGACAATCCCAGTTCCCTTCTCCCTTCCATCCTCCCCTACCACCACCCCCCAACTAAAACCCTACCTTTCACATATCCTTTCTTTGCCCCCTGGATGGTGAGGCCTTCCATAGGGTGTCATCAGAGTCTATCGTGTCCTTTGGGATAGGGCCTAGGCCCGCCCCCGTGTTTTTTGGCTCAAGGATTATTCCTCTATGTGGAATGGGCTCCCAAAGTCCACACCTATGCTAAGGATATGTACTGAACTACTACAGCAGGTCCCATAGATTTCCAAGGTTTCCTCACTGAAACCCGTGTTCCTGGGGTCTGGATCAGTCCCATGCTGGTATCCCAGCTATCAGTCTGGGGAGCAAGAGTAACATGATGTTCAGGTCAGCTGTTTCTGTGGGTTTCACCAGTCTGGTCTGGACCCCTTTGATCTTCACTTGTCCTTCTCTACAATTAGATTCCAGTTCAGTTCAGTGATTAGTTGTGGGTGTCTGCTTCTACTTCCACCAGCTGCTGGATGAGGGCTATCGGGTAGCATATAAGTCAGTCATCAATCTCATTATCAGGGAGGGCATTTAAGGTAGCCTCTCCTCTGTTGCTTAGATTGTTATCTGGTGTCATCTTTGTAGATCTCCAGACATTTCCCTAGCGTCTGATTTCTCCGTAAACATAAAATGTTTCCCTCTATTATGGTATCTCCATTCTTGTTATCTTCTATTCTTCGCCTGACTCAACTTTTCTGCTCCCTTATGTCCTCTGCATCCCTCCTCTTCTACCTGTCTCATTCTCATAGCTCCCTCTCCCTTCTTCCCGTGCTCCCAATTTGCTCAGGGGATCTTGACCCTTTCCCCTTCTCCAGGGGACCATGTTTGTCTCTCTTAGGATCCTCCTTGTTTACTAGTTTCTCTGGCAATGAGGATTGAAGGCTGATAATCCTTTACTCTGTGTCTAAAATCCGCATATAAGTGATTACATACCGTGTTTGTCTTTTTGTGATGGGGAGTTCCATCCATTTTCCTGAAAATTTCAAGATTCCATTGGTTTGCTTTTTTTTTTTTTTTTCAGCTGAGTAGTACTCCATTGTGTAAATGTACCACATTTTCTCTATCCATTCTTCCGTTGAGGGGCATCTAGGTTGCTTCCAGGTTCTGGCTATTACAAAGAGTGCTGCTATGAACAGCGTTGAACATATGTCCTTGTTGTAAAAAATGTGCTTTTTTGGGATACATGCCTAAGAGTGGAATTGCTGGATCTTGTGGTAGACTGATTCCCATTTTCTTGAGGAGTCACCATACTGATTTCCAAAGTGGCTGTACAAGTTGGCACTCCCACCAGCAGTGGAGAAGTGTTCGCCTTTCTCCACATCCTCTCCAGAATTAGTGTTTATGATTTTGGCCATTCTGACAGGCATAAGATGGTATCTCAGAGTTGTTTTGTTTTGCATTTCCCTGATGGCTAAGAGTGTTGAGCACTTTCTTAAGTGTCATTCAGCCATTTTAGATTGCTCTGTTGAGAATTTCTGGTAGAATTCTGCACTGAAGCCATCTGGCCCTGGGCTTTTTTTGGTTGGAAGACTTCTGATGACTGCTTCTATTTCATTAGGGGTTATAGGTCTATTTAAGATGCTTATCTGTTCTTGATTTAATTTTGGTAAGTGAAATCTGTCCAGAAAATTGTCTATTTCCTTTAGATTTTCAAATTTTGAGGAATATAAGTTTTCAAAGTATGACCTGATGATTCTCTGGATTTCCTCTGTGTCTGTTGTTTTGTCCCCCTTTTCATTCCTGATTTTATTAATTTGCATGTTCACTGTCTGCTGTTTGGTAAGTTTGGATAAAGGTTTGTCCATCTTGTTGATATTCTCGAAGAACCAACTCTTCTTTATATTGATTCTTTGTATTGTTCTCCTAGTTTCCATTTTATTGATTTCAGCCCTCAATTTGATTATTTCCTGGCATCTCCTCCTCCGGGATGTATTGGCTTCTTTGTGTTCTAAAGCTTTCAGTTGTGTTAATTCTCTAGTGTGATTATTCTCCTGTTTCTTCATGTGGGCACTTAGTGCTATGAACTTTCCTCTTAGCACTGCTTTCATAGTGTCCCATAGGTTTGGGTATGTTGTGTCCACATTCTCATTGAATTCTAGGAAATATTTAATTTCTTTTTTTATTTCTTCCTCGACCCAGGAATTGTGCAATTGGGTGTTACTTAACTTCCATGAGTTTGTAGGTTTTCTGTAATTCATTTTGTTGTTGAATTCTAAATTTAAATCATGGAGTTCTGATAAGATACGGGAGTTTATTTCAATTTTTTGTACCTGTTGAGGTTTGCTATGTTGCCAAGTATGTGGTCGATTTTAGAGAAGGTTCCATGTGGTGCTGAGAAGAAGGTAAATTATTTTGTATTTGGATAGAATGTTCTATAGGTATCTGTTAAGTTCAATTGCACCATAACTTCTATTAGTTCCTTTGTTTCTTTGTTAAGTTTCTGTCTGGTGTTCCTGCCCAGTGGTGAGAATGGGGTGTTGAAGTCTCCCACTATAATCGTGTGCAGCTTTATGTATGATTAGAGTTTTAGTAATGTTTCTTTTACAAACGTGGATGCCTTTGTATTTGGGGCATAAATGTTCAGAATTGAGACTTCATCCTGATAGATTTCTCCTGTGATGAGTATGAAGTGACTTCCTTCATCTCTTTTGATTGATTTTAGTTTAAAGTCCAATTTGTTGGATTTAGGATTGCTACCCCCACTTATTTCTTGGGTCCATTTGATTGGAAAATCTTTCCCCAATCTTTAATTCTTAGGTACCGTCTTTCTTTGAAGTTTAGGTGTGTTTCTTGTATGCAGCAGAAGGAAGGATTTTGTCTTCTTATCCATTCTGTTAATCTGTGTCTTTTTATATGGGAGTTAAGACCATTAATGTTGATGGATATTAATGACCATTGATTGTTCATTCCTGTTTTTTTTTTTTTTTTTTTTTTTTTTTTTTTTTTTGGTGATGGTGGTGAAATCTGTCATTTTTCCTTTTGGCTGTTGGTAAAGTGGGATTATCTATTGCCTATATTTTTCTGTTTGTAGTTAACTTCCTTGGGTTGTAGTTTTCCTTCCAGAACTTTCTGTAGGGCTGAATTGGTGGATATATATTGTTTGCATCTGGTTTTGTCATGGAATATCTTGTTTTCTCCATCTGTATTGATTGAAAGCTTTGCTGGGTATAGTAGTGTGGGCTGGCATCCATGGTCTCTTAGTGTAGGTAGAATATCTGTCCAGGACCCTCTGGCTTTCAGAGTTTCCATAGAAAAGTCAGGTATAATTCTGATGGGTTTGCTTTTATATGTTACTTGTCCTTTTTCCTTTGCTGCTCTTAATATTTTCTCTTTATTCTGTATGTTTGGTGCTTTGATTATTATGTGGCGAGGAGGTTTCTAAAGTGTGGATGTATGTGTCCTTTTGAATCTGCATGGAGAATATTGTCTTTCCTACTAAAAAGCAGTAGTATATTGCCCCTCCCACTAAAAAAAGCAGTAGCCTGGCATATTCCATGCTTCTGATAAAATGCCTATGTACTGGTGACTATGTTTGTATTTTTCAATCTTCCTGCTCTCTGATAGGTGTTTCAGTAGTGCAGCATCCCTGACAATCACCACTGTGAGACCCAGCAGTCACATCAGAATTCCATCTATCCTCTCCTGGGAGGTCCTGGGAACTGCCCACCACTGTGAACTGTACAGGGAAAGACTTCCAGTGAGCAACTGACATCTGGTTTGTTTGTTTTTTCCCCAGCAACAGCAGGCAGCACCAGTGGATGAGGCTGGTCTAGAAGCTAGGGTCATAGCTTTATATGACTTTGAGGCCCGAAGCCGTAGAGAGGTCAGCATGAAGAAGAATGATGTCTTGACTTTGCTCAGTTCCATCAACAAGGTGATTTTTCTTGAACTTTCTTACCATCTACAACATGGGTCTTCCACAGCTCTCTCCTGACTTTACCAGATAGGTAGAGTTTGTTTGCTTGCTTGTTTGTTTATTTGGTTGGGTTTTTTTGTAGCGGGATGGTTTGTTTGTTTTTTCAAGACAAGGTTTCTCTCATAACCTTTGACTGTACTAGAACTTGCTCTCTAAACCAGGCTGTCCTCAAACTCGCAAAGATCTACCTGCTTCTGCCTCCAAAGTCCTGGGATGAGAGGTTGGTGCCACCACTGCCTGACTCAGATAGTTGTTTTAATGCCCAACATTTAATATTTTCTTCTTAAATAATTTATTAAGTAATATTTTTCTTAATGTACTGTGCAAGAGCAGAAAGATAGATCTATATAACTTTGGGTTTTTGCATTCTAATCTTAATTTTAGCATGAATGAAACAGTGAATCAAAAAATCTTAGGGAGTTAACTTGAAGATATATAAAGGTTGAACAACCTTATATTTTTATGTATTTACAGAATTAAATTGTCCTTTTCTTCCCATATCCTTGCTTTAGGGTTAGGAGAAACCTGATGAAAGACAATGGGCACCTTGGTCCCAGGCACTTGGAAGGCTGAGGCACAAGAATCTCTTGAGCACAAGAGTTTGAAATCAGCCTGAGCAACATAGAGACATAACATATTTAAGTGGGAAGAAAGGAAGAAGGAAAAAGGAAGGAAGGAAGGAAGGAAGGAAGGACGGAAGGAAGGAAGGAAGGAAGGAAGGAACTTATATTCCAATGACTTGAATTCTTATATGCTTATAAAGCCAGTGTTAAAACGATGAATGGAATTTTACAATATGTTTTCCTTATAAAAAATATTTTAGCCGGGCGTTGGTGGTGCATGTCTTTAGTCCCAGCACTTGGGAGGCAGAGGCAGCCTGATATCTATGAGTTCGAGGCCAGCCTGGTCTCTAGAGCGAGTGCCAGGATGGGCTCCAAAGCTACACAGAGAAACCCTGTCTTGAAAAACATACACACATACATACACACACACATACATACATACATATTTGTATATAACTACTCTCCTAAAGATCATAATAAGAAAAGAGCAGAATTTTGATTTTTGTTACTATTATTAAAGATAAGTGAATGTTTTTGAGAGGCAAGATGTTTTCTTATCAGAAAATCCAAGGGAAGTGCTGCCTCCTCTTTGCCTGTATCACATTTCACAGCATTTTCTCTAAGAAACTGGACTCTGGAGCAGCTAGTCTTCGAGAACTGGAAGAGTTTGCATTAATGAATTTCAGAGAAATTGATATATTTTAGTGCCTTGGAAGTGGGATGTGAGTTATCAGTTCTTACACACTGCTGTCAAACACAGAACCCACCACCAAGAAGGCAAGCTGATTCCTGAGGAGCCACGTGGCCCCTCACTTGCTTTTCAGCACCATGCCCATCTGGCATCAGATATCAGAGTCATTGATTCCAGGGGCTGACCTCTGCAATTCCTGCAACTCCTCCTCGGCCCTTTCTGTAATGCGGGGAAATTATGTACCACCTATGAGTGATGCTTAGTCCTTATCAGCCAGCTGTTCCTGTTCCTGGGTACTGTTGTGAGAATTGAAGCCTCTATGGTTTGTGATTTTTCGAAGAATTAAGGAAGGAGTGTGAATCTGTCCTCCCTTTAGGACTGGTGGAAGGTTGAAGCTGATGATCACCAGGGCTTTGTGCCAGCGGTCTATGTCAGGAAACTGGCCCCAGATGAACTACCAGGGTTTCCGCAACATCGACGAGAAGAGCCAATCAACATCCCCCAGCGCCAGCAGCAGGTAGAGAGCCTGTAAGTTCCTGGGATGGAGGCTTTGGGGAGCATTGGCTGTTATTCCCAGCTTTCCTCTCATAGTCCTATAACTTTCAGTTTAGAGATGTAAATTCACAAGTTTTATCCTTCACACACTTTAGTTTATATATGAAGAAAGGAAATCCTAGGAGTTAATTGTCTGTGTCAGCTCCTCAACCAGCTTCCTTCTAAGTCCGGGGACATTCATAAGAATGTTATATACTCTTTCATATCTAGCTGCCATGTACAACTTCTCTCTTCTATAACAAGAAAGTGATGACAAAAGACATTTTCTTCATCCACTGATACTTTAAAGATATTTAATTAAAATGTAATTACACAATTTCATGCCCTTTCCCCTCTAACTTCTCCATGTCCTCCTATCTGTCTTTTTCAAACTGATGTCCTATTTTTCTTTGATTATAGCTATATAGATAACAGGTAGATGTGAAAACATGTAAGTAAAACCTGCTAGATATATTTTGCAGTGTGTGTATGATTTCATGGATGACCATTTTATACTGGATAGCCAATGAAGAGGCTTTTCCCTGGACAAGGCTAATTAATCCTCCCTCTCTGAGCTGTCATGAGTTGCTGTAGTTCTTTGTCTTAGGGTGTGACTCTGAGATTTTTTTCCCTTCTGTGTTAGCATGTCAATCGATAGTGTTATTGTTCAGGTCTGGTTTGGGAAGCTATTTCTAGAAGATATTATTTCGAGAAGGCTTCCCCATCCTCTGGTTCTTACAATCTTTCTGCTGTCTCTTCCAGGATGTTCCCTGAGCATTGGGTGCAGGAGACACTTAAATGTTTAAATATAATATTATTCATCCATCTGCTCTTAATGTCTGTTTTATTTCCATTAAATTTCTCTTCTTTTTTTTACTGATCTCATTTTAATTTATTCTTCTTTTCCTTTCCCTCCATTTCCTCCTCTAGTTTTCTCACCCTCGCCCTAATCTGTTATGCTTTCAATGTTTTTCCACCCATTATATTACCTTCTTCTTTATTCCTCCACGAAGGTACCACTCCCTCCTGGATCGAGCAGAGGAACGAAGACGTCGCCTGCTGCAACGTTACAATGAATTTCTGCTGGCCTATGAGGCGGGAGACATGCTGGAGTGGATCCAAGAGAAAAAGGCAGAGAACACTGGGGTAGAACTGGATGATGTCTGGGAGCTGCAGAAGAAGTTTGATGAATTTCAGAGGGTAAGCAAGGGGATTGCTTAGATGTCTATTTTGGATGTGTTTGTTTCATATTTGTTAAATGATGATGGGGTGTCACAGGACTCATGTGGACTCAAAATATGAAGCATCAGTTGAGGTTGGAAGAGACGTGACCTGTTTTCACGGCCAGAAAATTACTATTTACCTCCTGAGAACCCGCTCATCAATTTTTTCTTCACTCATATTAATTCTATATCTCAAATAACACAAGGTATAAATCTGCTTCTTACTCTCTTTTCCTTTTGTTATTCTCCTTGTGGAGATAAACATATATATTGGCATGTAGACATATACTTGAGGTAGAAAATGTTTTGATAATATAAATTAACACATGGAAAATAATTTAAGGAATTTGAGATAAAGAGATACACTTCTGATTCCAAGTAAATGATAGTTCTGGCAAGTTTTGGTTGGTTGTTTGGTGTCACAGTGTTTAAGGACACAGTGCAGTGACAAATTTGAGAGCAATATATGTATGATAACTGATAGTAACCATTTAATTTAGTAACACTTAACTAAATGTGGGCCTAGATGACAGGCATGTACGGAAGGTCAAAGAAAAAGATTTGTAGTACTTTGGATGAATGTTCTTGTCTAGGATCTGAAGAGCAATGAGCCTCGGCTAAAGGATATCAACAAGGTGGCAGATGAACTGCTGTTTGAAGATCTTCTAACACCAGAAGGTGCTCACATACGCCAGGTAATCGCAGTCTCCCTCCATTCCTCCTTAACGACAGGCTTGGCTCTGAGGTCCTCGGTTTACATTGGTTGATTCAACTTCATATTCATTCTAAAGACCAGAAGGCAAGGGCAGTGTGAGACTGTAGAAAAGGCCAGCCATTTTTATTGTTTCAGAGAACTTCAGTAAAGCCGATTTACTTAGTGACATTTTCCAAATGTCTTCTGTGTTCTCACACATAACTTTTGGAGTGTGGAGGACAAAAAATTCTCAGACAATAAATTCATATTTAGCTTCAAGAGGCAGTATTAGGATGTGTAGGGATTACAAAGATGTTCCATTGATAAAGGATGTATTGAACAAATCATGAAGACCTAATTTTGGATCCTCAGAATTTAACAACCAAGCACCAAAAAACAAACATGGTTTTAGTCCCAACACTAGGAGAGCATGGGTGGACACAAAAGGCTCCCAGAGCTTGCTTGTCTAGCCAAATTGATGACATCTGAGTTCAGTGAGAGATCCTGTCTCAAAAAAAGTAATTGGGGAGTAATTGAAGAAGACACCTGACATCAACCTGTGGCCTGCAAATGCACATGTATACTCACGTGCACACACACACACACACACACACACACACACACACACACACACACACCGAAAAAGGAAGTTTAGAAGATATTGCACTGGGAATCAGGAAAGTTGTATTTAGTCTTGGCTTTACTCTGTCTATGTGTTCTTTGTAAAGATTGCTTAATTTGTAAGGAACTCGATGAAATAATCTTTAAATTTCCTTTTAACTTGTATTGCTATGTTCCATCAAATGGATCATAAAATTCCTATCTTCTGACCTTACCCAAAGTTAGATAGTTTATGTTGAAGTTGTAAACTATATGCAATTTAACTAGCCTGAGATCCTTTAAAATTGACCTATACTCACCTACCTCTTAATGCCTACTACACATTAAAAATTCAGTGCTCAGACATAAGAAAGCAAAGATAGTACACATAAGAGATCGGTGATTGTGGGAAAAGGTTATTCAAGGAAGTTTACTGGAAAAGACTGGTTTTGATAATCATAATGAAGGAGAATTTAAATGTCTCTCCCATCATTTTTAGAGATGGAAATGGGGGTTCTTCATCCACATTGTATCTAGACCACATTGTGTCCATTATGGGTTTGGTGAACATTTATTGCAAAGACCAGACTTGCAAATCTTGGTTTTCATAAAGCAGTAAGGATTACTTCACTTCCTCTTTCTTATGGTAGCTTTCTTGGAATTGGACATAGAAGGAAGATATATGAAAACACTGTGCTTATATCCCACAGGAAGCAAGTACGGCATTAAAAGGCTACTAGCTCTAAAGCTGTTATTGGCCTCAATAAATGTGCCAACATCTGACTACCAAGTCAACACTTTAACTCATTTTTGGAGGTTGTAATGGACCCTTTGTGACAATGTTGTCCTAGAACAAACAGTCCTACATATAATATCAGTTGGGAAGAAAGGAAAACCCTTCCTCTGAGGCACTTTCTTAAAACTATGCAAGAGAGAAGCAGAGCTGTGTTCGTTCTGAAGGGCTACCAGAAAAACAGGAGGTGACATGCCAATACTAAGCTGTCTGAGCTAGCTCGCTGACTAAATCCATATGTCTACTTCTTTAAGGAGTTGAACACCCGCTGGCATTCCTTGAAGAGGCTGGCAGATGAACAGAATCAACTGCTAAGCAGTGCCCATGCTGTTGAGATGTTTCACAGGTAAGCATCTTAACACTTAGATGGTACTGCTCCGCTACAGCCATGTCACAGGGCTCTTAAGTCAAGTCACTATGGAGAAGAGATGATAGTGTACAACCCTCTTCCTCAAAAAAGAGACAGTTTACTAACAGAATAGATTTTTCCAGCAAATTTTCCTCACCTGATACACTGGACACCCCAATATAACCAATATAACCAAGTTCAATATTCAATTAGTCATGGCACATAATTTGAAATTTAGATACGGTTCTATAATAGAGAAGGATAGACTGGGCTTAGGTCATTATGTTCTCAGTATAGATGTGCATGTGAGAATGAAGCATTTAAAAGGCTGCAGGAGTAGATTAAGAGTGCTTGCTATCTCTGGGAGGCCTGATCATTTTTGAAGGGAAATGGTGGAGAAGTAGATCTTGAGCAAAAAGGGAGGAGGGATGGAGGGATGCAGGAAAGCTGTGTTCAGGATGTATAGTATGGGAGAAGAATAAACAAAAAGAAAAATATATAAAAAGGAAAGTAAATGGCAACAGATCTCATACCTCTACCTTTTCTGTTTATTTATTCTTCTGTTTAGAATGACTTACAATGCAAAGGCAGGAAAAGTATTGTTGAACCATGTAACTCTGTAGTTGGTATACCAGGTTCAAACATGGGCTCTACCTTTTGGCAGTGACATCATCTTGAGAAATCCTTAAACTTCTATTTGCTGATACACAGGATGGAAATAATTACAGCATCTATGGCTCTATGTCCATGCAGCCTAGATGCCAGTATATCACAAGGATGAGAAGGGTGCTGAAGGCGATGAGGGCACGGCTTCTTTGTGAGCCAGCCTTGTAAGGCTTATCATTACTCTTGTATTCTTCACTCTTTTGTGTTCCAGAGAGGCAGATGACATCAAGGAGCAGATTGATAAGAAATGCCGGGCTCTTACTGCTGCTGACCCTGGCTCTGACCTGCTCAGTGTCCAGGCCCTTCAGAGGCAGCATGAGGTCTTTGAGAGAGACATCATCCCCCTGGGAGAAAAGGTGAGACATGTTTTCAACCTTTCTCAATGCTTTCTTCAAGTTTATTCCTGTAGCAGTGTGCCTTTGGTTCTCTTGCCAAAACCATTGTTCTTATTCTCTTTCTAAATCTTGCAGTATACTAATTTTTGTGCACTCTCTCTCAGGAAAAAAAGACATTAAAATATCATGTTCCCATGACCAATACTGAACTTTTACTGTCTCAATGAAGGCTTTCTATCCCTTTACATCTTTTGAGAATGCCAAGTGACTTAGACTTTTGGTCTATTGTGGAAACAAATGTGGAGGAGAAAATGAATATCCACATCCAGTAGGGTCAGACTATTTCTAGATATTGGGAAGTGTTCCCTCAGTCAGTAATTAATAAGACTATTCCTATCTCAAAGCCAAAAAGGGAAGACTAAAACTTTCCAGATATGCTGGAAGAAACCTACAGCTAAGCATCATCATACAGGGCACAAAGAATGTCTTCATATGAAGAATTAAGACCCAGCGGGTTCCAGGATTGATGTACCACTGAGGAGTAGGGTCACTCGTCCCATCTTCCCTATAACTTCTTAAAACAAACAAACAAACAAAAACAGCAAAGGTAATTTTGTCCAGTTCAGAAACTACCATGTGGTTATCAGAAGGCTTCTCTTTGTCCAGGTGACCACATTGGGGGAGACAGCTGATCGTCTCTGTGAGTCCCACCCGGATGCCACTGAGGACCTGCAGAAGAAGAAAACAGAGCTGAACGAGGCCTGGGCTACCCTACAAGATCTTACAAATGACAGGAAGGAGAGTCTGAATGAGGCCCACAAATTCTTCCTCTTCCTCAGCAAGGCCAGGTACAGCTCAAAAGGCTGACATTCACCAGGCAGGATGGGAAGTTTCTACACACTGCCCTGTGCAGAGTCCCTAGGAATAGCCTGGGTACACGTGTTATTCATTGCTGGGTTATGCAGACTATGTCCAAGTGTCATCTCCTGGGAGGCACAGAATAGGGAAAAAAGTAAAGCAGGTTTAATGCTTCAAGCCCGAAAATACTGTTGCTCAATGGAATGTGATGTAAATAGGCCAACTAAGAAAGCTTCTATAAAGCACATATAAACACTAGGTGTTGCCAGGAGACGAGTTTGGAGCATGGGTTTTCTTTCTGATGGGGGCAGAGAAGAATTAAGATAGCCATGATTGATTCTAATACATTTACTTCTACAGTGATCTAGAGAATTGGATCAAAGCCATTGGTGGCATAATATCATCACCTGAGCTGGCTGAGGACTTAACTGGCACAGAGATCCTGCTGGAGCGACACCAGGTACAGCTACTAACCACTGATGTAAACCTCTCTTGTCACTTCAGAAGTTCCTGCAGTAGTCACAATCACCTTTCCTACTTTTCCCACAGGAACATCATGATGACATGAAAGCAGAGGACCCCACCTTCCAGGCCTTAGAGGATTTTGGCACAGAACTTATAGACAGAGGCCACCGTAACAGCTTTGAAATTGAAAATACTCTTCATGATATTAAAATAAAGAGAGACGAGTTGGAGAAGGGTTGGGAAAACCGCAAGAAGATGCTAGACCAGTGCTTAGAACTTCAGGTATAGCATCTTCTGGATAGTTGCAATTTAGCCCCAGGTCCTGGAGAGTGGGTTTATAGGCTGATTGGGGGCACTCACTGCTTTAGACTCTATGAGCTGTAAACACCAGTGTCTCTTGATTGTTTCCCACTGTACTCTGTTGTAAACTAAGCATCCTTATGTTCTATGTTCTTGTTCCTGTTAAAAGAGACAAACAAGTACCTACGAAATGGCTCAGTGGGTAAAGGTATTTGCTGAACAAGCCTAATGACCTGAGTTGCATTCCAAAACACATGTAGAGGGAAGAGCTGACTCCAGTAAGTTGTCCACTGGCTTTCACATGCACACCATGGAATCCCCCCCATACCCTCTCTCATACATGCACACACAGACGTGCTACTACTACTACTAACAATAATAAATATATAAAATTTTGAAAATTAAAAGCATTTTTAAGGAGAGAGTAAAAGAAGATGGTAATCAGTCTTGTACATGAATGGGATGATTATCATCAATTACCATTAGGTAATTAACTGAAGGACTGGTTTTCATTAAGAACTGCTATGTCCAGGTCCTAGTACTACAAAGATCATCACAGTGTGTTTCTTTATATAAGAAGCACAGATCATTCTAATATAGGAGATGTTTACTAGTAAGATAGAATGTATGGATGCTTTGAGGATAAAAAGGAAGGTGTGATCACAATGAGTGAAGTATATGGAACTATGAGACACATCTGTGGGTAATATTTGACCACGTTGTGAAGAAGTAACCAGCTGAAGGCCAGATGAATTGAAAATCTCAGAACGTAGATCAGTATTTCATGCTTAACTTCTACTGCATACTGAATTTGATGTCATCCTAGACTACCTAAGAGACTGTCTTGAATTTTAAGAGAGGGGGCAGAGAGAAAGGAGAGATAGCCAGTCGGTAGCTACTATACGTACCACATGAGACAGAAACCTCACATTTACTACATTTACTGCAGCTTATAAAACATGTAAGGTGTGTTTGAAGTAAAAAGTAAAGTGACAGTATATTTAAGATTTAATTAAAAGATTGCTTCATGAGAGAACACCAGCCCTGCAAAGATGCTTTGTGTCATCACCACTGAGGAGGGACAAAATTATTTCCTTAGCCCTTGTAGAATAACCATATCCATGCCTTTGGTTTCCCCTACTCCGCCCCACAGTTGTTCCGAGGGAACTGTGAACAGGTTGAGAGTTGGATGGTGGCTCGAGAGAACTCCCTGAGGTCAGACGACAGGGATCACTTGAACAGTCTGCAAGCTTTGATGAAGAAACGGGATGATTTGGAGAAAGCAATCGCTGCCCAGGTAATAATCAATACAAAAATTTCAGTACTAACTATTGTTAGGAGCCACATGGCCTAATTTCAGATCAGCATATAAATGATTGTCCAATGGGTCTCTAAGAGGCAAACCTTTTGGAGATGGTCTCTCACTTGGCAAAGACCAGGAGACCTCCAAACAGTGCAGAATACTTCTAGGACCACGTGGCCTGAAGGCTCTCTTCTCTGTCATAAGGTTGATGATACTCTTGGCAGTTTTTAGTTTCACTTTGTCAGTCACTCATGGGACAGATATGATCATTCCTAGAAACCCCACTTTCTTCTCAAATATCCCCCCTAAAATTCTGATTCCTCTCAGGTTTCTTATAGGCTTAGGCATGCAGGACCCTTTCATAGGACAAGAGGTCAGAGAAATACAAGCTAACTGTATGCAAGCAGTTTATGGCCAATCATGCCCATTTCTATAAATATGCTTCATTAAGATTTGAGTGATATTGTTGTTCTGGAGAATGCATGTCTATTTTTGCTTTGTAAGGACAGGATATGCCTGGCTCAATAGTTAGCTAAGCTAACAAAATACTGAGCATTGTTTTTAGTTTAAAATTATTTTGATGTAAAAGTTGGGGGGGGGTGACATTTGTTTTTACCAGAGGTTAATCCTGGTGGGTGGGAAAAACATGTTTGTTTTTGAAGTAATAATAAACAAGGCTTGAGCTATTCGGAGCCAGTCATTTGTGCGAAATCCATCTGGTGGTCAGACGCAATTCTCCTTTTGCTGATACCCCTTTCCAGTCAGTCTCAGGGAACCCAGGCTGTGGTGGGACCATGGCAAACTATTAGTAATAATAACAGATACTCTATAGCCTTGCCTAGTTTACTGACTTTAAGGCATTTTAATTTGTGTTTGCTTCTCTTTAAGCATTGTTTTATTAGTAGGCTAATTATGTATGGCAGTGGCTTTCCTTATGATACTTCCATGCATGCACACAGAGTTTTGTCGCCTGTCCTTGTCCTCCACCCACTCCTGCACTCGACATCCTCTGCCTCTCTACCAGCCCAATTAATTCTACTTCTATACTTTTTTTTTTAATGGGTTGTGACCTTCATGAGGTTGTTTCCTGGAATATGGTGTAAGTTTGTTTACAGGAAGAAGAGCCCCTCACCAGTGACTACACTCCAGAAGCAGATACCTCTCCTTCACCCACATAACTGTCCACAAATCCTCAGGGAGGGGGGTGGGGCCCTATCAGCCCTAAGACAAACACAGATGTCCTTTCTCACATGAGGACCCTAGCTTCTAACTTTTGTCCGTGTGCATTTGCCTGGGAGTGAACATGTGTAGAGCTGGAAAAGTAGAAAGGTGTCTATCAGAGAGGAAGGAAGATTCCTTAGGCACCTGCAGACCGCATGTTGTGTGAAAGCGAAGCAGGAATACTGGGGTGGGAAGCCTTAAAGACGTGGAGAAGGCATAGGGACATGGGGGAGAGAAAGGGATGGGGATAAGGGTCAACCAAAACTAAATATGTATAAAACAGTCACAGGAAAACTTGATACTTGATAAACTAATCAAAACACAAAATGAAATAGTTTGAATGGGTGTGCCCTATGTGGGCAGATGGCATTATTCTCAGAAGCCATAGACTATTAATCCCTAGGTCACCTTTGCTTCTTACAGGCAATGATGGAGCAGGAAGGGGAGGTTGACATATTACATATGGACATTTGGCTTTCTCACAATAAGGCCTCTATTATTATAAAACACAGTTTTTAGGACTAAATGTGACTTCATGTTACTCTCTATTTCAGCATCTTATACAATGTAGGATTCATCTTCACAATAGCCATGAGAAAAGTTTGTTCTATAGGGAGTTAGTACTATCCCAGCATAGAGATGTTTCTCTGTGCAAGAAATTTACTTTTTGATGCTAGTACTGTCATCTGAAACCACACACACACACACACACACACACACACACACACACACACACACACACTTTATCTTTAAGATGGAGCCTGGAATTATATCAAATACCTAATCACCAGGCATCTGTGTTCTTTCATTTTCTTTTATCCAGGAAGGGAAGATTGCTGACCTAGAGCATGTTGCCACGAGGCTCATAGATGATGAGCACTATGCCAAGGAAGAGATTGCTGCTCGGCTCCAACGTGTGCTAGACAGGTCAGGCCTGCAAGTCCCTGTCTGCATCAGCATCATGATAAAGAGATACCTTTATATTCTTGCCCTTTTGATATGTATTTCTTAGGAGACCTCTTGTTCTAGACTTACGGAATGAAAGGCATGAAAGATACTTCATAGTTACTTTACTGAAGCACTATGTTGTATGCCAGAAAAAGTGACAGTCTATGAAAAGCAAAGGGTCAGAAAAGAATATGGAAAATGTTATATATGTAGCATCAGAGCAAAGGAGCACTGAGTAGAAAATGATCTGACCTCATCCTTTAGATGGAAAGCTCTCAAAGAACAGCTGCTTGCTGAACTGGGAAAGCTTGGGAACTATGCTGACCTGAAACAGTTCTATCGTGACTACGAGGATATAGAGGAATGGATCAATGAGATGCTGCCCACAGCCTGCGATGAATCTTACAAAGACCCTACTAACATTCAGGCAAGTTCAAAATAGAACTCTTGAAAAATTTCACCATTCTTACTGTTGATTGAATGGTCACCCTAATACTGAACATGTCCTATCGTGGTCGGTTGAGTTTTGTTGTTGTGTTGTTGTTGTTTGGGGGCAGACACAGTGGTTGTTTTGTTCCCTTGGTCCAATCATGGTTCTCTTGATGAGGTGCTAATAATGCTTCTCTAGATAATCAACTGATGTAGTTTCTTTCCTTTGCCTTCAGAGGAAATATCTGAAACATCAGGCCTTTGAAAATGAAGTCAATGGTCGTGCAGAGCAGGTGGACGGGGTCATCAATCTTGGGAATTCTCTGATTGAGCGAAGAGTATGTGATGGTAATGAAGAAACCATGAAGGTAAAGTTTGTGTGTAGATCAGTTTAGTCTCCAGAGGCATGTGAAGAAAAGTCCTCCACTCTTTTCAGTGTTTGCTGGGTAGAAATAGAAATACAATCACACTTCCTGGAATTATAACTAGGCTTCTGGCTTAACCATGCCTGTTTGGTGTTTTTTTCTTTTCTGCCAAGAACCTTTTGGCATTGAAACACCAGTCACTGAATGAAGCTCAGCACCCTGATTCTCAAACATTGCCTTTCACCTCACATCCGCTGTTTCCCAGGTACAGCATAACTAGTTTGAAATGGACGATATACAAGTATCACCACTTCACTTATAGCCAGACCTTCCCCACATTATCCCTTCAAGGGCCCAGGATTCCAAAGACTATAATGAATTCTCACTTTCCCGGAACTAGGAGCAACTGGACAAGCTAAAGGAAAAATGGGATTACCTCCTAGAGAAAACAACTGACAAAGGGCAGAAACTCAATGAGGCCAGTCGCCAGCAAAGGTTCAACACAAGCATCCGGGACTTTGAGTTCTGGCTTTCAGAGGTAACTATATCTAAGAATGATGTGAAGATTAAAACTTAATAGATACTTGTTAATTAATTTAATGTGTATGCGAATTGTTTCCTTGACCCTTCATGGTAAATATCTGGAAATGTAGATGCTCAATCTTACTTTCCTTAAATTCAGTTCTTACCTAGAATCTGCCCTTCCCTTTTCTCTGTTCCCAGGCAGAAGGCTTGTTGGCCATGAAAGATCAGGCCAGGGACTTAACTTCAGCAGGAAACCTACTTAAGAAGCATCAGCTATTGGAAGCAGAGATGTTGGCTCGAGAGGTAAGAAGTGGTGGAATCTCACTCCTCTGGGTGGAAATATTCCTGACACTCTATTTTAGGAGAGTACTTGAGACTGCAGCCTTGAGGTCATTGACCTGCTGCCATATTAGCCAGGTCAAATCCATGAGCTACAATGGCATTGTGACAGTCATTATCAATTACTACTGAAGCCCCTGGAGCATAGGCTCTAAGACTCTGGGAAGTAGATCCTGAAAGTCATCTTATTTATTATTTTACTGATGCATAAACATACTACTTTCTGAAAATACAAATTTGAGCTAGTCTTTGAAAGAATAGAGAAGTTGGCATCATAAAGGAAAGTAAAGAAATAAAACCAGATGAGAGAATGCATAACACATAAGTAAGGACATATGTAAGCTCTGTGAAGGATTCCAATTGTAGCCTAACCTGGGCCAGTAACAACATTCTGACAGTATTAACAATCAATTACATACAGATAATTATATGTTTTATTTAGTAATAAAGATACACATTAAAAGGTCAAAAAGCCAAAAGTGTTCTGGTTTTGGTGTGTCAGAACTTTGTAATATTTCTCATTCCATAATTATTGGGCTACACTAGAATGAACGAAAGCATGACAGGCCTTGGATGTGTTGTATTGCCATTCTAAGAATACTACAAAAGAGGACACTGTTGAACAGTATGATGGGTTGGTTAGAGACTATCAAGTGCAGCACTGTGAAGACAGTTGTGTGTGGGGAAAGTTATTATTCCAGTCAGTGAGTGCAAGAGAAAACATAGAAGGAGAGATAGATTGGCTAGAAATAAATGTAATCTGGAGTAATATAGCCATGGTATCTATATTGCTGATGCACCTCTTACCCAACAATATTTGTGTGAAACACTTAGTCATGTATATCAAGGTCAGTGTCTTCAAAAGCCATCTATTGCACCTGGTCAAGGGAGTAGAACCATGTGGACTGAAGTATAGGATCCATACAATGCCATATTCCTTCATTCACTAAGCATGTTGGATTTTTCTAGGACCCTCTAAAAGATCTGAACAATCTGGCTAAGGAGCTGATCTCCAGTGGGACTTTCAACATTGACCAGATAGAAGAGAAAATGAATGGTGTCAACGAGCGCTACAAGAATGTCCAGAGCTTGGCAGCTGCACACCATGAGAAACTGAAAGAGACCTATGCCTTGTTCCAGTTCTTCCAGGACCTGGATGATGAGGAAGCCTGGATAGAGTATGTATCACCACCTCCCTGGGTAACACACCCAAAGGATCCAATTCACTCTGAAGTCAATTTGTAATTGATTTGTACATTGATAATACATTTAAACCTCTGCCTCAACTAAAAGTAAAAATTGGTTTCACTTTTCACCTTCAGTGGACGCTGGCAGGAAATCCAGTGCAGAGGGAGATAGGAAGAGCAGTTCACCCACATCCTGGGAATAAAATTCAGACACCCAACACAATCATTTTAAATAGTGCATTGAACTGTGGGGCATGGATAGCTGAGCCATTGCAGCTTATACAAAAGATGACAACATTGCCATTTTTATTTCCTTTTAAGATTTATTTATTTTTATTTATGTGCACATGAATAGGTCTGTGTGTATGTGTACTTAAAGGAACATGCCCATGGAGACCAAGAAAACACAGGACCCCTAGAGCGAGAGTTACAGGTGCTTGTTGAGCCTCCTCATGTGGAGTTAGGAACTTGTTCTCTGCAAGAGCAACAAATACCCTTAACCACTGAGCCAGCTCTCCAGCCATTCTTTCTATACTTGTTACATAATACATGACACTAAGCAGTCACATCATCTGTCATAGTTTTATGGCTGACCCCATTCTTTGAAATATGGCTGAGAAGTTTTTAACAAATCAGCACTTTCACCTGCTTCATAGTTACTTTGTTCCTTGTGTTTCTCATCTGCCAATCTTCGGATTCTTACAAGTAACAAATTAGATGGAAGTGTGATTTATAAGGTGTCAAGTCACACCTTTTAGTAGTCATAATATGCTATAACCTTTTGGTGTTCAAACATTTCACGTAGTTTGTATAAAGATCAAGCTCAATACTTGGTAAAAGCAAGGCAAGTTCTCTGCCACTAATCTATATTCCCACATATTGTTATTGATATCAACATACAAAAACAATGAAAGTAATATAATTTCATGATTTTAAAAATGAAATATTAATATATGTTGTGGCATACTAATAGGCATTGCTATGTTATTTTAATTCGTGTTGATATATATCAAGTTTTCTGAAATTCTCTTCCAGTGCGTGTCTTTTTGGTGTTGGTTCCTGGATCAGTAAGGGTTTCTATTACTTTGATAAAAACACTCTGACCTAAAGCAACTTGGGGAGGAAAAGGTTCATTTCAACTTACAGTTCAACAGCATGGTCCTTCACTGAAGGAAGGCAGGACAGGAACTCAAACAGGTCAGAAAACTGGTGGCAGGAGCTGAAAGCAGAGACCATGGGGTGTGCTGCTTGTTCCTTGTAGTCCATGGAGAACCGGAACTTCCTACATTAATCAGCAAGCAAGAAAATCCACCCAAGACTTGCCCACAGGCCAGGGCTGTGGGAGCATTTCCTCAACTGAGATTCCATCTTCCCAATGACTCTAGTTCGTGTCACATTGACATCAAACTAGCCACCTCAGTCCCAGAGTTCATCAGAATCTCTCTCTCTCTCTCTCTCTCTCTCTCTCTCTCTCTCTCTCTCTCTCTCTCTCTCTCTCACACACACACACACACACACACACACACACACACACACACACACACACACACTTAGAAAGCTATTGCTCTGGACTGATCTCAGATATATCTAACCTATGATTTTTCCATTTTCTTCCTGGGTCTCAGGGAGAAGTTGTTACGAGTGAGCTCCCAAGACTATGGGAGGGACCTTCAGAGTGTTCAGAACTTACTGAAAAAACACAAACGCCTAGAGGGAGAGCTGGTGGCACATGAACCTGCTGTCCAGGTATGAATGGAATGCCAGATCTAAAGAGACATAAATCACCTAAAAGCAGTTCTTCACATCATAGTTAGATAAATCAATACAGTAAAATGCACGAGCAGTGTTCAGACATAGATAGTCCTCATTCAGTTCATGGGAATTCTTCTCTTGTCCAGATTTTGTGTCCTCTGAATAGAAGGTTCCAGACAGGATGCTGAGATCTTTCCTAGAATGATTAATTTTGACACTGATAGACAGTCACTGACAACCGGCATGTGGGTTGAGATGCCTGGTAAAGATAACTCTGGTACTGAACTGGCAGCAGAGTTCCTTTGTGACTGAATAACCCATATGGCAGAACAAAGGGAGAAGTCTACTGGGTTTCTGGAAAGTGTGTCAAAATATTTGGAAAAGCTTAGCATGGAAGATATTGATATAGCTTTCTTCATATTCCAAGTACCCCGGGGCCACCTCAAGTCCCAGGAGCACATGGAAAATCTGACATTAGGAAAGACAAAATCCCCTGTCATGAATTATGCCCAAATGAGAGGAGATTGTGGGATAACATAACGTGGAATATGTGTTTTTTCAGAATGTACTGGATACAGCAGAGAGCCTGAGAGACAAGGCTGCTGTTGGAAAAGAGGAGATTCAGGAGCGGCTGGCTCAGTTTGTTCAACATTGGGAAAAGCTCAAAGAGTTGGCCGAGACCAGGTGAGTTGGACAATAGAAATCAATGAAGCTCCTGTGTTTGGACAATTAGACTGGTGTTTGAAGGACGCTTATGTTTCAGCTCAACATGGTCTACAGACCCAATCTATTTTATTAATTCCCACACAAGAACCAAGCTTTTTCATGAACCTGTCCTCTGGTGGCTGTGGGCAGACAGTTCTTTCTGGGGAATAGGAGGAATTTACCAGAGTTGGAGAGATAGCTCAGCAGTTAAGAACACTTGATGCCCTTACAGGAAACCCAAGTTCAGTTCCCAGGACCCATAATTCAGTGAGTGACAACCACCTGTAATTCCAGTTCCAGGGGATCCAATGTCACCTCCTGGTCTCCACAGTCACCAACATATACATAGTAGACATTCATACTGTCTTATTTACTATTTCTACTGCTATCATAAAGCAAAGCAACTTGGAGTAGAAAGAGTTTATTTTGGCTTACAGTTCCACATCACATTCCATCTCTAAGGGAAGTAAAAGCAGGAACTCAAACAGTGCAGGATCCTGGAGACAGGAGCTGATGCAGAGGCAATGGAGAGATAGCTTGCTTCCAATAGATTTCTCAGCCTGCTTTGTTACAGCATCTTGGACCACTAGCCCAGAGTTAGCACTCAGACAAACACACATATGCATAAATTAAAAATAAAAATTTTCAAAAGCAAGGATCTTTTCTGGATTTGCAGTACTTTCATCAGATGAGAGAAAAGACAGTGCTTGACACAGGGAGCCTCTGCATCACTAAGGAGTGTCTCTGACCCTGAGACTTTTATTTGGGTGGGATTTCCTTCATTCATCAAAGTTTCAATACTATTGCAAAATAAGGTCTGACAGCACTAGTCTCTTCTGAGTCACAGGGGATCAGCACCACTGACCAGTAGACATGTAGATTGCGTTCTTACCCTATTAAGCTGCGACTGTCTTGAGAACCAGTGGTTTTCTGGGGTGGGATTATGCCACTCTGCTGTAGCTCCACAGTTTACCTGTTCTTTCCTACTCCTGTTGGGCTAACCACATTGATACAGAGGGGCAAAGTTGGAAGAGTCTCTTCAGTATCTGCAATTCATGGAGAATGCAGAGGAAGAGGAAGCTTGGCTGAGTGAAAAGGATGCTATGGCCAGCCGGGGGGATTCTGGAGACACACTGGCTGCTACTCAGGTAAAGAAAAGGCAAAAATGGGTCCATCGTGTCATCTCTTTCATTTTGATCTTTCCTTAAGAATGTGGTGTTTTCATCTGTAAAAATTAGAGCCTGTGTTCTGGGTTAGAGAAATGTGAATGCTTCTGTTAATTTTAAATATGAGAAAGCAAGATCTGACTTGTCTAAGTCATGGAGCAAAATGGGGAATGAAGGCAGAATTCAAAACTTAACCTGTGATCTGTCTGCATAGAAGACATCATAGACATCATGATGATAGACCTTGCCTCATAGGTATAAGTCTTTAGAGGTATATGTTATACATATATACATAATACATACATATATCACATATCATATATATATCTTCTAAAGATTCTCTCACGTATCAATGTTCCATTAATCTGAAAAAAATAATGCTCATTTGCCTGAAATTGGTTACAGTTTCCAAAATACATAACTTTAAGAAAAGAAGAATTTTAGCATGCCTATTAACAGACCTAGTTCCACATTTGGAGGCATCATTTTAAGTTATGTTTATTGGGTTTGTTGAATAAAGAAATTAACAACCTTTGTGTGGGATCTTTAGTTAATGCAGGTTTTGGCATCTGTGGAGAAAGTCTTCACAGAACGGTAATTTTCTCATGACTTTGAGTCTGTTTCATGTACAAAGACTTTTCTAAGAGCTCTGTGTGGAGCTGAATCACTTCTATGTGAGGTCATAAAAGAAAACTTAGATTTGCAGGAAAAAAAAATAAATTCTGAAGGGCAAATGACTCAGATTACCAGTATTTTAGTTAAAAATATCTTTTGTAACATGTCCTGTGCAAGCTCTAGAATTTTAATGTTCCATATCTAATACTCTCAAAGGCTTCTGCTTTTAAAACTTAAGCTTTATTAATTATTATTATGTTTTGGTTTTGTGAGACAAAGACTTACCATGCATCAGCGGCTGGCCCAAACTCACGTCAGTCTTCTTCACTCAGCCTCCCAAGTGCTTACAGGCTGGCTGTGCACTATCAGAGCCTCTTATTTTTGAAAACCAAATATTTACACACTTTGGAATCAATTCAGAGACACTATGTATCATTTACTGAATATCCTCAAGATGGCCGTCACAAAGCTCCCGCTCTCCATTTCTCTTCTATAGCTATTACCAATTCTTTCCACCTCAAACTGCTATTCTTGCTGTTTTGGTTGTGAGTCTAGCTTTTAATGGCTAACCCATCTCTCCAGCCCTCAAACTGATATTCTTAACTCTTAAACTTCTCTCTATTTTTAAATCAAACCATTGAGCATTCCTGTTTAATGTTCTCGACATTTCTCTACTTACTTATTTAGTGAGTTAAAGCAGTTCCTTGGATATTTTGGAAATTAACCTCTCTAAGATAAATGGTTTGTGTATTTATCATCATTCTGTGGGTGGTGCATGAGCTCTGTTGATTGTTCCGTTGGCTGTGCAGAGCTTTGGAATTTGAAGCAGTCCTACTTCTCTTTTTGTGTCTGTGCTTTTGATGTAAGATGCATGCAATGATTGCCAAAGCAACTGTCTTGAAATTTTCCCTGTATGTGTTCTCTTGAGTGGGGGGATACTTTTCATTATTATATTTAAGTCTTTAATATATTTGACTTGTTTTTTAAATATTGTTTAAGATAACAAGCTTATCTATTTCTTATGCAAGTTTAAATACAGGATTTCAAGTACCATTTATTAAAGAGACTATCCTTTGTCTGTGGTATATTTTTGAGACTATTAGAGACCATAGTCTTTACTAGTTCCACCTGAATATTATAATTGATTTTCTTATCTGTATAAAACCTTTCGAAGAATTTTGATAAGGATTGTGTTGAATCTGTAGATCTCCTCATATGATATGCAGATTTGACAATTTTCATTCTTCTAATCCATGAAAAGTGGGAAGTTGATTTATTACTTGCATTGTTTATAATTTCTTACATCAGTATTACCTAAATTTCAATGTATATCTTTTCAAATCTCTTGGTTAAATTTATGATCAAGAATTTGTTTTCTATGAGATTTATATAAAAACAGTTTTTAGTTTTTCATATAGTTCATTATTAATATATAGAAATGTGGTGTTTTAAGTTGCCTTCTATTCTGAAATTTTTTCTTTTAGATTTTGTAAATGGATGTTTCTCTCCTAAATAACCATTCAGAGGCTTAATATTAATTATAAATGTTCAGTCGATGACCCAGGCTTATTACCAGCTAGCTCTTACATTTGAACTAACCCATTTCCATTAATCTAAGTAATGGCCATGGAATTACCTCGTTTTCTACATGTCTTGCTTCCTCAACAACTGGCTGGTGTTTCCCAGATTCCACCCTTTCTCTCTTGTGTCTCTCCTTGGATTTCCCACCTGGCTCTATCCTGTCTTGTCATAGGGCAAAGCAACTTTATTTATCAACCAATGAGACCAACACATTCACGGTCTAGAGAAAGACACCTCACATCAGGATC
The DNA here is from genome assembly GCF_003668045.3 of Cricetulus griseus. Taxonomy (NCBI): domain Eukaryota; kingdom Metazoa; phylum Chordata; class Mammalia; order Rodentia; family Cricetidae; genus Cricetulus; species Cricetulus griseus. Next base: position 19,203,531 of record NC_048598.1, on the reverse strand, counting down.
TATTGGTTTCACAGTTTCTATGAAATATAGAGCTTTAAACCTTTTAAATCCTTTGATTTCTCAAACAGACTATTTTACTTATTCACTTCTTATTTAGACCATCTTATTTCCTTTTACCAATTAATTGTATTGGCTAGTACTCCCAGAGTTATATTGGATAAAATGTCACAAGTACATATTTTTATCTTGTTCCTGATCTTAAAGGGGAAGTTTTAATTTTAAAAAACTATTTGGTAAACTATTAACTGTGTGCTTTTCATATGTAGAATTTATTGTGTTGAGGTAATATACTGTTTCAATTTTGTCAAGAATTTTTATACTGGAAAAATTGCTGAATTTTTCCAAGTGCTCTTTTGGATCTGATTGAGATCTGATGTGATTTTTCTTTTCTTCTCTCAATGCAATGTATCCCATTTGTTAATCTGTGTATGCTGATCTATACTGGCATCTAAGGAGTAAATTCCACTCATCCTCCTGTAAAGTCTTTAGTTCCCCAACATGTTCAGTTTGCAAGCATTCTGTTGAGGAGTCTGCATCTCAGGTCATCAAGAATATATAACATCAAATAGATGGATGGATTCCTGGAAATGTAAACCTACCAGGAGTAAGTCATTAAGAAATACAAAATATGGTCAGTCATCAGAAATTAGAAAATTTCAACACAGCAAGAGCCTCTTCATTCTTCAAGAACATTAGCCTGTAACTTCCTTTTATTATGATGTCTTCATATGACTCTGATAGCCATAAGGCTTTCCTCAGAAAAGATATTGGCAATTGTCCCCTTTTTTTTCAGTTTTTCGACAGTTTAGAGATGGTTGGCACTATTTGTTTAAGTGTTTGGTTGAATTAGTAGTGAAGCCATCTGGTACTGGGATTTGCTGTGCTGAAATTTTCTGATTTCTGACTACTGATCAGACTGTGTATTTCTTAATGACTTACTCGTGGTAGGTTCACATTCCCAGGAATCCATCCATCTATTCAATGGTGTACATTTTATTTTCATCTAATTGTTGGCAGTTATTTTTGGAGATCCTTTCTCTTTGTGTGGCATTAATTTTCTTTTCTTTCCATTTATATTTGAATTTCTAAACATACCATAGAATGTGAAAAAGGTAAAGGGACTTTATTTAAAGTAATATACATGGTATACACATACAATTAAAGGATAACTAAAGCATTCAGTCTTGCAACATGAATTTCCTTTCAAATCTTCATTACAATTTTTTCAGAAGTGATATAGAAACCATAGTGTACCCTATATTATTTGAGAAGGAATAAGCATCTATTCTGATGCATAAGCACCTCATATGTTGAAATTTATTTTCAAATTAGGATTTATAAAAAGTTCTGTTTGTTTAATTAGCTTGGGTTACTATGCTATGTAAGAAAATGTGTATTAATAAAATGTCTATATGATAAGAGATAGAGTATGGTGGCAGTGGTGATAAAGGTGGTGAGGGCTAGCATAAATATTTTCGATGTAATTTCATAAGAAGATGGAAGTACTGTCCAGCTCCACCCTCACTTCCCTTTCCATCATATAAGCTGCACATATTTCATGCTTCCCAGAAATCAGTTTTTAACAAAGGAGGTTTGGGATGTGATTTGATGACATAATGTTCTTCTTAGCTCCTGCCTTTAGGAAGAGTTCTTAGTTTAAAATTTTCTTAATACTTAATATTTTTCCAAAGATGGAGTGTTTGTAGAATTGCATGAATCTAAGTGTTCAGAAATCCTCATATTTTACCCTAATCGTGTGATTCCAAAATAAAAAGGGAGCAATCCTTAGAGCTATGTGGGAACTGAGAAACACTATCCCTGGATTCCTCTCACTTTTTCCAATGATTACCCTGTTTGATGGGAAAGAATTTTTAAGAGGAACTTGATAGAGCTTTTACAGAGGAAGGGCACCCTCATCTAGTTTATTAGTTGGGCTGGGCCACATCTGTTAAATAACATACTGTAGACTTGCATGTGGATTGAGAGTGACCATTCTTGAACATTATGGGCTTTGCTGATTTGTTCATTCAGAGTTTTCTAAAGAAGCATGAAGCTTTGGAGAATGACTTTGCTGTACATAAGGTCCGGGTACAAAATGTGTGTGCACAAGGAGAAGATATTCTTAGTAAGGTGAGTTCTCAGGGTTTTGTGGCCTTTTCTTAAAGTGGTTGGTTCAAGTACAGACACAAGAACAGTGGTGAAATTAACTGTAGAAAGTAATAAAATAGAATCACATAGAGATTCTTTTGAAATGATATGTCACTGTGTAGCTGTTTCATGGCTTAGAATGTGGGTGTATAGACCGAGTTGGCTTCAAACCCACAGAACACTTCCTGCCTCTGTCTCTGCTTCCAGGGTGCTGGATTTGAAGACATGTTCAACCATGCTCAGCCCATAACACAGAATTTTATTAACCTCTTCAAAGCAGAATTTAGTTGTTTTCCCCAGCAACCCATTACCCACTCAACTGGTGTTTCCTGAAAATTAATTTTTAAGTCTTTAAATGTTCTCCTTTCATTTTTCCATGAAAATACATTGTTGACCTTTTTGCCAATCTCCATAAATCTTTTTTTATTCGTTCAAATTAGGAACAAGCTTGTTTCACATGTCAATCCCTTCTCCCTCTCCCCCATCCCCCATCTCTCCCCCTTCCTCCTGACTACCCCCCACTCCATCCACCCTCCACTCCCCAGACAGGGTAGGGCCCTTGATGGGGGCTCCCCAAAGTCCAGCACATCATCCTGGGCCGGGCCTAGGCCCTCCCCCAGAGTGAGAGTGCATCTCTTCACATGGGATGGGCTCTCAAAGTCCGTTCTTACACCAGGGAAAAAATACTAATCCACTACCAGGGGCCTCCTAGAGTGCAGAGGCCTCCTCATTGACATCCATGTTCAGGGATCTGGATCAGTCCTGTACTGGCCTCCCAGACAGCATCTCGGATCGATGTGTTCCCCCTTGTTCAGGCCAGCTGTTTCTGTGGGTTTCTCCAACCTGGTACTGACCCCTTCAATCTTCATTCCTCCCTCTCTACAACGAGGTTCCAGAGTTCAGTTCAGTGTATATCTGTGGATGCCTACCTCTGCTTCCATCAGCCACTGGATGAGGACTCTAGGATGGCATAAAAAGTAGTCATCAATCTCATTTTAGGGGAAGGGCGTTTAGGTTATCCTCTCCACCATTGCCTAGATTGTCAGTTTGTGTCATCCTTGTAGATCTCTGGAAGTCTCCCTAATGCTAGATCTTTCCTTGGACCTATAATGGCTCCCTCTAATATGGTGTCTCTCATCCTGCTCTCCTCTATTCTTCCCCCAACTCAATATTTCTGCTCCCCCATTTCCTCCTCTCCTCTCCTCTTCTTCTCCCATTCTGGAATCTCCATAAATCGTAAAACTAGTTTTTACTATTATATTCGCTATTATATTAGTTAGGGGTTCCATTGCAGTGATAAACACCATGACCAAAATAACTTGATAAGGAGTTTATTTCATTGTATGCTTCTAGTTAATAGCCCATCATTGAGGGAATTCCAGGCAACAACTCAAGCAGGGCAGAAACTGAAAGAAAGGCCATGGAGGAATGCTGTTTCCTGTCTTATTCCCTTTGACATTTTTAGCCTCTTTTCTTATAGTACACATGTCTACCT